>NC_135269.1:15697136-15997461 GCF_051311805.1 Agelaius phoeniceus
AGCCACAGCTTCTCTGGGCAACCTGTGCCAGGGCCTCAGCACCCTCACAGGGAAGAACATATTTCTAAACCTCCTGAGATCTAAACCCACTCTTTGTCAGTGTGAAGCCATTCCCCCTTGTCCTGCTAGGATAGAGTGACATTGAAGTGCAGCACACAATTTACTGACTACACCTGAGATGTTCAGACCAAGGGGGAAGCATGGCCTATCAGGAGAAGAGAGTTACTCCAGAGCAGGCCCTAAAGGTGCTGCATTCACAGCTTCAGCCTCCTTGGGAGCAGAGCCTTTTGTCACTAATGCTGTGACAGTAAGAACTCAGGGCCTTCATGGGCCAAAGCAAAAGGAAGACTTCCCTGGGAAATGGAAGGTTTCCCCACCAAACCTGACAGCTCAAAGACTCAGAATTGTTAGAACTGGCTTACCTGCTCCAGCCTGTCCAAATCATCATCATCATATACTCGCATATCCAGGCCAGGCTTAAAGCCCTTCTTCGATGCGCTCCCAGATGCCCTCCCCAGCTCCATAGGACACACATACTCCTCCACATCATCCTGCTTCTTCTTCCTCAGGTTCCCAAAATTGCTGAAGGTAAGTTTCTTTGGCTTAAAAGCGAAGAGAAATTTGTCTAGGAGTTAGAGAATCAGCAAAGAACAGGCCTACTCGTGCCCTCTTGTGCTTCCATGACAAAGGTCAAAACCCCAGTGGCCTACCTTGACTTTGGCAGTTGCTGTCAGAAGGACGTAGTCTGGGGACTCCATGGCCTCACGCTTCTGCTGCTGGGCCTCCTGCCCCACCAGGAGGTTGAAATGAGTGGCCAAGTGCCGCCTCAGCAGCGTCTTGTTGGGGGGGATGTTCAGCAGCTGGGCCATGGTTTCTACATTGAAACGGGGCTCCAAAACCTGGGAATCCAATCACAGAGAACCCAGCTGAAGCCAGTACTGTCTGATGAGATGTCAAGGACATCCAGGCCTATCTTGGTCACTCCCTACGGCTGCTTTGGGATTTTTGTTTGTATTTTAGAGGAAATATACAACAAAGAAGGAGGGAAGAGAGTTAGCTAATTAAAGGATTCCTAGGCTTTCCTTCTGGAGTTATAAATAGGAACAAATTGTCAGGTAAGAAGAAGTGAACAGATAAATCCATCCTTAACTGAAGTACTGTGTGAAGCTGCCACAAAATGTTTACCCAGTATCATCTTCCAATTCTGGAAAAGGTAGCCAGAGGAATCATGGAAAATAAACGGACACAAAACCTCTGGAGCAGGGATATAACTCCTAATCATCACAACAAACCTCTGCAGACATAAGTCTCTTGTCTGGAGTATGTGATGCTATTAAAAACAATCCTGGTTTGACAGTGTAATCCCAAATTTTGTAAAGGTAACAAGCTTCCCCCACAAAAGAAAACCATATCCAGGTCAGGAAGGCAGAAAGTGGCTGTTCAAGAGCATGGTAGCACTGTAGGGCAGGAGGTGGAGAATGCTATACCAAAACAGAATTGTGAGGGGAATACAGAGTATTAAACCACACAACTTCCCCTCAAGACATTCATGTCCTTTAAACCATAAGGTAAGAAACTTCTTACTGAGCAGAATAGGTGTGTGCAGCAAAGACAATGTCAGAACATTGACCTAGTGGTTGCCAGACATCTTTTCTTTCCTAAAATGGAAGAAGGCACCCCAAAAGCTCACCATCAGCCCCCCGTGCACTCCGCTGCCCCGCAGGTTGGGCGCGTACTCTGCCAGATCCACGGAGCGCAGCCACTCCATCACACGGTGGTTGGTCCACTGGGTGACCTCAGAGGGTGTCACATTATTCTGCCAACAGGAGGGACAGGCAGGTAAGGAGACGTCCCAAAGCAGGTGAATCCCAGCCCCAGTCTTTACTGAAACATACTTCTCCTGCCCTTAAGGAATACAATCCTACTTTGCACTTGAGAGAAGAATCTCTTTCTGGGTAGCTACCTTATTGCAAGAGCAGCATAGGGATGGGTCTGGGCAGGGGGCAGGGCTGTGTCAGGTCATTGGATTATTGTGCTGTGCTCTAGGGTTATTTGCCATTTCTACCAGTAGAGCTGAAAATTCAGCTGTTCCATGAGCTGCTGTGCTGTTCTTGCAGATACACACTGTGGTTCTAAATCCAAGAGTCTGGGTTCTTCTGTCATCCATTGCCCTGTCCAGCATTTGCTGCTTCCAAAACACAATGATGGCAGTCTCCTGCCTGGTAATGGGGCCAAGCTCCTTTTACACAGAAAATTTTGACACAGCCATCAGTTTTCCAGAGAGTTGCACAAGACTTGTGGCAACAGTGCACTGAATTCAAGATGATTTGTTTTCCAGACAGCACATCAGAGACTGGGCAAAAACAGCCAGCTGTTGGCTTGGAGGAGAAGCAGGAGACTTGGAAAGGTGGGCATGAGTTTGGGGTCATGGCAGGTAGAGGAAATTAAGTGATGTCAGAGCTTGAGGTTAAAAGAACAACATGAGGAACAGGAAACTAAAAATGAAGGAGAATGAGGAGACAGGAGGAGAGAGCAGAGCAGGAATAATCAAACACCAGGGATAAAGCCCTAGAGGATTCCTCTTCACAGCTTCCTTGTAAAGCAGTACCTCATCAGATGGCCTCCGGCGCAGGCAGTTGGGCTCAAAGTTGTTTATTCTCAAAACCTGAATGGCTCTTTTGATGCTGAGGTGGTGAAGGACACTGATGACCTTCAAGGAGAGCAGATCATCCTGTCAAAGAGCAAGAGGGAGTTAACAAACACAGACATGCTTATTCATGGGAGCAGCATCCTCCTGGAGAGGACTGCTTTAGCCCTGGCTTAAAAAGGCATGTTTGACACATCTAGGGGAAGATTTTAATATGTCAGACAGGTGGTTCATATCAAACCATTGTGCCAAAATAAAAACTTTCTGTGTTGCACTGTACTAGCTCTTGGGGGATGTTTTTCACACAGGGTACAGAGCTTAGTACAAGAAACATGGGGTAACAAGGAAGGAAAAAGAGTGAGATGACACATCCTCAGTGAAAGGATAAGAGCCAAGGCAGCACCAACACACTACACTAGACTCACCGGGCATTTAATCCTGCCAGAAGTTACCTCAAATGTACACCTAGAAGTTTAACTGAAAAAATAAATTACCCTGAAAACTGGGATATTCTCTATGGTTAGAATAAAAAAGAGGGAAGAAGAAAGTGTCTCAAAGTCCAAGTGCAGTTTGGCTAACTTAAATAAATTTATGCACCCTTGCTCCAGGGTTAGCCTAGCTTAATCTTTCAGTTTTACTTATATGTTATGAGCACTGGAATCTATTTTGTCAGATATTTAAGACAAGATTCTTTGCTTACCCAAACATCCCACTGCGTTCAGCTCAGTTTGTGATGAATCTGACAGTAGGTTATTATGTCATGGTTTGCTATTTCATTTATTATAAAATAATAAATGTTCCTTATTAATTATTTTGAGTTGGAGTAACTTCAAAAGATCATAACAAGTATTAGTTTAATACTTTGGATATTTTGTTGGTTGTTTACCAACAATCTGTTGTCATAATTTGATGATTAAACTTGCTCTAAAAATGTCCCTAGTGATCTAGGGCAGTTAAAGGGCAGTGACAATGTTAGTAAAGTCTCCCAACACAACATCAAACTTCATGGAGGCTGCTGGCATCACACCTCCCAGGGTTAAGAAGGAGAAAAAACAATCTTATAATAAATAAAATTGCAAACCATGACATAAAACCTATGCAAAACACATGCCAGTGTGGCATGAAAAGGTAACTCATGAGAGAGCAGGGCTGTGATTGATTTCTTCTTTGTTGTGCAGAAAGAATTAATATTAGGGATGTTCAATTTGCATTTGTGTCCCCAGAGAAGGAAGGTCTTATCTCATCTTACCTGAGCCCTTACACAAAGGAAACCTGACTGGCAGTGAAGTGGGGAGGTGATGCCTGTGCTAAGCACTTTGAAATGCAAAAGCTGTTAAGTGTAGCCTGCTTTCAAACAAGCTGGCTCTCAGAACTGCAATTTTCTTCAAAGGAAATTGCTTGGGTTTTCTTCACCTAAGCATCCAAGTAAGTAAGCAAGCTGATAGAATGCTTGCTCACTGAAGAAAAAGATTCCACCTGCTTCTATTAATTAATAACAATATGAACAGCAAAAGCATGAATGGCAAACACAGAATTTGCACATCTTTGTGTACAAAAGCCCTGCCTCAGCACACAGGTGTCACACACAGCTGTTGAGCTCAGGATTGCCCATTTCTCATGCATGAGTCCAAATTCTTGCTACTGTGTTTGCTCTTCCACCTGAATCTAGTAGGTCTAGAGATGAAAAGAACTTAGGAAATGCTTGCAGGTGAGCAGTAGTATCTGATTTCTACAGGTTACAGCTATTGGCATGAACACAGGACATTCACTAGAGTTTAAAGGGGTCCTTTGAACACTGAGAAGCCAAGAACATGGAAAGGATGTCAGGAAAGGCAGAAACCGTTTACTCACCACAGTCATGTAATGGAGCATGCGGCCATCCACCTTCCCCTCATCAAACTGGGTCTTATACTGGGGCAGGCCAATGTCATCCAGCCACCCTAGGGCAGGACAGACACTCCTGTCAGAGTGGCAGCCACATCACCCAGCAGCACTCACTGCTCCTATCCTCAGCACCCCACGGTTAAGGAGCCCTATCCAAAGCCACTGCTTCAGCATGCAGTAAAATCTTACTGGTAACCCAGTGGTAATCCAGTTTTCCATGGTTGTTCTCCTCTTCAGATCCCAGTGCCTGCAGAGCAAGCTGGAGCTTCTTCCTATGCAAAGGGTGCTTTATCCCAAGCTCCTGTGAAAGGAAGCAAAGCAGTAAATCTAGAGACAATACTGTTTTATTCCTCCCTCTGCAAGTGACAAAGGGTTTCTGAGAGTCACACTTTCACAGCATTGCTGGGGACATGGCAGGTGCATTTTCTTTTTGCTGAATTTCAGTGTTGTTTTAGCAGACATTCAGCACTAGGGAAAGGCCCACTTACACTGTGGCAGATTAATTTCAAGGAGTAGTGGATTCTAAACTGCATTAAAATGTTGGCCACAATATTCTCATACCAGGTTAAAAAAAATCCCACAATATAATAAAAATGTTAGCGTTCAAAAAATACTTGCTGGGAGTAATTCATCCTCTCCCACTTAGGCAGGTAAAGTTAAAATAATTATTTAGTTAATAGCATAGGAATGTTCCAGAAATTACTGAAATTCATTAATGCTTTCAAATGTGTAACATTATTCCCCAGTTTAGTTGCAAGTATTCCAGGATCTCTTTAATATCATTTCACTTTCAGGAGTGCCTGCTGGTTAATGTTACCTCTGACAACACTATTACAAGCCATTATGTTCATAATACACTTCTCTTATTCCAGTTGTAGTGTAACTACCCAACTGAGAAAACAGGCTTACTATTTGGTGAAGAGAGTGATTTTTTAAAAGCTGAAAATTCAAACTTTATGAAATACTATGGATTAAACATGTAAATTGAATCAATTTCTCCTGTGTTTCTCATTTTTGAAAATAGACAAGCAATTCTGCAACAATTAAAGACAGAGACTGATCAACCTGTGTGTAACAAATCCTCATTCCTCTTTGTATAAAATAGACAGAAAACACAATCAGAACAAAACAGCACCTTTTAACACCCTTCTCACGTAGGCATAAAATAACTGAAGCATATATGGGTGCTAATGAAGCAGGGCTACAAACCCATATGATAATGAGGCAGTCTCACATGCATATTTTTAGAGGGTGCTATAGTCAATTGATGTGTCCACGCTTAATAGAGTTAAATCATGTATTTGTAATTATTAGCTTCATTACAGAGCATTAAATTTCTACAAAACTTCAGCTAAAATAAATGGATTTGGCATCATTGCAGGTGACAGTATTTTGAAAACTCATCTAGTTTACTTTTTTTTACCAGGTGCACTTTACAGACCTGATTTACATGCCCAGAAATGATAATTTTTTTTGTACATTTATTTGTACCTTTTTTTTTTGTACCTTTATTTATTTCTGGTATTCCTCACCTTTTCCAGATCCTGCTGAGAAGCCTGCAGAAGTGTTTGCCCAGACAATATCCAGTGCCTGCCATTATTGATGTAGGAGCCAAGCCCCTGGTCCTGGAGCCAGTTGCAAACCTGCTCCTTGGTCCACTTTGCAAATGGCATGTCCAGCTCACTGTGGGAGATGTGACCCAAAAAAGACTGATAAATCCTGTGCTTCCAATCTCCTGTTCTCATAAATAATGAGAAAGCCAAAAGCTAAGCCTAATTCACATCTTGTGGGATCTGGGACAAGCTCTGAGGGGGAACCATCAGCACGATGAAGTGCTGGGTGCTGCTGATCTGTTGCCACTGCCACAATAAACACAGCCTCCTATAATGCTTCTGAAAAGAGCCACCCCTGCTGCCTAGCATGGCTACAGCTCAGGAGTGAGACTGGGATGTTTCTCTTTCTCCTTTAATCCCTGGAAGTGCAGCAGGAAAGGCACAGAAGGAGTATCAGTCACTGCCCATGAGGGCTCACACGCTGCCTCTCAGCTCCATCCTGCGAAGGCGGGAGCTCAGCAGCAGGACCCCAGCACCCAGCCCACCTCAGCCCTGCAGGGACCCTCTCTCAGAGGAGGAGGCAGCCTGGATCTGCCTGGTTTTGGCCAGTCAGGAGAGGGGATGTTTCATTTTGGCACTGCCCTCCTGCTCTGGCCCCGTGATCCAGGCACTGACAGTGGCCGCGCTGGTGTCACCTGTGGGACTGGCCCAGGTCCCGAGACCAGCCCAGCCGGGGCCCCGCGGTTGCTCTCGTCCCTCCTCTCTTGAACTCTGTCTCAGACATGTCGTCTGGGTTGAACGTGGTGGACTGACTCCTTTTAAGCCTAAAGGAAGCAAGCACATTCACATCTGGCTAGGGAAAAGGCACGTCACTGCTGCCACTGCAACCAACACAGGCAAGATCTCCCCCAGGGCTGGCAGCCCCTCTTCTACCTGCCCCCAGCACACTGCCATCCCTCCCAAATACCACACGGGCTCCTGCTCTTGGGATGTTAAACCATGGAGCCATGCGCTGGCAGGAGAGAAAGGAAGGTGTGTCCCCAGCAAACCCCTGCCCAAGCTCCAGCTCTGGAGAATGGCCATCTCTCATCTTTTACTTACCTTCCAAACAACTTCTTGATTCCCCTGGCCTTTTTCCTGGAATCTGGAGAAGGTGGTGTCATCAGCAAACTATCTGCTTCCTTTGGGCGAGGGGGCAAGCCAGCCAGATCCAAGTGGTCTGCAGATCCCTTCTCCGTTTCAGCTGTTAGAAAACAAAAGTTTTGTCAAGACCTTCTTGTGCAGGACTGTACAGACATGCTCATGACCTTGGGAATGACTCCTGCTAAATTACTGACAGCCACCATGTCAAGAAAATGGGGCAAAGAGGGATGGGAAGATCCATGAGAAATGCCACATGTTCCTCCTTCATGGGTCTGGCTGGTAATGCTCCAAGGCAATGCTCTGCTTCAGTTAAGTGCCTTTTGCACCCAAGGTGGGAAAATCCACCTCGTGAATCAAGCAGGGAATTAAATCCCAAATTTACTCTTCCTCAGGGAGTGCTCCTACAGTGCTTTCACAGACAGAGCCAAGGCACGTGGGTGCCCAGGAACAATTCAGTGCAGTTGCAGGGAACTAAACCAGGAGTCCCCAAGGCACAGAAAGCCAAGTAACTTCCCTGCAGATATCCTTCTCAATAACCTGTAGTATTTCATTCCCTGGCCAGGAAATTCCAGCAACAAAACTCCTGCCCCAGAAGGAGGGCCATCTCCCCCCCACTTCTTCAAACTGAGGAATATTTTGATCATCCTCAGAGGAACACCATGGAGTTTAGGCTCTATCTGAACCATATCTTCTGGGTGAACAAAACATCTCTGATCAGAGACCCTCAACATTACCACCCACTCTAAAAGCATTTAATCCTTGATCTGTAGCTCTTTTCCAAGACAACAAACCTGAGGGCTCTTGTTCCCAAAGGGGAAGTTGCCACAAAAGCTAAACTATTAAAGGAAAAGACAATTTAAACATCATTTAAAAAGAAAACTAATAGAATTGCAGTATCTACTAGACTACATAAGCAGAGATGTGCTAGCAAGTGCTAGATAGCTGAATAAAACTACCATGTGGAGTTTATGCCAGTTGCTTGCTGGGGAAGAGTGAGAGCATGAGCTTGTTCAGCTGAAGCAGCTGTGGCAAGGCAGTCAGGCCTGGAATGACTTGCAGCATCTTTTAATATAGCTCTGTAATTAAATTCCCATCACTTGTGTTTGAAATCAACTTTCAGACTTCCAGGAGAAAAGTAAACAATGTATCAAGGCAGAGCTCATATTGCTGAGACATGTGGTCTCAGGCCACAGAGTTGATGCTGAGATGGCCACAAAAAGGCCATGACCAGCAGCAAACCGTAGGCTTTGCCAGTGTATCCTTCTGCTGGCCAAACTTATGATGGTTCAGCCAGAACACTTATGAACATGGCCCATTTTCCACCTTGTCAAACCTTGCAGTGAAACAACAAGGTCACACAAAAGATCATTTCCAGGCACTTTGGTTCGGCCACTAACCCACACAGGGATCCTGCCACTGACAGAGACAGCACTAACATCCAACAAGGCTGTGGCATTCATGGGTTTTGCTTTACTTGTAGAAGGTAAAGTGAAAAAATCCAAAACCATGGAAATCAGGACAAGGTTGGGTGCATTAGTAGCAGAGATTTGCGGGAATTGTGCTGTTTGCTCCTCAGACCTGGCTCCTTCTCATGCACTGACACAACTCTGTGGAACAGGTAACGTTTAGGGGGCCATGTGAGAAATGGAGAGGGTCCAGAGCACTTGGTCTCTTTGCCACCACATGTGGCTGTACCACCACCCCACTGACACAGCTCTGCTTCCTAAGGCAGGTCTCACCTGTCCTTGCCAGAACCACCCAGGGAATCCTCACATCACAATACTGGTTCTTATTTACTGTGTGAATGGCTCCTTCCCCATCTACCCCAATTATTTCTCATTTGTTTTACTGTACCATAAACACAACTACATCTAGAAGATGAATTACACATGCTTTCCCTCAGAACTCCCTTACATGAATACCTGGGAAATACAGCTCATTCCCTACTTCACCACCCTTTAAACTCTTCCAGTGGATCCAGGACAGGTGGCAGCACAAAGGTAACTACTAAGCATGACCAGTTCTCACCTGGTACATCAATCTGTGGTACCTTTGTGCTCAAAGGTACAGCAAAGTCTCTGCAAATTGACCCGCAATCTCTCATTAGTAGCAGCTACTCAGGAACAGCACAGCTGACTTTTAGCAGAGGGCAGATGTTATGTGAAAACTCCTTTTAGTGATGGGCAGAAGCTCCGATGCAGAGCTCTGGTGCCTGGTTTGGGAAGTGTGTGGCCACAGGAAGCTGTTAGCAGCAGTCAGGGCACAGGGCTGGCTTGGCAGACATGCAGGATTACTGTACCTAAGGTAGGTGCACTGGCACTTCGACTGCGATCTTCAGATTTCCACACAAGGCACAAACCCACACGCAGCACAACGGGAGAGAACACGCAGAGGCACAAGGTCAAACACAATTCAAAACTCACAGTGACACAGTACGGACAAAAGGAGGGAGGGACGGGAGACACAAGCGCCACACAAGTGCTGAATTCACATGGGATTAGGAGCACCAAGTCACTGGGAAACTCCCTTTCCCAGCAAAGGAGTGGAGAAGAGCTCTGTGGTGGGGAGGAAAAAATGGCACTGCAGTCACTTCGGTGCAAGGAGGTCATCTGCTCCAGGACCCACTGCTCCTGTGAAGTGGCAAATTCCTGGACAGCAGCTTTACAGATGGGGGCACTGAAATCTGGATAACATAAATAACTTACTCAGAGTCACAGCACCCTGATTTACATGGCCCATCTTTCACTCCTCTATGACAGCCACAAGTACTGCGCTTTGTTAGACAAATCAATTTCAGGACAACACGGGATTACACAAAAGCAAAGATGAAATAAACCAAAGCGAAGAGTCTAACCCTCAGAATAGACTGTACATCTATTCCAAGTAAGCTAGCAACTTCCCAGGCTGTATGTCACAGGCAAATATGGGCAGCACATCAACAATGTGTAGGTATGTTACTTGTTTTCAACAAAAATTTAAAATTCTCTTGGAGTAAGTAACAAAGCAGAAGCTATCCCCCTTCAGGCTTCTGAAATAGAGAGCTAAATTCCTGAATCTCGTGCAAGAGAAAAACAAAAACCTCAGATGTCTGGCAGTAGATCTGATACAGGGATTCACTGGATGCTTGAACAGGATCACTGGAAAGACTGCTAGAGCAGAGCAGTAAATGTAAGTAGAATTCTAACTACTGGCAACAGTGACTTCTGCATTGAGCAGAACATTTTGTTTATTTCTTCGTCATATGCAAATGTCACCAAATGACAATACCAAAATAACGCCCCCACCAACACTACAGGTAAAAAATCAACGTGAGCTTGAATGACTTGCCAATCCTGTTCCTGTTGTCACCACCTCTTTTGCAAGGCTGCTTAAGTACAAAAAAACAAAAAACAGAAACACTGAGTGCTGCTGTTCTATTTCTGTACATCTGAAAATCTTGTGAAAGATAAACCAAGGATGGACCCAGGGGAAAAAAAGCCCACAAATCCCATGCGAACTACTGCCAGACAGCATTTCATACAGCAGCAAGCCCCTCCAAGGTCCTAGGGAACATACCACAAGCAGAGTCTGAACCACATCAAATATTTCTTGACCTCAGTGATTTTCTTTTCTCGCTGTTTGATATTTTCAAACATTCTACTATCAGAAGTGCCACTAAGTCACAGTGAGACTAAGGCTGGCTTTCCTGCTTCTTAAGGCAGTTACAGCTGTTGTTAAGATGCTTCAAAATGCACAGAATCTGAATGCAGAGGCAGGGTACCTACCCAGATTGGGGGCACTTGCAGTCCTCTTGTTATTTTTTATCTTGAAAAAGCCCCGGCCAAAGGAAGATCTGGCTTTGCGGGTGCCAAAACTGTCCTCGTCACCTGTGCCACCGTGAGAAGGAGACTTGGGAGGGAGGGTTGCAAAATTATTGCCTTCCACAGGAGGTTTAACCTGCTTGAATTAGGGAAATAAAGAGTCAATATAAGGGAATTGCAGAAGGCCTTTTGAGAGGCTGCAAAGTGACTGCTGGCAGGTAATCTGGGAGGTCCTTCTCATCTGTCACTACAAGAATACAGAATGTAAAAACCATAATGAAAAACATAAACAAGATCTTCCTTTGAATGTGTTGTTGTCCTGGTTTGGGCTGGGATGGAGTTAACTTTTTCTTAGTTCAATGCTGTGTATGGGTTCAGTGCTGTGTTTTGGATTTAGTAGGGAGTAATGTGAATAACACTGGGGTGTTTGGGTTGTGGCTGAGCCCCGAGTCAAGGACTTTCCATTTTCCCATGCTCTGTCAGCAAGGAAGTGCACAAGAAGCTAGGATGCAGCATGTCCAGGACAGCTGACCTGAACCACCAAAGGAATATTCCTCACCACAGAATTCCATGCCCAGTATATAAACTGGGGGGGGTTACTGGGAAGGGGAGCCAATCAAATTTTGGAGATGGGCTGGATATTGGCCAGTGGGGGATGAGCAACAGTATTGTGGTGCATCAATTGTCTTCTTGGGGCAGGGACGGGGACCAGCTGTAGGGTACTTTGCTGTCAGCTGGGATTAAACCCTGACATTTGTTCAGGATTATTATCACTACCTGCTAAGAATAAATTGTGTTCTTTAAGATGTTCCTCTATTTTTGTAAGGCTGACTTAAAAGTGTGGAAAAGGTAAAAATAGAGTCCTGCAAGGCTTTGAACTTCTCCAGCTTTCCAGGGTCTCTGTCTCCCCACTGGCAGCTGTAGGGCAGTAAGTGGGAAGCAGAGAGACACAGTACTTTGGTTCTCTGCCAAGTGTCAGAGAGCTCTTTCTGTCTGTCACTGCTCTGCAATTTCTTAATTAATGGATTAATTGACCGTGTCCACTGCCAAAGCAAAGAGGAAATTTCAGATCAAGCAAGGAGTATAAATGCCAAGAGAGATATCAGACACTCCAGTCAGCCAATTTAAAGCAGTATGTTAACCTTGCCAGCTGTTTCACTGTCTCTTTGAAAGAAGGAAGCGAAAGCATCCACAGCCCAGATACAATCCTTAGGCTTTTGCTGAATCAATACAGCATTCATCCCATGAGTGGTGTCTGAAGTCTGTCACCTCTGCTCAGGTGTTCCTAGAGGTAAGAACTGCAAGATGTGGCCTTAAGGTACCACAGGGTGACTGTTCTGCAATGACATGCTTTTCAGAAACACACTTGCTACTCACAAAAAACGACTGAGAAACCCAAAGGTTTTTAAAGGTACACTAATCAAAGATAATTACAGAGTCAGTAAAATGCTTAATGGTTAGCTTTGCTAATTATCTAGCAGGGGAAAAACATTAGCTTAGCTGGTAACCTTGTGCACAATCAGACTGGAAGACAATCCATGTGTCAGGAGGCAAGGAGGTGCTGAGCACTGAGCAGTGCCACAGAGACTCCTCCCTGTCCTGTCTGCAGGACTTTCATTCCCCCTCTGGAACTGTGTGTGGCAATTCCACACCTCCCAGCCTGTCAGCACCTCCTCCAAGGACACACATCACCACACACACACACATTACCTCTGCTGGCTTCTGTGCACAGTCTCTGTCCTGTTTGGGAAAGATTAAGGCATTTAAAAAGTCATGGTTTATAGCTGGTAGTCAATTCACTATGATTACCCCCAGTTAAGTTCTGACAGAAATACCCTTCCCTGACTGTTCCTTTTCCCCAAAATAAATCTCTTCAGAGCTGTATTTCACACAGATTAAGCCTTGCTTGCTTTGAGGTCAGTGAGTTGACATGGAAATAGAGTTGCTTTGGTTCACTTTGTGAAGGATTAGCTGTGCACATGATTAGTGACACACAGAATATTAAGGCACTCACGGGCAGAGCTGCCTGAGGCGACCCAGAGCAGGAACCAGACAGGGTAGAAGCCAAGTAGATAAAACATCCACAGCCTCTACTCCTGTCTGTCCAAACAAACAAAAACCAAAGAGCCCCAACCCATGAACTCCAGCTCTTATCAGATTCTGGGGACATTTTCAGTCCTGTCAGCCTCCCCCCTACACTACAAGGCACAGGAGCTATCAGGGAATTCAGGAGCCTCCTGGAGTTCAAGCTGTCACAAAAGAGTATTTGAATTGCACTGATTTGATGGCATTGCTAGAGATTGGCTGCTTTTGGTAACTTCCACAGAAACCTAAACTGAAGCTCTCCCCAGACATCCAACAGCTCAGTATTTTGTTTTTGCCTACCTAAAACATACAGTCAATCCAGATTGTATTTTACAGTGCATTAACTACATGGCCTGCCAAAATTATTCACCTTAAACACAGGTATGAAGTGGTGGTGGGAGTTATTTTTTTCTTGTCTTAAATCAGTAAGGCATATCCAGTAAAAAAATCCCACCTCATTCTCTGGGCAGAAACACAGCAGGAGAGTCTCAGGTAAAAGCCTCATACAAAGAGGGAAAAAAAAAGCATCTGTGTTTTCAAGGACAGCTTTTCTTCTTTAATAGAATATGGAAGATGTCACATATGTGTGACCACTGCCAACATATGCCACAAGGAGCCCTGACTCAAAATTTCTCATAAGGCAACACAACACCCAGAGGGTCACAACAGAGATGTCACACCTATGTGCAAGGAGATGGGAGGAAGTAAGAGACCAAACCTACCACATCAGATGCCTCTTTCCTCAAACTGCTCAGACTGCTAGACTTCTGCAGTGTGGAAATCCTGAAACAATAACATAAAAACCAAGCTCAGTTATTAGAATGAAACTTGCTAAGATAAAGACACTCAAAGAAATCAGCTTTAAAGACAGCATTATAATACATGATGAGATATACTAAACCAAATGATATTTTAAATTAAGATGTAGTAATCAGTGCAGTAAATTCAGTAATCAGAGCCCATGCAATTTAATGAGATACTGTAAGAACTTCCACACTGGAATAACTACTGCTTTAGGGAATATGGATATGTGGCAGAAATGAAAATTATTTTCTCATTGTAGTCAGCTGATCACCTTCCCCCCGCTACCAAAAGAAAAAAACAAATAATGTGTGCATGCACTATGGAAAACTATAAACTTCAAAGTATATTGACAGTCTACCACCAAATTAGAGATGCTTCACAGTGTAACAGAAGTACCATGTGCCCAGATAAAGCATGGGAAAATAATGATCATGAAAGCATGGGACATAAGCAGAAATCTACCATCACCAAATATCATCTTGGCTAAAATTAACTGACCTATTTACATATGTATGTAAAATAAGGGGGTGCTTTGTGGGAGTTTAAGACCATCACATTTAAATATGTCCCCTGAACAGATTTGATTATGGCACTTACACTGGACTATCACACAGATGAGTTTCAGGGGAGGAACCTGTTGATCTTCCTTCACTGTAAAGCAAAAAAGATATGAAAAAAGGCTGAGACAGAAATCCTATGATCTCAGCCTGCTCTAATTCTGTTTTCACTTCAGCTCTCATGGTACTAACACACAGCAAATTTTCCCTGCTATGGTCTCAAGTCCTGTAAAAGATAAAGGACAAAGGTAAGTAAGCTCAAGAGCCCCAGGTAAGACAACTCTCACTGTAAAATGACGACAATACTGAACTATTCAGCTTCAATAAACACAGAGGTTCCAGCAGGGTCTGCAGCAGCACAAGGAGTGGAGGTCACCATCTCCTGGTCACCACCCACAGCAGGGGGCACTTTGCTGCAGTTTAGTGCTTGCTTTGGATTTTGCCAAGAGGAGACACAGGTGAAATCCCTGCTGGTGATGGCTCGAGCTGCATGAGGAACATGCACAGCACAAACTGAGCAAAGCTGGGCTTCTGGAGAGGATCCTTTCCTCAACTGGAACTGGAAAAATCACACATCAAATTGAGTTTGCACTGATGCTTCACATTGAGATTGATGATTGTTTCAAGTCAACAACGTCTCCTTGTCTCTGCATTCTTAGTGTTTGTGATACTTCTCAAGATAAAGCCAGGGATATGGACCCAGAAGAAAAAACCCAAGCACAGTCTTTGTTGAGCTGTGAGTGCTTTTCTGTACCCCTGCAGTGCCGGTGCAGGTCTGCAGGGATTGGGTTTCCTCCCAGGACAAGGAGGGTGCAGGATTAGAAATGCTGATGAAAAGTGACAGCCACTCTTCACCCAGCAGCTGCCACAGGTTCCAAGCTCAAGGACCCCTGGGTGCCACAGCTCAGCCACAGCCCCAGGCTGTAGCCACACATCCCTTGGGTTTCCTCCCCTCCTCAGGTTAGAGCTGGAAGCCCTTTTGTTCTGGCAGTTCCTTACAACATCTTTAGCAGCTGTGTAAAATGTCTGAGCACAAATCACTAGGGTTGGCAGAGCCAGCCAGACTTCCATGATGCAAACATAGACAAAAAAAATGATTCTGTGGCCTTCATACATTAGATCAGCTTCCCTCTCCTTCTGTTCATTCCTTGTGAAGCAGCTGGTACAGACCATGAGTGCTGCTACAACAGCAACCAAACCAGCCCTTGCTTACTCAGGATTTAATCAATGCACTTCAGGAACATTAGCTTGGTTTGCTGCAGCTAACCGAGGGACTCCTAGCCTTGTTTACCTGGCAAATGACTTGATAATTCAGTGACTGACAGATTATTGCTCTCCTTAAATGTCACAGAATATTGGATTTACAATTGAAAAATACATGGAACCCATAATACCTCATTTCACTTGCGGGATCTGGCCTAGGGTGTGTTTTCAGTCTCTCTGCAACAGTTTCTGAGCTCTTGGATGCAGATGAAAAGGAAGGGATCGAAATCTGTAAAATGCTGGTGTGGATCTGTAAGGAATTCTGAAAAGAAGGAAGAATATGTGTTACAGTCTTCTGAGCTGAAATTAAGCAATCATAAATGAAAAAAGAGTAACAGATAAACCATGAAGAAAAGGATCTGAAATAAGGTTTCAAAAGTGATTTTTTTCCCCCTTATTCTAATAGAATGATTTACTCCTTGAAAGATGGCACTGCAGACAAAACATGAATCATTGCACGGCTAAGCTACAGCATAGACAAAAATCTCACAAGTCTCCCAAGGCTGCCTGCTAAATCTGTCTCTGCCACAGACACCATGAAGGGTAGTCCACTTTTCAGATTTAATCCTGTCCTCAGACACTCAGAGAATACAAAAAAGCTGCTAAACATTTAATTTAATTTAATTTTCTTCATAGTGTGTTCTTGCTGCTTAAGTGAAGACCATGCTCTGACTCAGAGTTTAGAGAAGAGAGCTATAGTTTTTGTACTGGAAAATCTGATTGTAAAAATCAGAGATTGAACCACAACCTACATGTAATTTAACTGAATGGATGCAATTATGATCACATCCTCTTAAATATGACAAGATATATTTAGTAAGTCCCAACATATTTACTTCAGGTTTGTGCCAAAGTAAATGTAGCTCCTAAAACAGCTACGTTTGATAAGAAAAATAATTTCTATGACTAATAGAAAAAGTAATTTAGATCTGTTCTCATGATAAATACAGCTATTTCTGTCTCCTGATCCCATTTGAGAATTAAGAAAAATAAGTTTAATTGAAATTCCTCAGCAGCTTTCACAAGAAAAGTACTTTCCCCAGAAGGATATGAGACATTACAAAAAAACTGTGAAACCCAGAAATAAATCTTTTCAGAAATTTGAGTTTTGTCATCTGCAAGATGAATCCAGCACAAGCAGTGTTTTCAAGGAATGATGGTATTAAATAAAGCAAAAAAAAACAAAACCAACCTACCTCTTCATGAATGTTCACATTGAACTCATCGTGGATTGGAGATGCTGTTACTGGGGTTGGGGATGGGCTTTTCTCTGGGTCAGTCAGACTTGGTGTGTCCAATAAACCCACGGATACAGTCCCTGAATTCAAGTCTTCACTTTCAGTTTCCTTGCCTGAAGGGAGAGAACATGGAAACTTGTTGGTTTTCCAACCCTTGCTCCCACACAAGCTGCAGCCAGCGTGCTCAGTTATGGGCCAAAACTGGAAGGATTTCATTGCTGGGATTTTTTAGGTTTTAGAAAGGGAGCCACAGCCAAGTGTCACTTCCCAGTGCAACCATCACAACACAGCAGGGTTGGAACAGAGGGAGGTCAAAAAGCCCAGCAAACACCCTCAGGGCATTTAGTGGCATCAGTTTCAACAAGCTGAATAAACTGGAGTACTTTATTCCTGTCTGTTCTGGAATTTTGTTCTAAATACTTTGTTTCCCTTATTTACTAAGGAAAAGTAAGAAGGTCCAGTCTCCCTGACACTTAAGATGTCTCTGTGGTATCTTCAAGGTACTCTGAGGAAAAATGCAGCCCACTGCTCAGAGTCTATCACCAGCCTGGAAGTGACCACATCAGGTCTGCAGCCTGCCACAAACTGAGCATGTCTCATTTAGGCAGTGCTTAAGCCCACATTAGTGTTGGCATCCTCTGCTCCTTCCACCCTGGATGGTCCTGAACTGCCTCAGTGCTACCAAAAGGCTTGGACTGGTTGTGAAAGACAACCAATACTTTCTAAAAGGTGAGCAGAAATCCAGTGTTTGTTGCCAAAGACCTGAGGCAAGCACAAACCAAAGTCTGTTCACAGCAAAAACCTCTCTTGCCCATTTGCCACTGGGTGGAATCTCTGTCCATGCTCCATGAAGTGACCATGGAGCAGAGCTCCCAGAGAATCAAGGTCTGTTCTAACACCCTCCTGTACCTGAAGGCACAGCACTTCAAGAAAGGGCAATACTTATTTAAAAATTGCTCTCCCTCCAACACTCAGCATGGTGTGAACCCAACACAACAAAACCACATATTTTGCTTCCTCACTCTTGTTGTCTGTTGACAATTTTCACCCTCTGAAGGGGTCTGGAAACTCCCACCAGTCTTAGAATATATGGAATGGGCCATTACATATTGTAATACAGATATAGCTTCTGCTTCAGTCACACAGTTAGGCTCACCACCACAACACACCTGGAGTTTAAATGACAGCAGAGTTGCATTTTTTTGTTGTTGTTTTTTTGGTTGTACAATACCTTTTTTACCTTGAGCCAGTATCACCATATCTTGGACTTTCTTGTACCTATTCAGAGACTGCCGAAGCTCTTCTATCTTCCGGTCCTAAAATAAAAGGAAGTTGTGACTGTGCTTCCTCCCCAGAAATAAGAAGTACAAATACTAGATCCTTTAGTTTAACTGGCTGTGAGACTAAAAGAAATGGGAAGTGTGGATGGGACAGGACTCAGAATGCTGAGAGGCTTTGAAATATCAAAAGGTGTGTTTAGCAAAAGCTATCATCTGGTTAATCACCAGAACTGTCCCAGCCTTGAAAGTGGATTTCAGCTCCCTTATTAAGCCAAAGGTAGAGCATAATAAATTTGCCATGTACAAAGGATTTAGAGCTTTGGTGATCAAAAGAAAACATCCTACAAAATGCACATGCACATGAAAGCATAAAAACCATGCATGAAAATAATTCATACTTCACAGAAAAGCTGTTTTGGAAATGCAGCCTGTGATCTGGCACTTGTATGGAGATCCTTACATTTGCAGAACACAGTGCAAATTAACCACACTGAACTCAACAGTGTAAGGACTCTGAACAGATCCTGTGCACAGGCACAGAGCTCATAAATGCTCATAGCCCCTGAAAGGCACCGCAGTGCTTCTGACTGCAGAAAATCATCGACTTTTGTACAAATCTGATTTTTTTGACTGCAAAAAATCATTGATTCTTACAAATCTGTTTTTTAGTTGAATAGTGAAAAGCTCACATGTGAAGGTTTTCTTAGAGATTTAAATCAACCTGATGAATGATTACTGAAAAAATAATGACTTTGCTACCTTCTCTTCATTTGCTGCCATTAGAGATTCTACCGCCTTCTTCATTTTCTGTACCTCTATATCTAAAAACACAATACAGTTCTCCAAGTCAATTTAAATAAGACAGTGTAAGGAAGTAAGAAAAACAAAAAATCGAGAAGCAACTCAGTAATATCTGAAAGTAGACTGACATAGTTACAGACAAAACATAAGCCACTTAAATTCTTTTTTAGATGCAAACACAAAGAAGGAAAGTAGTTTTCTTCAAAACCTCTGCTCTGACATTTTTATCAAGGAAATTATGAAATCCAAGAAATTTCCTTCCTCCCCCCACCCCTCTCCAAGCCTTACAAGAATGGAAAACTCAAGAGTAAAACTACTGCTTGACTTTTACTGTGTCAATCTTTAAAATAACCAAATACCTTCAAAACAAGAAGTTCAAAATAAACAAGATACTACATTTGGAATGCAATAAAACACATCCTCAGTACAACAGTCAATGACCACCCCAACCAGCATCTCTCAAATCCACTCAACAAAGGCAGGTGATGAATGGATGTGATGAAGGAAGGAAGCATCGTGCAGAGATGCTCAGCCCTCATCCAGCATGGATGGAGCAATGAGGAGGGCACAGTGGAATGACACAAGTGTTTGCTGTGATGAGCAGTCATGCTGGAATATTACATGGCAGTTCAGGCCTGGGAAAGGTTCCTAACACAGACAACAGTGCTTCATCTATAATCCTTATTTACCAAGAAATATAAATACATGGGAACATGTTCTGGAGGTGTTCTGGGCTAGGAATTCAAAAAGAATGGAAATAATCTCCATTTTTTCCTAAAGATTTACCTTGCATGAATGAGGTATAAGTCAAATTTCACTACAAATGTAGTCAGGTAGCCAAACTCACAGGCAAAAAAGCCCTGTTTCAACTTCCTAAAAATTCATGGAAAGCAAACAGAGCAGGAAAAACATTCTCCTCCTTAATGAAATACAAGAAAAAAAGAGGCAGCCTGGCTGGCTTTCTAGATGAAAGACATTTAGACACATCGGGCTAAACCAGCACCTGATCCAGTTCCAGTGATTTTCCCTCAGTTATGCTGGCTGAAAATCTGCTCTGCTGGATTGCAACTGCATTTCACGAGAGGCAATTGCCTTGTGAGCCTTCCTATCCATGAGACCCAATCTTCCTTTATCTGTAAGCTTTTCTTCAGAAAACGTTGTGTTTCAAGTGTGATGCACTCACCCTTGTTCTCCAGTTTTACTGTAAGTGTAACTAAGGGTTATAGATGATGCAACCTAACTATGTTTGTTAAAGCAGTTTTGCAAACACATGCAGAAAGCTGGAAAGCACTTCTGGAATGCAAATGCTCATGGAAAGACACCAGCAACCTTACTTTTATCTTTGAGCTTCTTTTTACAATTTTCATCTGTGTGGGGAAAACCCATTGGATTGGAAATTAGCATGAAGGTTAATTATGACATGAAATAACTTTCAAGACATTACTGATACTTTACGAGTCAACTCTTCCTCACTTCATTCAGCTAATGAGGCAGATAATTTGTTATCTGGAAACAGCATTTCTTAATATCAGTCCAAGGCAGATAAAACATGTTTCATCACAGCAAAAGATCTTCTGCTGAGCTACACTGAAAACCATAAAGCTGAGGACCAGAGGGTAATGAGAGTTCAAGTAGTTCCCCAGGGGAAAAAAGCCCTATATAAGTAGTCATGAATGCAATGAAGTCAGACCCTGTTCACATTTAAATGTTCTTTTAAAAAAAATGGAATCACAGTTCATTGTGATCACTTTTAGTGATCTTAGGCAGTGGTTTTGAAAACACCATTTCATGAAATAAAATGTGACAATCTACACACAGCATATTCCTCCTCAGGTCAGGGGAGGAGACTAATCTCTTGTGCATTTCTTTTTCTATAAAACATACTTTAAAAGCACAATTTTAAAATTAGCAACAACTATCAGTAAGATATATTTAGAATTGAAACTGCATCAGGTCAAAAAAGTCTGTGGAAAATTTCTGTGGTGTGTTAATTAAAAGTTTCTGGTTTTAAATCCTCAATCTAAGATTTCCACAAATAAATACTAATAGTTTCTTGTTTACAAGCCAATAAAAGAATTATCTAGCATGTAAATTTTTTGTGCTTATTCAAGCCTAATTAAGGTTTAGACTTAATGAGCACACAAATCCAGAATCAATCCTTGATTTCACCTACTTACAGCTAGGTCCACATCATACTTTGGTCTGCAGTATGGCTTTTCCCCTTCCTTACCAAGGAGTTTCCTTTTCAACACAATGCTTTTGGAGCATTTGTAGGAATTAGTTTTAAAATTTCTCAGCCAGTAGAAACTGTATATTTTGAGGCCCCATGCAAGCCATGTAAGGAGCTAATTAGGGATTTTTTCTGGTCTTGTTTAAATTTGACCAAGACCTTGCTGTGACAGAAAGTTTAGCACTTGCATCATCAACACCCTCTAAATATGTTTCAAGAGGTAAACATCAAGACAAAGTTCAAGAAAATTCAGGCTTTTATCACTTATTTCCTGCACAAGGAAACATGACCTCAGATGAAGTGACTGAGGAGGACAAGGTGACAGTCTCCCTTTTTCTTACCTCTGTCCAGTATTTCAATCCCTTCTCCTTTCAGCTTGGAAACCAATTTTTCGTGCAACCTTTTCACCTCAGCTTCCTTCTGCTCCAGTTTGTCTTTCAGAGCTGACAGCTCATCCTGTAAGGACACAGAGCCACTCAGTGACAGCTTCCACAGGCAGCTGAGATTTTTCCACAATCCCCTCCTAGGAAGCACAGTGGACAGGTCCTCAGCTGGTGGAAGTGACTGAGGGCCCCTGACATATAACACTGCCTGAGGGTGCACCAAAGTGACTCTGAACATCCCAACAGACTTCTGAGCCCACAACAGAGCAAATCAGGGGGTCTGTGGTCTGCAATTGGTGGTCTCGTGTATAATTGGAAAGAAACTTCACATCAAAATTTAAAGATGAAAGAGCAAAAGGGGGAAAAAACAAACAGTTTTCTTATTTGTTAAACCTTGCAGATAGAAAAAATGCGGGTAAAAAGGCTGAATGCTAACATTTCCATACTTTTTTTTTTGTATTTATAGGGCATGTTGCATGTTCAAAGCTGAGCTATTCCAAAACTGTGCTTATACCAGGCTGAGGACAGTTTCAGAAATCACCACTGATTCTATGGAAGAAAAATCAATCACAACACCAGCAAGCACATGGACATGTACTGGAAAGCAGTTCAGACAAAAACGTGGTACCTCTGCCACAGTTTGGGTTTGCTGATCAAGCATGAGGAAAGAAAGCTTGGAGCTGAGATTCTTGGGAATAAGACAGATGGTGTTTGGGGGAGTTGGGGTGTATTAGAAAAATGCTGTCAAGTTTTAACTTAGATCTAACCATCTGCACTACCAAGTGACTGGCACAGATCCATGCATTTAACTTTTTAAAATTTGAATCCTACCCAGTTTAGCAACATGTTTCTTTGATGTCCGAGGATATCCTGTGCAACAGCATCATCAAGACAGGACCCTTACTGCAACTGTACCCAACACTGAAAATTTAATTTGTTCAATTTGTAAACAAAGCAAAACAAGGCAAGACTCATCATTTTGGCACTTACAGCTTCTAAATGACATTTCAAATCCTTAATGGAATAAACCAAACTAGAATACTGTGGCTTAGGTATTTTCCTGAGCTACCCTCGGATGATCTGTTGCAAATACATAGTGATGTTTGCAACCCAAACTATGGCCCAGCTACAGAATTTCCTGAAATTGGTTCCTGTTTGCTCTAAAACATCATTTAAAAAAAATAGATCAATCTTAAAACTGTCAAGAAATCAAAGCTTTTTCCACAAAAGTGGCTGGGGAATAACTACAATTCTCCAGTGCTCCAAGTTGGCACTGATTATGATGGGATTTCTGCTAGTGCAGGCTCCATGCTGCTCCAAAACAAGATCATTTCTTGATCACTTGAGAAGCTGCTGTTATATCTACACACAACTAGAGCTGCATGTGGTTGTCAATGTGCATTTCTTTTCCTGAATTAGAAGTATGATATGCAAATTTACATGTGGGAGAGGGGACAGTATAAAAGAATCACTATTTCCCAGATAGTTTTCATGAATATATTTTCTCTAAAAGGGTGATAGAAAGTTCTGTTTGAATAATGGATGTAAGCTACAGACAAGGCAATCTTTCCTTGGACGGGGAGTGATTTTAACCCAACTCTAATGCCATTATGTGTAACCTATGCAAGGTTCAGAGCAGGAAAATCCTCTCCTCTGCAATATAAAAGCTGTTTACAAGAATACCTACATAAAGAGCTTTCCACATCTAAGGAGGAAGGGCACACTGCATATCAACACACAGCAATTAATGAAGAACAGAGCATGACAGCACAATGCAGGACGGACCAGTAAAGGGTGGAACATGAAGGATTCAAAACAGGCCCAGCATTACCCAGAAACTACCACACCTTTAGCATCTGGCTTTTTTGCTCCATCCGCTGCTTTTCATACTGCATCTGACCCACTTTGATTTTCATGCTAGAAAGTTTGGCCATTAAAGACTGGTAACAGAGACAGAGGAGTGAGAGGAAACTAAAGGTAGAAAAGAGACAAGGCTAAATGGCAAAGAGAAGTTAAACACTTAGAGAAACAGGCTGCTAGAAGTACTTAGGTGAATGCTTCTGCTTCAGAAGTGGTTTGTTTTTAGTACATTTAGGAGAAAATAAATGCTGTTTTTAACCTGTGGCATACACCTTACATACTGCAACTGGTATTTCTTGACACACATACAAAACAAAGGTCTAAAGAGGTAATAAATTTATTGTTAACAGCATGGTATGTTACCCTTCATAAAAAACAATGCTCCAACTGAAAACCACAGCATGACATTTAGGAATAGCCACTGCTGCTAAGTGAGAGCCATGAAACACCAGGACCTGAGAGTGCTCAGGATTTTGCAGGGTGCAGGCATGGATCAGGGAAAAGAGTGAATTCCTAAAGCCTAATTTACACCTCTCTCTGCCTCCTCCCCTCAGCCTCACTTACTTTGGTTGTTTTCAGCTTTTTCTCATACTGGAGTCTTTCATTGTCCATTTCTCCCACCCTCAACCGCAATTCGTTTATTTCCTGGATCAAATCCTGAGTGGAGGGAAAAAGACAACCAGAAACAACAAAGAACTTCAGTAAACAAAACAGAAGAATAGCTATGACTGTAACAACAAGAAAAGCAGACATAAAAGGAACTCAGTACAAAACCACACTACCCAAATCCAGCACTAAATCAAGCAACTCAGAGCTCCCTAACTATCCAGGGACCGAGTTTCTCAGTTTCTGTGTTACTACACCGAATGTAAGAGGGCAGAGGACAAAGGGAGACATAAATTGAAGTTGTGTTCCCTGTGCTGAGGGCTAGGAAAGGCCTCCTGCTTCTCTGTTCAGCTGCCTGGAGCCCAGTACTAAGGATGGTCAATGGAAAACAGTGGCAGACGTCCTTCAACATGCAGCAGTCACCTCCTCCCCGCTGCAGTCCCTCCTGCCCCAGGCTCACCAGCCATCACCTGCTTTTTCAAAATATGAAGTGATCACACTGTAAAAAATCTGTGTTTCCACCATTTAAAAGAGCCCTCTCACTGAAGGCTGAACAGAGGGGCCATCACAGGTTTCTACAAGCAAAGGCACCTGTATTTAAGCATCAATGGCACCACTACAACTGGGCTTTCCAAATTCAGCCTGGCTTGGAAGAAACTCAGAGCCATCACAAACTCACATCTGAGCTCTTTAGGAGACCAGCTCGACCTTCTGGCCATCCTGATGGATCCTTCCAGGTTTGGGGGTCAGACCTGAGTGCCCCCAGCCCCCTTGGTCAAACAAACCCTGAGTGTGACTGCTCCACCAAGCCTCCTCATCCTCTAGGTCAGAGAATGGTTTGGGTTGAGAGGGACCTTAAAGCCCATCCAGTTCCACCCCCTGCCATGGGCAGGGCCACCTTCCACTATCCCAGGTTGCTCAGAGCCCTGTCCAACGTGGCCTTGGACACTGCCAGAGATGAGGCAGCCACAGCTTCTCTGAAGAACTTGTGCCAGGACCTCAGCACCCTCAAGTAAGGAATTTTTCTGGTCATTATGTTTGCTTTCCTTCCTACGTCTGAGACAAATCCTATCCATGAGAAGCAATTCTGTACATTGAGCTAACAGCTCTAAGCACAATTTCTTACAGCTAATACTATAATTAACAGAGATTTATATTTATAAATTAACAAGCCAGCAGCTGACATTTAGAGGGTATTCATGGGTCCCTGATAACACCTGCCTTTCAGCCCCACACCACACTTCCTAAGCTTACAAGCCTCTGGTTATTATTTTGTGCTTAATGAACCTGATGCTAAGAGAGCAGCATCTATATTTCTCCAGAAAGATCCAAGTTCAGTTCTCAGAACTACAAGGAAAGTGAAAATAGTGAACATTTTAATGCTTTTAGTAATTACTGCTTTTAATCTATGACTTTCTACTTCAGGTACACCTGAAATTCCTCGACAATTGATTTGTTTGGGGCTTTTCTCTCCTGCAGCATGATCCAATGTCTAAATATGTTGTGTGGAACTCACTGCTGAGGCTGTTCTCCACATATTTGTCACTTGAACTACATGACTTTAAAATACTCAGTGTGACACAGAAAACAGAACAATCTTGCAACCAGATTGGAGGTGATGGTGGATAAATCACAAAGAATTCCCTGTGAGTGAGCCAGTTTTAGCCTCTGGCTGCTGCTTCAAAGGCCCAGTCTGGCTATGGACTCCTTCCCAAATAAACTCCCTCGCAGGGTATTTTCTTACATAAACTCAGCCCAACTCAGACCACCCATGTTCCTCAAGGAAAATAATGCTGATGTCTGCTGAGAAGGTGGAAATACTGGAATAATTCAAAGAACAGAACAATTATGAATCTCTATTAAGTACACAATTAGCTTTGAAAAAGCTGGGTGTTTGTGAACATCTAGACAGCAAATCCTAGAGCACAAAGATCTAGCGAGGCATCTGTTTAGACAAAGAATGGGGAATATGAGTAACCAACCAAGCTGGAATGGGAAGTTGCAATGACAGACATAAGTAACAAATGGATAATATGAAGGATTTAATCAGAATGGTAATTCTCTAGGAGACAGTAGCTGCACAAGTTGTCAGACATCAAATTTTCTCTTTTCCCTAAATAAAACCAGAAGCAATATTCACAGTTTTGCTTTCCTAGTCTGGGTATGAATCTTTTTCCATTTCAATCACTCCACATAAATGCCATAATGTGTTTTAGGGTCAAATATTTTAAATATTCATTTAAATACTCAGCTCTTCTAAAATAATTGATAAACAGCAATATAATTAGATCAACACTGAATAAAATACTGCATACTTCTCAATAAGTACTGCCTCCAAAATATCTCTTAAGAGATTTTTTAAGGGCTGAGACCTTCCAACTAATTAGACATTCATATTTTCACTGAACCAAATGCAAATTAAGACATAATATCCCTTCCAGCATTTAAGCCTAAGTGTTTTTACAGCTATAAAGTGTTGAAATAAAGAAGAAACAATATAATAACATATATCACACTAAATGATATCATTCTGGATTTCAAAGAGAGGGAGAAACATTTTAGTAATAGTTCATTAGTTCTGGCATAAATATGCTTGATATAAATCCATATAGTCCCTAATTACAGTAACTACTAAATAAAATTTAGGTTATTTTTATCAAAGGCATTTAGTGTATTTCAAAGTATTTCAAAGAGAAAGGTCTTCATAGAAGATATGCACAGAGATTACAGATTTCTCTTGCACAGAGATTACAGATTTGCAGTTTGTGGTGCACTCCCCATACTGGAACCATTTTTCTGGGAACCTGTAGCTCCATGTCTACCTTCTTGGTAAGATGAGCTGTGCTAGGAAGTTATGGACAGAGCCCATATCAGAAGTTATTTCTGATATGGGCTCTGCAGCTCAGGGGGGAAACAAAGAAAGAGAAAGTCCAGGAGAACTCTACAATATTCGGTAAAAATAAGGGTAGAAATAGAGGAAGCAAATCACTCAAAGCCCAGTCACGTTTGTTAGCAGTTCTGGAAAGCAGAAGAAACCACGGGGTGTTTGCAAATGAAGATAGCACAGAACCCAGGTCAGAAAGGACCTGCTCCCTGTGGTCATCTGGACCAAACCTTGCCTCCCCACAGCCATTTACTGCTGGTGCCAGCTCGTTTATCCCTCATTTGGGCTGCTTAGAGTAAGTGTCAGCCCACAGAGAGTTATTTGCTGTGTGCTGTGATTCATGAAAGAGCTGAGCTCTGTGTGGGCAGAGTCCCAGGAGAGCTGTGAGAGCAGCCAGCTCTTACACACACCTCCCACGGGTGCAGGAGACCTTCAGTGATTCCCTCCACCCTTTCCCCTGCCAATTTCTCATGCACAGAGCTTGTCTGCTCTACAAAATCAGCTGCTTTGAAGGCAGTGCTGTGATCCTGTCACATAACACCTGTTACCAACTAGAGGCAAAGGTAACAGGAAGCAACAGGAATCCATTCCAGAGCTTGGCAGTACCCAAGGAGATGTGCTGCACTGCAGGAATGAACAATACTGTCACTACCTAAAGAATCACTTCCAAACCTGAAAGTGATACAAGTCATTAGTTTTCAACCTGTGGCTTTCTTTGGGTCTGCAGATTACTTCAGACAGGCACAAAGAGCAATCCAAAAGCAAGACTGACTTCTGTTTTTGTGCTTGCAATACAATGAGGAATGGTGCTTTACTGGAAACTGAGCAATTGGGAAACCACTGGCAGAAGTGCAAAAGGCAATTTTGTGTCCTGTCATGACAATATGGCTCTTTCCTTCTAGAAACAAATGATACCTGGAACATCCACAATCATAACAAACACCTAACATTTCAGCTCATTTATAAATCCAGAACTGGAAATTTTGTTCTGCTTCACAGGCAGGCTCTGAGGTATTTCTGATATGGGCTCTATCATCCTGTCAGGACAGCTGAGCTGATACTTGGAGTTTCCTGGGTTTGCCCACCTGCTTTGAGCCTTTCTGGCTTGTAACATGAGCACGGTTCAGCTACACAGACCTGCAGCACAGAGTGAAATGCCTCAGGAGAGTGCTGCCAGGGATGGCAGCTCCACCTGGCTCTGCTCCCCCAGCCTCTGGTCCTGGGCTCCCATAAGGCTGGGGTCTGAAGCCAGGCTTCCCAAGAGCCTCACAGTGAGTCAGCTCTGTTGGCAACCCCAAAAGTTCTGCTCCTGTGCAGTGTCCCTGTACATGGATGCTTTTGGTACTTGCCTTAGACATGCCTTACTCAGCAGGTGACAGTTTTATGTGGGTCAGGAGAGTGCAGTATGTTCATGATTTTATTAAAATCTAACCTAAATCCACCCCTCCTGAGACTTGACAGCCAGAATCAAAAATTGCCTTTGGAAGTCTTTCTTTGTAAAACCAGAATTTAACAAAGAGGATACTTTATATTTTAAAAGGAATGTGTTCTAACCTTTAAGATGAGTTCCCCTTCTTGCCTGACAAAAAAAAAAAAAATCCCAGGAAATGTTCAGGTAAGGTGAAGACACACACAGCTTTCACAGTTTATCCTGTTGGGGTTTACTCACCTCTGTGTCTCTGAATCTGTCCTCATAGTCCAATCTATCCTTCTCTACAGATGTAAGCTTTAATTTCAGAGTGGAAATCTCTGCCATAAGATCCAGCTTCTGAGTTTCAAGTGTTGTTCTGCTTAAAAGCTCCTGATTCAAGATAAAGAGGAAGAGAATGGAATTATTTACCCAAGGGGAAGAAATCAGTAATTTATTTTGACAGCTAAAGGTCTCTTTCATGGGGAATAGCATCACCCTCATCCTTGCACTATGTGAAGCCCTGAGACACAGCTATTATCCATCTGACAGATTCCAGGCACCTAGGATGCATCTGGGATCACAGGAGCACTATCATGGGCTGGCTGCCAGCACAAGAAAAAAGCCTGTCTGTCATCACAGTCGCTCTGGGCAGCAAGGAGTTGTGAGGGGAATCCACCCATCCTGCCAGAGGCTTTAATCTAAGGCTCTTGGAAGTTCAGTGGGGAAGGACTCAAAGGAGGGCAGAACTGGATTCCTGCAGCATAAAGCAGCACTGACATTACTAAGTGCAAAGACTTTAAAGCCAGTATGGCAGAAAAGGATCCCTTAGATATGAGACATCAAGGGCTGCAACACCTTGAAGGGCACTGCTCTCACCAAAGCTTGTTAAAACAGAAGGAAGACAAGACAGCAGGACAGACTGGAGCTGTGACACACCTGCTGCAGCATCTCCTCTGTGGCATTCAGCTTCTCCCTGTGCTCCTCCAGGCAGAACTCCAGATCCCGGATCTTCTCTCCTTGGGCCTCCACCTGGTCTGTAAGCACACTTACCTGGAGAGCAGGAAAAAAGGGATGCATGTTTAACACCTTGCACCTGGGCCATATGTGTCAGCTGAAGAACTGCAGGTGAGCAACACTGCTGGTTGGGCCAAAGATTAACTGGGACCATGCAGGGAGAAAGAGGAGGAGGAACAGAGCTCTGCAGTGGACACACCATTTGGCAAAGAAAACAGGAGAGAGAGGAGGGAAGGCTCTCCCCTCACACTTACTAGAATTTCAGCCAAAGTTCTGGCAGACACATTGCAATTCTGCAACTCCACTCTTCACTGGAGGTTTTCATAAGGGGTGGCTGCTGCATTTTACTGCCAATAATTATGCCTTTGCTGTGACAATACATTAACTCAACCCATTAGCTCCTGCCTTAACCACCACATAAACCTCACTGCTTATAGTTTATTCTCCTTCCCAAGTGATTGCACACAGTGTACCATAACAAGCACTTTCCCCTTTTCAGAACAATAAAAGCAGAGAAGGTTAAAACACACAGCCAGAGGCTGGATAAGACCAAGACAACATTTTTAAGACAGCAGACAGAGTCTCATTTTGCCTTTTCTGAATGAATTTTTTTCATTTTCAACAGGCTCTTCCTGCAGTACTGCTGGGAAGGAGAGTGAGCTCAGTGCTGTCACAGCCCCTAGGCTGGGTCCATATCAGGGGATGCCTGTGCAGTCCAAGGGGTGTCAGGTACTCCTGGCTTCAATAGCAGGAGGAAGCCAGCAGTCAGAGCAGCCAGGGCTGACCCCATCCAGCCCAGCAGCAGGTGAGCAGGACCACCAAGGAGCTGCTTGTCTCGTTCTGCTGGCTGGCCAGTCCTGCAGCTTTTGTTACCTTTCCTAAGGACAGGACAACTGTCTCCTGATGCAGACACCATGTGAATGGCCCTGGGAAATGGTGATCTTAAGGATACACATGGATGTAAGCAGGTGGCTGCTCTGCTAACCAAATTCAAAGAGAACAGATACACAGACAGAAAGACCTTTAGATTTTTCCTGCAATCTAAATTCACACCTTTCTCTAATCTGGGTTAATTCTCACATACCAGCAAGTCTTCTGAACACTGTCTAAGACATCACAACTCCAAATAAATTCTCAGAGGTTTTATCACATACTTTCAGACAGTCTCATGAATGCAAGAGCAGAAAAAAATGATTTGGGTGACAACTCACTTGCAGAACAAGAGATTCCTTATCATTTTCCAGACGAGCCAGCCTTTCTTGATAAACATCTCCATTCCCGGATATGTGTCCATTAGTCTGGAAAAGACAACAAATATTGTATAGTCAGCTATTGTGCCACAGTATCATCCAACATTATCAAAACACTTAATGAGAGCATTTTTAGTCTACACAGTTTAAGAACATGTTTGAAATATTCTCCAGAAATATTATTCTCAAATAAACTGTCCACAAAGGACACATGACCACGATTCAGGAGAGAATTCTTCAGGGGCTTAAAGATGAGAAAGGAAGAACCTTCTGGTGACCCAGTTCTACAAAATTCACTTACTGTGCATTCAGCATTTTGCTAACAAAACTTGGACTCATTGCTACACAATGCTAAGCCATACTTGCAAAGAGACAAATACCCTGAGACATTCAGCAAGTGAAAAAAGCCAAACATACAATCTACAAAATGTGTATTATGCTTCTTGCAAGTCATACACACAGTCAGAGACATCCTTTTACATCAGGCACATTCTACTGGGTATGGGTGAATGTCTGCACTCTAAACACATCTCTTTGTAAAGCTGCCTGAGGCTAGAGAGAAACAAGAATACATGTTAATGCTATCAGAGAGTTCAGAGGAATCAGCAACTTTCTTCATAATAACTTCAATGCTCTTGAGCAGTGGGAAGGATTTTGTTCTATCCATATTCAAAGCTGTCTCAAAGCACTTCATGATCCAGGCCACAATCAGATCTTGGCTCAGAAAAGGAAGTCTTGTTCCCATCATGGCACAAATTGCTTAGAGGAGGCTGAGAAGCTGCTCTGAAATCCAGGGCGCTCAGCAGAGACACCCAACAACGCTGAGGGGCCCTGATTTCCTCCTGAATGTGTGATGAAAAGAAATTGTGTGACTGATCCTTGTGCTCCCGTGAGCCTGCAGCACAACCCTGCCTTGAGAGGCCACCACCACTCAGGAGCTCCAAGCCTCCAGCTCCTGCTTTGAATCTCTCCTGATTACAGAAGATACCTCAGGAAACCTCCTGGCTAAAACTCCTTTTCTGAATTACATGTCTGGCCTTGGGGAGTGGTAGAAACTGCCTTGTTTGAGCCTGAAACAATGCAAGTCCCTCCAGCATCACTTAAAGATCTGACATAAAGCAAACAGGAGAAGGTAAAAGTGTCTCACCTCACCTCAGTGTTCTCAAGAAATCAGGCTGTGTCCTGGCAGTACTGCTGAACAGTACCAAAAGTGTCTCACGAGCATGGAATTTCACTTGGTGACCATAATATCTCCCCCAAAATTTGCTCCAGCAGACTAAGAAAGGATGCTCTTTAGTACTTTGTACCAGTACCTCATCACAATGATCTAACTTATGACCCTGTATCCGAATTTTTAGCAGCACAATACTAAGCCACCTGACCATGCAGACACTAAATCCCAGAGCAAAATTCCTCTAAACTTCTGAGTTTGCCATATTTTCCCTCTGACCTCTACCAGAATTTAGCTCATGCCATTCAAGATCAGTGAGATCTTCCATTTTGTAACACTTCAATTTAGGTGAAAGAATTCAAAATGAAATAAACCTTTCAGCTGTTCAACCAGTAGATTATGATTCAGATTTTGTGACCTGAGTTGTTTGTGAAAACAGAACTGAGAGTTTTATCTACTTCTGCTGCTCTGCAGCTCCATTGTCCTTTAAGAGCTCCAGTACATCTCAAGCACTTACCCAGCCTGTATAAGAACAGAATCTGTATTTTGTAATACACAACACATTTATCAGTCCAGTGCATGTGTCTGATGTGGAAAAGTGGTATCCATCCCTCTCTACAGGCAGCAGAGCTGCAAAGACACTTTTCCATGCTGCTGGGGCTAACATGGAATTCCTTGCCAAAGCACAGACTTGACTCCCTGCCTCTCAACCACCACATCAACACCTGAACCACTGACCCTCCTGATAGCTCCAGTCAGTGTGACCAGACACAAATGAACTAAAACCAAAGACTGCAGGAAGAAAATGTAGGGAGGGAGGTCTTGGTTTCACAGCACGATTAAAATGTCTGTGAAAACCAACGAGGTGTGAAAGCAGAACGTTAGTCATTGTGCACAGCATCTTGCCAAGACACCTTTGTTGTTAAACTCCGCTCACATTTCTCAGGAAAAATCTGTTTGGCTCAGCACACCAGCTTTGGCTTTAAAGCAGGAGTGTTGGGAGAGGGAGAGTTCAGGCGGCAGCTGCACCCTGCCGTTAGAGAGAGGTGATGGGAATCCCAAACAGGACAAGTGAAAAGGCTCTTCTCCCACAAAACAAAAATTAGTGCTAATAGAATCACAGACTCCTTAAGGCTGGAAACCTCTAGAATCATCATCCCAGCCATCAACCACCACCATGTTCACCACTAAACCCTGTTCTCAAATGCCATATCCACACATTTTTTAAACCCTTCCAGGGAGGGTGAATCCGCCACATCCCTGGACAGTCTGTTCTAATTTTTAATAACTCCTTCAGGAAAGAAACTTTTCATAATATCTGACCTAATCCCACCCCGGCACAACTTGAGGCCATTTCCTCTCATCCCATCAAACACTTAGGGCAGTTCATCTATTCTTTGGGAGAAACGTTGCAGACATGTCTTGGTTTTGCAAGCTGTGCAAAACCAAGATCTGGGTTTTGGGTGCAAAAGATCTCTTTTCTGGGTATTGCCAGTAATATTTTCTAAAATCTGCATAAAACCAGACCTCCTGTAGCACACCAAACCCAGAAAATTCTGTGTACAACACAAGAATTGTTTGCTTTTTGCCTGAAGTGTTGTAACTTCTATATAATACCTGTGACTGACTCTTAAGTTGAGGTATGAAAAGGCAAGAAAGCCTCTGATTTTGTTTTCAGTGGAGAAAACAATGATAGTTGGAGAATGGATGATAGAGAAAGACCATGGCAGCTATTTCCAAGAGCAGCAGCCTGAGCACTGCTTAGAGTGGTGCACAGACCCAGGACCTGCAGGCACTGGACACACGACACCTTCACAGATCTTCGCTCTGGATTGTCTTCACAGGTAAAAAGCAGATTCCTGACATGATATTCTTCCCAGAGAGATAAGGAAGGAAGAGGGCAGATAAAACATATGAGAAGAACAGAGCAATAATGGTAGTGAGCAGGACTGAAGAGAAATTGAGCAGGAAGATGCTCAAACACTGGATTTAGGAAAGTAGTGCATCAGGAGATGAGGTGGAGGGAGGCCCAGTGGGAAGGAATGGGCTGCAGAGAGGTCTGAAAAATGCCAGGAGACCTGGTGTGTGCAAAACCTGGGTGAGCAACACTCAGTGTGTCTCTGAGGAGCATTTCTCCACCAGGGAATCTGCATCCTCCCCTACAACTGAGCCCAGCACTCACCCTGCAGAGCAACAGCTCCTCTTTGGGGGGGGGGGCGGGGGAAGAAAAGAAATAAAACAGTAAGAGAAGCAAAAAAGAAAAGCAAATATTTGATTGAACAGCAACTGCAAGCATATTTAGGGCGCTTGGTAGTTCTGGGTCAAATTGGTATCATTTAAGTCTATAAAGGATTAACATACTTTAGTAGCTGTGTAAGAAAGGCTTTCCATTTCCCAAAGAAGGCTCTTTTCATCAGTAACTTAAAATCTATCTTCAGTTAAGATTTTGCTTGTGTTTTCAATGTTGGTGATTAATTGCAAAACACTATAAGGGAAGAGAATGCAGATTTACCAATACTGATTTTAATCCTAAAAACAAAAGAACAGTTGTCACAATGCCACTGAGGCTTCACAGAAGTTTGAGGTCAAGCATTTACTTAAAATGCCTTGTAAGATCAGACCCAGTACACTTATAAACTCTACAAGATCAATCCACTGCTAATCTGTTAAACACGTGTGTAAAGCTTTGTCTGTAATCATCTAAGTGTAAAAAATCCACGCTGCTCTGGAGGGAATTATTCCTGTAGCAAGTAGAAGCATCACCAAACTTTCACAGCTTGCCTGGCTTCAGTCTTTAATCCCTTTTCCCTGGAGCTGAGTTAGAATTCCAAACCACAGGAACGTTTCTAGTGGCTGCTGGTTTAAACCTAATAATAAAAAAATAAATTAAAAAATCCATTTCCTCTCAGTTGCTGAATACTCCTTTCAAAAATAAACCTAATTTTTAGCTTACCACAGCTGATACCCTCATTTTCCTTCATTTTCTCTTCTGCTTTGGAGATGAAATAAGCAGCACAAATCACACTGCTCTTGCTGTATGTGCAGTTTGGTTTGTATAGAAGGAGCTGCAACTCCACAGCATCATTTCCCTGCACAGCAGATTGCACTGACTGTTTTGACCACCACAGTCAAGTCAACAGTTGGGCAAGTGAGCCTTTCCCAACACCTCTTTCCTGACCATCTGGAGTAAAATTAGAGCTCATCAACATGCTTACGTGCTTCAGATCATTACAATACACATTACCTATGCTCAGTTAAACAAAGCTGCTGCTGTTCTGCTTGTTCCCTCAGCTTTGGAGCCCCTTGCAAGAGGGCTCCTCCAGCCTCAGCTACCTCAGCATCATTTGGTGCGCCTTGGGCAGAACCTCCTGGTTTCCCAAGCCAAGTACCCACTACTGGTGATACAGACCCGTGACAGCTTTCCTCTCTGTCAGCATCAATCCCATCCCAAATTCATACTGGTCATACTGTCTGAGCTGGTGTGTAACCAGTTCATGTGGGAGCCCACCTCTGCCCTCCCAAACCAGCCTCGCCTGCATTTTCCACTTCTCTGCTCAGAATATTTGCAGCCTTTTCCACATACTCCAGCAGCAGAGCTACTGCAAAGCTTTTCCTAAAGTTTGCAGGTTACTTCCTCCCCAGAGAAGAAGAAGGGGAAAAATAAAAACAACCACACACCCACTCAAAACCCCCCACATGATATTTTAAAAAATAAAAGTGAATTCTGAAAGAAAAGCAGCTGAACACAGCCCTTCACTCTGAGGCATTTACCTGAAACATTTTGTAAGCATAAATAACACGCTGCTGAGCAGGGAAGCTGCAACCTTTCCACAATATTCCGTCTCCTCAAGAGCAGCCCAGCTGGTGCCTGGTGCAGGAGAAGGATGAGAGGCTCATTCCCAGCGTTGCCCAGCTATGGCTTGTCACTGGGAGAAACGCAGGAGCCAGCACAGGCAGAGATCTCCTTACCTTATTTAGCCAGACGCAGTGCCCGTGAATGTCCCAGCTATACTCCATGCTGGTCATGACTGCTTTCATGCATTCACGGACGCCAGAAGCCGCGGCCGAGGGCTCGGGGCTCCTCGGAGCCGAGGTTAAGTGACAGCGGGTCCCCTTGCCCAGCCGAGGATGGAGGCGAGCGGAGTGGGAGACGTGGGAAGCAGCAGCAGCAGCAGCGCTCCTCAGGCGGAGCGGAGCGAGCGGCTCTGGGGAATTAACACATCAAAGCCCGGCACGAAACTCCTCCAGCCCGGCACACACGGGAGGGGGATGCAGGCAGGGAGGTGCAGAGCAGCACAAACCCGACCGGCAGCAAGGAGAGCCGCACGCAGGTGGCACCCGGCCACCTCCACCCTGGCTCTTGTCATCAGCGCAGCTCCCTCCTCCGGACCCTCCCGGAAAGCATCCGACCCAAGAGCACAGGAGAAAAGAGCAATTCCCACCCCTTCACCTGAGCACAAAGTAAACAGCAGGAGGGGCTTTCCTAGTAATTGTAAAAGCTACAGGAACACATGCAATTAATTCACGTATAGACGCCAAGAAAAATGGAAGAAGTTGACTCAGCTGTGCCAGGTCTCACAAGTGGCTTGTCCCAAGTTTATGTCATACTTCAGAGTGATGTAAGAAGCAACAATAACAACCAACCTCTGTCCTCGGGTTCAGGTTTCAATTGACCCACTACCAGCAGCAGCATGACAAATTCTTAGTATTTTTGACCACAGAGCCCAGCTCTGAGAGTCCTGTGATTATCTCAAAAACCTGTTTTATTATTATAATGAAACGTCTGCAACTGCCATTGATAGAGAAAAATCTCAAAACCATAAATGCTGAAAACTCAGGAGATACCAGGAGCGCAAAGGACAAGCAGAATCTGTGCTTTTTAAGCCAAACTGATTCATTTTGGATGGGAAATGGTGATTTTTGATGGGTTATTCCAACTGCAAAAGTTAGAATAACCCATCAAAACCTTCATCCCTGATGCATGAAGATGTAACAGCAAGGCATACCATAAATGAGCCCATATTATCTTCCAGGGTTAAAAACACAGCAATCTGGACGATCACCTTTAGCAAGAAGCAGAGTCCTGTGTTTCCAGAACCTTGGGAGGTGAATCTCTCAGGGACAAAATGCATTGCCAGCAGGGAGTGGATGATGACAGGCTGACATGGTATCACAAGACTCCTTTCATACTGCAACTTGAGGAGAGATCCCAAACTGTTTGGTGGTAACAAACACCCTGGTGCCACACATTAGCATAGGACCCTTTGATACACAAACTCAACATAAGCAGAAGCTGAATCAAATGACTGCACTGCACACCCACACCAGGATAATCAAACAACAAATCTGTGTTTGAAGACAAGATTTATTTTTTTCCCCATGAATAAGAGATGATTTCTGGCTAACCAAACTGCTTCTTCCACTTGGGAATTACTCTTGTCCAAATAGGTCAGTATATTTCTGTAAGATTACAAAGCTACGTCTATCCAGCAAGGTAAATTCCTCTCTGAAAGCTAATATCCCCTCATATTAACTCTCATTACTCCCAGCTACTCTCTGGAAGAACCAACTTAAAGGAAAAATGTCAAAATCTGAGGCTGGTCTGTGAGGCAGCAGCAAGACATTGGATTGAATGAGCCACAATGGATACCTCAGCTCAACCATCATCCTCAGATGAGCTGAAAATGTTCTGTGGCTGGACTTGATGATGATCTTAAAGGTCTTTTCCAACCTTAATAATTCTATATGATTCAAGAAACCTTTGGAGGCCATAAAGTTTTGCTTGACCCTAAAGTCAATTTTAGAAATTCACCCATGGAGTGAAAATAATTACTAAAATATGCTGTATAATATATATCTTTAAATTCAGAAAGTCACTTCCAAAGCTGCACTTGCTGTGGGTTTTAAAGAAAAAATATTATGTTATCCTGGCTCTTTCACTTCAGGGGCACATCCTTTAAAGAGGAGAAGGCACACACCAGGACCCACATAAACAAGTTCAGATCAGAAGCATGGGGAAAATGGCTCTGAGGTGTGGGAAGGCACTGTCCACCCACTCCTACCCTTCACTCTTCTTTTTAACAAGACACAGTTGGTTTCCGCTTTCTGGGAAAGAAATTGCATAAGATGTATTTTTAAAAAAATGCAAAAAATCTCCCAACCACTTTCCAGAAAAGTAATAACCAGAAGGAAAACTGTCTCTTGTTTGTTTCAACTGAAGAAAAACTGGAGCAATGGTCATGGTTGGGAGCAAGGTTTGCGAGAATTACTCTTCAAGAGACGGATCTATCAGCTTCCAGCTGGACACAACAAGGTTGCCTTGGTCTTGGAAAATGTGGAGTTTTGTTTAAAATGGTTTTGCTACTGGTGCTGATGTTAGAGATTACTCACACACTGCCTGTACTGAAGCCAGAAGCTCCATTTTCACAGACTACAGCACATGCCTTATTAAGGCGCACATTGAAATACACCAAATATTTCTGCTGACCAAGAGTATCCTGAAAAAACTCCAGAACTTTGGAATTGTTATGATCTGGCCACGGATTTCAGGCCTGGTTCCTAGTGAAAGCAAGGAGCCCAAACATGTTTGAGCTCAGAAAGGTCTCAGTCCCTTTCCAGACTTGGAACAAATGGCCTGGTTTGTACTTTCACCCATGACATTCACCATTTGCACATGGAGACGTGAGCAGGGTTTCAGCAGCAGAGATCAGTTTGAGCTGCAATGACATGTTACAGTGAAACTGACTTCTCTGTGCAGCAGAGAGCCGCATGTACAACTTTTCCCAGCTCCCCTTGGGGGCCACATGATGGATTCTGTTGGAAGAGCTGTGCCAGATGTCCGGGCACTGTATGTGTGCTCTGGTGTCACGTGGCCATCTGGCACGCGCCCGTTAAAAAACAAAAAGCAGCACGAGGTGTTTTAACCCACTGGCCCTTTTTTGAGTCTTTGCACACGCACACGCACACACACTGAGAGGAGCAGAAAGGAAGAGGATCAAGGACACATGGCAACCCATTCTGGAAGGACTGAATGCTCTGCCCTATTTTACAGAAACTTTGGGTAACTGCTGTCATGCCCTTTTGCCAATGTGAGCACCAGTGGTTTGGCTGCAGGAGCCAGGGGAGGATTTTTCTCCTGTGACACACTGTCTGGCAGCAGCAAACACTATTTTTGTTTTCCTCTGAGACACAAGAGGCTTGCTTACAGCCCCACATGGGATGTCACACACCAGTTCCAGCGTCCTAGGGGATGCAACTTCATGCATGGAGGATTAAACTAGTTTCAAACAAAGAAGGTGTCTGCCCTTCCTCTCTAAGGAGGGGCATAGCTGCAAAAAACCTTCCTGCAAATCATCCAGGCACTTCATCTGACACCTCCCTGCTCAGACAGGGACTGGTGACACCTGCAAATCCTGCAGCTGTAGCACACTGTAAGTGCAATGTTAAGTTTTTCCTACAAGGGGCTTTAAGGATGACAGAGAATACAGGGTACTAATTTGAGGCAGAATAAGGAATAATTGAGGCATAGATGGAATAGCAATTTTCTGCAATCTTAGGTACTCAGAACTCCTGCACATATTTTCCAGTGGTTGGGAGGCACTAAACTGAATGGTACAACAGAGCCCTTCGTCTCCCACTGAGCCCATGGGTGCAGTAAAAACCCACTGCTGTCTCATTGCCATGAGGTGATCCCCAATTTGCAGGTCTGAAGGGCCCCATTCCAAACCCCACCAGCCAGGCACCCCTAAATCACACATCTGTCATCACAAGGGACAATGATTGGTCTCCACCTCATTAATCTCAGCAGGCACTGCAGCCTCAGCCATGCTGCCAGGCCCCTTTACTCCAGAATAACCTGCAGGGAATCAGCACCACTAAACATGGCCTAGAGATGACTGTGAACACCATGGGAGAGTGCAGTTTCCAAGACTGTTTATTTGGCATATTTTTTGTTTATCGAGGCCATAGTTGCATGAAACCTGTGATGCCCACTGAGAGCAGTGAGCAGTTACAGCGATGTTCAGGGCTGTAAGTCACACAGGCAGGGAATGCTGATGTTAGCAGGAACTCTGCCTGTTTTAAAGATCTGACTTCAATGTCACTCCTGTTTCCTCCTCCTGATCTCAGCGTTGGCTGCCACACTTTGACAGCGGGGGCGAGATCCAAATCCCACTGGAGGCAGTGGGAGAGCTCCCACGTGCTTCATTAAGTTTCAAGCATTTCCAAATGCGTAGTTCAAAGCAAAGATTTAAAAAAGGAAAAAGAAGGCTCTTCCTTCAGATCTTTCTGCAAGGGCTACAGAAGCAAGTCCAAGGTGCCCATCTGTCCCTGCATTGCTGTGCTCAGCCCCCATGACAGCAGATGGCACAAAGGGTTGCCCAGTGCCAGCCGCAGCAAACACAGCCCTGCACCCGGCAGTCCTCTGGGCTGCGACTGAGTGCTCAGATCAATCCATTTGTTGAGATAAAAATGCTTTCTGCAAGATCAGCCATGACTCCAGGGAGATTGAGTCCTTCCCAGGGGGTGCAGTGCCCATCCTGGCAAGGGAGCAGGCGATGGTGGCCGTCTGTCCCCACAGCAGCGGCACAAGGAACACAGAGCCAGCAGAGTCCTGCAGCAGCCCCAGCCTCCACCAGGGCTGGCACCCCCATTTCAGCAGCACAGTGTCACCTTGGCCAACACCCAACGTGTGACACAGCAGGACCTGGCCACAGCTGCAGGATGGATTTGACAGGATGTGTGGCAGTGCCCACCCACAGCTGTCACTGTGACAGCTGCGGTGAGCCTGGCTCAAAAACCAAAGTGTGGCCTCTGGGAGCAACTCCTGACTTCCACTGCTGGAGCTTCTCCAAAACCTGCACACACCTGGACCGCTGCAACACAAACCCTGCCACACACCACAAGCACAAGGACTCTTCCTTGGCCCTGCTTGGAAGTCACCAGTCACAGGGCATCTGGAGGCAAAACCAGCAGTTTCTTCAAAAATGATGCTGTTTTAACTCACCTTTTGCTAAGTACAACATTTTATTTCCCAGGGCAGTCTTTGGGTAACCTACAATTGTTGATTTTTTTGGGAAAACTAAGTCTTGGTGAAAGAACTGCCTTCTCAGTTATATTTCTGTGTATTTTTAAAGTAAGGTGACAAAAACTGGCTGATTCACAAACACAGAAAATAAAAGTTTGGTTTGGTATTCAGATTGAAGGGATGCCGAGCTTACACCATTCCCTTATGTTATAAATCAGGTGAGGAAGCTCAGTAATAACACCAATTCCCACGAAAAAAAAACACTGCCAAAAATGCTTTTTACTGAAAAGTATTCAAAACAGCTTCTTTTCTCCCACCTAAGCATCTGATTCTTAAAAAAAAGTCTTTCCCCAGTCCTCTGAGATGAAACTGCAGTTACCAAGTATTGTTTGCTCCCTAGATTGAGGTACAGTGGTACATCAAAGACAGCAAAGGCCAACGCACTGCACGAGGCATTTGACCAACAGCTTTTCCAAGACTCCACAGGAGTATCTCCAAAACAAAATCTCTTCCCTGATACCCACTCTAAGCTTTATAAACAGCTGTGTGAAACAGAGCCAGTCTACCCAACACCCAAAATGAGCCTGGTAGAGGTAGAACAAGGTGAGACTGTACCATTTGACTTTGGAGCCATTCGATGAGAGCCTCTGCCGTGGAGTCTGGGACCTGGCAGCGCAGCCCCTCCCTCTCGTCCGCCTCCATCACCTCCAGCAAGCCCCGCAAGTCCTCCACGAGGTGCAGCGCCCGCAGGCCCCCCATGAATGGGGAGGTGGGGGACTGGCAGTCAAAAATGCCATTGGAGTATTCCAGAGCCTTGGAACCTGCAGGGAGCAAAATCACACGGGGTCAGGCACGGGACGAGGGTTGGGTGCACCCCGAGGCTGGGGAAGGGCGGGGGGTGTTCCTGGCACAGTTTCTCCCAAGCAAACTCAGCACTGGTGCCTGGGGAGGGAAGCTCCAGCAGGAACAAAATGAGCTGGTCCTCAGGGAGTGGGAATGCCACACCTGCCCATGGGGCTGAGGCATGGGCTGGGCTCCTGCTCCCCGAGATGAATTCCCAAGGCAGAAGGTGCTGCCAAGGATGGAACATCCTCTGCCAATGCCCTGAGTCACCCTGCAGGCACTGAATGATCCAAGTCACATTCCACTGATAGTGTCCAGAGGAAACCATGCCCTGCATTTTCCATGCAGGAATACATTATGCTGCTCCAAGGCACTGGAAATTTTTTAAAATAATAAAAAAGATGAAGATAAATTAAAAGACCAAATCACTTCTGCACAGGAATAAATTTTAAAACCAGCAATTTGACACAGTAGCACTGACATTTGCATGTTAATAAAGAGAGAGATCTCTCATTTGCATAAACTCACAGGATGCATATTTGACCTACATTAGAAATTGCTATATATTAAGTAAGAAAGGAAACTATGAATTTAGGATTAAGGTTGATGTAAGTCAACCTAGCTAATTCCAACTGTAATTCCAGTACACTGATTTGTGACCTTAATTCTGTAATACCTCGGCACAATGAGACATGTTCATGACAGACCTTCATTTGTGCTGTCAACTTTCAGAAACTACAAGGATATGCCATATATGCACTTCCATGAACTTTCATTCACCCCATCTGACAAGCCACAAAAATCCAAGTATTCTGCTAAATTCCCACTGAAAACAATAAAGAGAAAAATAACCTCAACAGTACATGAGCTGATATCACCTTGTTATAATATTCCTTTATAGATCTATTCACAGACAGCGGTAAATGAAGTCTGTGGTGACTTAAATCTTCCAACATCACATTTTGTTTTTATATTAAACCTCATCCTGCCATAACCAACTTGGGCTCTTGGAAAAACAAATACATGATTGGATCCAAATACCAGTGTCTACTTATGGAAATTACTGAAGTCACAGCTTACATGTATTTTTAGAGATCATCATGATCAAACTGAATCCCCTTTGCATTTGTTCCTGCTATGTGTCCTTAATATCTTTAGGCAGAGAAGAGTCATTGTTCACACACAGCACACATTGTATAATTATTTTTTCCCTAAGGAAAATTGCTTAAGTGAAACTACTAAAAATTTTATAACTGTGCTGCTACACTTGCAAGGGCATTTTTGACTGTTGACTTCTTGATCTTTCCCTCCTATGTGTTGGGTATTTATATTATTTTCTAACTCACTAGACTCAACTTAAAAGCAGAGGTTGCGTTCTTTGTAATGCCTCTCCCTGGGCAACTTACAATTTACAGGTACTTATACAAATTTCTAATGTTCAAGGCAGTTCCAAAGTTTGGACCCAAAGCATTCCAATTTTGAAAAGAAAAAGAAAAAAAAAAGAAAATGCAATTAATGTTTTAACTCTTCTGAGTTGAGGGAAGTTCAGAGTAGCCACTATTGTCCTTGACTCTCCTGGTGCTCCATGCAGGAGCTGAACTGCACCACTCAGCCATTTCCAGCAGCCCTTTGAGAGAGGGTAGGAGAAAACCCAATCCATGGAGCCTGTGAGAGCCTGTGCAATCCCTCCACTCAGGTTATTTGTTAACTCTAAGCTAGAATGGAAGGCACCAAAAGCAATTCCCAGCATACTTCCTTCTCTGTCTGGAACTCTGTCCTCCAGTGGGAGAAAGGAGGACCCAAAAAAGCAAAATAAACACCTGCCCCACGTGTTCACCTGCTATAATGCCATCCATCTGCTCCAGGGCTGCAGCGAGCATGTCACTTGCATCACTCATCATCTTCTCTCTTCTCAGGAACAATCACCAGCTACACCATTAGGAGCACTAAAACGTCGATGCTTTGAGCTGGTCCAGAGCCTCAAGTCTGTAATTTAATCTGCAAAAGAGAATTTAATTTCACTGTGTGTTCTCTGAATTCAGGCATCTCTGTTGTCAGATCAGAAAGAAGACTGGGATCATTTGCTGGCCACAACAAAACCCAGAGGTATTCACCACGAGGCATGGACTGAGATCGAGGAACCGAAGCACCAACCTGATGACCCAGTTTCTAGTGGCCCACGGCCTACTTGGCCCACAGGTCCATGCCACTCACAGGGCATCCCACAGAACACCTCAGAAATCCCACATGGCACTTCCAGGAAGCTCACAGAGAAGACACAGGCCTTCTATCACTAAAAGGGAGCTGCAACTCAGCAACAAACCATATGTGTGTCTGCTGTAATTTTCTCCACAAGAAATAGAAAAAGAGAAGTCTGACCACTTGTCTGAGTTTTCTGGATGTCTGACAATCCAGAAGTTCCTGGCATGGAACTGTCTGCCTACAGGCAGGACCTCTCAGGTGCCCACAGCTCACTCACTGGATGTAGCGTGCGTGCATGGACTATCCCTGCTCTGAGTTTAGCAGATTCACATTGCAACAATGCAACCTGATCTCACTCTCAAACTTCTACAAGCCAGAAGTGGTCCCCAAAGGAGTATTTCCAGCAGGCTGGAAAAGCAAGCCTGCCTAACATGCTGCCTGTAGGTGAGCTAGTAAACCAGAAATCCTGATGGGCTACAAGTTAATTTAAGCAGGTGCTTAGGAACTTGGCTGAAGTGGAGCTGCAGGGGTCAGAGGCATTCCCAATCCCTCCAGCCCACCACAACAGACACACAAACCACCAACACGGCCCAGATTGCCTTGGCTTTAATCTGATACACATGAGACTGCTTCTGCTATAAATACAGCAAGGGAACAAAGCTAAACGAACACCAGGAAGGAAAACTCGCTTTAACCTTTGCATGCCCTGCTATTTGGTTTTTGTATTAGGCCACACCACTGCTGACATTTGCCCCAACATGAGCAATTAAGAAAGTCATTCACGGTATCTCTGGCATAAGTTCTGGAGAAGAGTCAACTAAAAAACAAATCTAAACAAAAATCCTCGTTATAACCTGATTTTTCCCTCCTAGGAGTTACCTTATTGGTCTGACCCAGCTGGGAGGCGGCTCTTATTGGAGGCTGCCAGCCAGCTTTGCTGAAACGTTATCCTTAAAATGCCAACAAACATTTCATCTTCCACAACAACATTTTTATTACATGAAGTAGGTCCAAACCCTAAGGTAACCTTTGAACAACAGCACAAAGACTGCTGCGCTTTTGGCAAATGCCTGGTTTTATTACGTGGTTGTCAGAGTCAGAAAAACCAAGAGAACTTTAAACAGTCAAATACCTGGAAGTGAAGATGTTGCAAATCTTAAAAACTGCAGTAGCACTGTAACTGAAGACTTTCAGCCTTCAAGGAGGAAGCCCCCAGTTTTAAACACAACGTAAACATTCAGCTTCAATCAGTATAAGACCTGCCAGAATATTCAGATCCTACAAGACAACTGGTTCGGTGCCTCCACATCTGATAAAAATGAGCAGAAAATGCAGCTTTTGCACACACATTCACTTGGACAACACTGAAGACAGTCTCTTTTTTAATCTGCTTAAGATTTCCTGGCTCTGATACCAGGTCCTGCTCAAATATGGGAGTCTATGAAGGCAGAGTGTGAACAATCTGCTCTCGATTTCCCTCCAAGGGCAAAGAACACAGAGAAAGCCTGGGGCTTCTACAGCCCCAGGCAAAACACTGATTCCTCACAGCTCTAAGTGGGAAAAGACCAACAGCACAAAGCAACCACAAACCCACAGAAGCCAATCAATGTTTGGCAATCAGAAGTGCACATGAGCTTTTCAAAGTGCATAAACACCTCATGGGGTGAGTGAAGAATACAGAGCCAGGCTCTTCTCAGAGGTGCCAGTGACGTGACAAGAGGCAATAGGCACATGTCAAAACACAGGGAAGTTCACCTTATAATTAAAAAGGGGAGAGGAAAAAAAAAGCCTAAATAAAAAGCAACCATTTTAAAAAGCATTTTTACTATGAGGATAGCAAGTAATAGATAGAGTTGCCCTTTTGGGGTGTCCAACCTTGGAGCTACTCACAGCCCAACTGGACCCTACATGGCACAGCCTGTCCTGGGCATCCCTGCTTTGGGCAGGGGCTGGGCTGGAGATCTTCAGTGGTGCCTTCCCACCTCAGCATCAGTGAGCTCAGTGCAGCTCATGAAAAAGCATTAAACACAGTCCTGGAGGCTGGAAGGAAAAGCCTATGTAGGCTAAAAACACACAAAGGAACAGAGTCTAACCATATTTGTTCACAGTGCACCCCTTGATTCTCACCTTCTGGCTAGGAAATGCATGAACTGGGGACAAGTTCTGATAATTTGTACAACTACAACGGCTAATTTGTACTTGCAGAATATAGCTATGGCTTGTAGGCACAGAAAAATCACTAACCTTGCACTTCATCCAGGTACAACATTCCCTGATGTTTGCCAAAAGCACTCCTTGCTTTCCTAAATAAGGGGTTTGTCCATGGTTCTCAGAAATCCCTAAGGCAGCCCTACTAATGGGAGCAGACAGTGGTACCAACAGCACCCAAGAGACTTCTGCCTCCAAGGAAAGACACATTGGTTTGCAGAGAGCTTCCTCCACTGCTGCTCCCAAAGGAGCTGCACTGCTGAGAGCAGCAGGGAGAAATTTTAAGATAAAACTTACTGAAGCAAGACCCTGCAAACACAGAGACCTCCAAAAACTCTTCCACCATTCACAGAGCATCTGTTAGCAGCCTGACCAAGCCCACAGCTGAGAAACTTGGAGAGGTGAAATCAAAAAGAACAAAAAGCCCCCAAGCCGAACAGCTGGGGATGACGCAACAAAATCCCATTTCCCTGGTTATTTGGTCCTAAAAGTGGCCATTGAAAACTAGCCTGGAACAGCACATCCTGCTCTGGCCATCTTCCCAGCACACTGCAGCACATCTAGCAGTCAGGAAGAAAATTACTGTGATAGAAAAATAATATTGGAAGTATCCTTCCCTAGCAAAGGCATAGAATTATTTTTGGTCTTTGCACAGCTATCACCAGCATGCAGGGAGGGGGTGGGCAGAGGGCAAAGAGGGCCCCATACACCAGGGGAGCAAAGGACCAAACTGCATGGAACCAGAAAAGACAACAAACCCCAGGAGGAAGGGGTGGAAAGGGGAGATGCAGAGGGAGCCAAAGATACACATATCAGCAATCAACAGCCCTCTGTGGGCTACAGGAAAGGGAACAACAATAAAACACCAGCAGATTAATCCCTGTGCCTCCTGAAGGGCATCCTCTGACTTCACAAACTTTGAGAAAAGCCCCAGCTGGCCACTGAGGCAGCAGAGCTTTTCCAATATGTATGTTCCACTCTTTCCTCTTTATGGCTTTGGTCTAATACAAATAAAACCTAACAGAAAACTCAAGGCTTTGGGGCTTTTTTCATGGCAGGGATTAAGGAAAACTACACAGGTAACATGAAAAAAAATCCATCCTGGAGGAGTGCAGTGGAGCTCCTTAGGAAAATAATGCATAGCTAATGATGACAAGCAGTTTAACTTCCCATTATCCATAAAAGCAGGAAGGGGAAAAAGCATAATTTTAACACAAATTGATCTATGGCATGGCAGATAAATGAGATATCAAGGTGCACACAGGAGACAGAGAGGCAGATGCATGAGATCCACCCCTGGTATAACGTCACTGACAACACACCTGAGAGGAAAGTACTGACAGTGCCCTGACTGACAGACAATTTAAAATAAGTTTTCTCTTGCTTTCCAAGAAAATGACAACACTTACCTTCCTGTGTGCACAACCAGTGCCAGGTGGGGTGTGGGGGGCTGTTTGTACAGAGGCAGATCCCCCTTTTAGAGCTCCCAGCTGAATACCCTGCTCATGCCGACAAGAACAAGCATTGCTTCATCAAGCCTGTATTTACAAGCCACCATTAAAAAAACCAAAAATAAAATACAAATGCAGCTCTCTCCACTATCATTTATGATTAATCTTATTACTAGCTGGCATTTCTACCTCATCCCTGGCTGTAACAGAGAAGACATAATGTGGTCTTACTTGTTTAATGTCCCTTCCTCTGGTTCAAACGCACCAGCCGGTTGCTAGGGCTGTGCTGTTCACTTTTCAGTAGGTGGAGATTTTTTTATATTTATTTTTGAATGACATACAAACCCTCTGGCTACAGCGCTGGTGAAGACGTATTCCAAACGGCTTACAGAGAAAACAAAACGCTGCCCTGCAAATAAACACAAGGAAAGCTGGAGGAAAAAAAAACCAACAAGAGGCTCTGTGAATGGAATTGCAGTCTGCTGGATGCAAACTGGAAAGCTGCCTGGATATGGATTTCAAAATCTGATATTTAATTAAGATGGCAGACTTCAAAAAGAAGGAAAAAAAAGTGCTTCAGCATTTTACATATGTAGGAAATGGTAGTTTTCCCACCCAGAGGCTGCCTCTTTCCTAGATCAAACGGCACACACAGAGGCATCGAGGGCCAACATCTTGGAGCCCATTTGTTTGTTATTTTGGGGGTGGTCTCATCCTGGATCTCCACCTGCAAAACACACCACACTTTAAAGCCCAGAGGTTCTCAGAGTTAAAGGGAATCAGCTGCCTGCTGGCAGGTCGGAAGACCCAGAGGACACACCGTGCCCTGGATGTCACCGCCCTGAGGAAGGGAGGGCTGGCCTTTTGTCCCACTTGCCTTCCTCTTTGTGCATATGGGCTGCAAATGCTCAGCGTTGGGAAATAAAGCATCAGCTACAGATTATTTTTAAGACATGATGCAGTAAGATGGATGACTTAAGTTCCCCAGCTCTCCCATTCACACATAACACTCCTTAAGCCAGGAAATTGTGATACACAGAAATCAAAACCCTTGATTAGGGCTTGTTTCTGAGGGCTGTTGAGAGTAAAAGAGGACCCCCAAGAAGTGGCTGTCACCCCAGAGCAGCCTACCACGAAAGTAAAATAAAAAAGCTAAGAAGCTGCAGTCATCTTTTCTGGGGAGAGTGGAGGGAAAGAACCTGTTCCACAGCAAAAGTAAGACCCTAAATGCTGTCAAAATCCACGTCCTGCCTTCTCAGTGCTACATGGACCAGATGACTGCATGAGAGGTCTAAAGCAACTTCTGAATTCATCTCTCTTGCCTCATGACACTAAAACAACACATCCTTCCTTAGCAATTAACTTTTACAAAATAAAGCTCTATTTCATGAAGACAAATGCCATTTTAGACACATCTATTTCTGCTTTTTCTGGCAGGCCAGACGAGAAACACAAACACATGGAGACTTATTTACAAAATACATTTCAATCACAATTGCAAACAGTTTCAAATTAATTCAATCCAAATCCCTGGCACAGTTTCTCATGGGATGTTTTGAAGATGCTCAACTACAGTGCCACCAGTCAGTAGCAGTTTACTAATGAATGTATTTGGGTAATTTACACTACGAGTCATTAACATTTCTTCTAATGTAAATGATGACTCCATTTCATTCCTTCCAGGCCTGGTAGAAGAAACTAAAAAAGAAAATGGATGCTAGCTGAATACATTGCTCTGGTGTTTTGAAAGAAAAGAACAAACTGAATTTTAAAAGTCAAGTTAGGAAATGCTAGAAATACCTCAATGGGAATAATATAGAGAAATATCTTTGTTTGAGGCAGGGATAGGAATCTAGTAAGGTCCCAGATATGCTTTTAGCCAAGTAATTCAGACATTGTCCCCCTTACCCAAGGTCATCATGTGGAGCCAGGTGTATCCATAACATTATTATGTACAAAAACAACCCAAATGTTGGCAAAGGCTTACTTTAAACTGATTATGTCTATTTATTTTTATAACTAAAATTATTTTTGAATTTGCTGAGCTGTAGTCAATGACATCAAAGCAATACTGCTCTCCTATTATGCAGGACTACAAACAAAGCAACAAATGTCCCTTTGTTCCCTAAGTCTAGATCCTTTCTTTGTTCCCTGAATTTCATTATTTCTTTATTATACAACAAAGGCTATTTATTTCCTTTAACTGATAAAAATGAATGGAAGCACACTGGCGACAAAAGCCCATCCCATAAGTACGCAAGAAACATGTCAAGATAAAAGGTTTCAAGCTGTAGAAATTACTTTAAAGTACTTTAAGAGCACAAAACACAGAAGTCTTTCCAAAATATAAATGTTAATACCTGGGAAAAATGTACCTCAAATCACACAACTTTTACTACAAACCAGCTGAGTTGCATTCTGCACTTTGCCTTAACATTTGTTAAACACTCTGGTCGTAAATCAGAAGCTCAGCCTCGACAAGATGAGCATCCTTGAGATCCTTCGTCAGAGATGCATACACAGCAAACAGCTTATGTAAACACCCAAAGTCTCTGAGTCAAGGTTTATGGCTTAGATTCATATCCACTTACAAAACAAACCCTTTATTTGGGTCTGCAGCACTGAAATCACTCCCGTTGCTTATCTCTGCTACCCTACTCCAGCAGCTCTTTTGTTGCTGTTGTTGCAATTGAAAGGAAATTTAGAAGCCTGGGTTTTACACTGGCAGGTGATGTTGCTTTGTGGGCTCTGAGCGCTGTGACAGGGAGGCAGCTCCTTACCTGCACAGCAGCTGTGTGATGCTAATACCCGTCTGCACACCCCCTTCAGACTCACTTTCACTCTTTTCACTCAAGCAATCCAAGGTCAACTGAAGCCTGGTTAAAAAACAAACCGAAACAAAACAAAAACCACCCCTCACAGACCACTTCAAGCTGTTCCTGTTTTACTGGTTAACTGTTTAATAGTCTTCAACTTCTCACCTCAGAAAGCCTGAGAACCAGTACATTGTTTTCTCACCTGTTTTGCTTGGGTCCACTGATTAGAAAAACAAATGAGATTTTCATCCCTGACTCCAAGATTGCTAATTCAAGCAAGGAAATGCCTCACATTCCCCAGCAATATGTTACTGACACACTGTGGCCACACTAACTACTACTAAACAAAAGAGGCACTGTTGGGTGACAGGCCAAAAGGTAGTTCTCAAAAATACCTTAAAACCCACCTAGTCCTGAGCACTGACCCACATTTAGATCCCATTTCATTGCTTGTGCCACTTTCTTTCAATGAGCTGCATCCAAAGGTAAAATTCACAAGCCTCCACATTTGAAAGGATTTGGCTCTAGATTTTGGACCTTCATGTCCAAGAGTTTCCAGATGCACACTTTCAGAGCTGACCCCCCACAAAGTAGAGGTAGAGGGCACCACCCATAAAAAGTCCACAGATAAATAAAATACAATTAGCCCGAACAGTGTTTTAATAAGTGTCTGCAGAAAAGAAACAAAAAAATCCAATGCCTTTTAATTTTGCAGCATCAACTGTTACAAATGGAAAATCTGTGTATGTATTGCATCTTTCCCCTTCTATCTGCCTCTGATTATGCTGTGTTAAAATTTACCTTTCAGGAATGATATGCAAAACAAGAGTGTGATATCTGAAGCACATGTTTGTGTGTGAGGATACTTTTGTTTTTCAAAGATTCATGATCTCTGAGAACTTGAGGCTGCCGGTCCCACCACTGCCACGACACAATTTACCATCTCAACTCTCCTGGCATTTTAAGAATGATGCAGGGTAAAATTCAACTTGGTTAAGGCATCATTTTTTAAAATAGAATTGTAATAGAATGGGACTGAATTTTAATGAGTAAAAAATGGGGGGAAAGTGAAAAACAATAAATTGCAGGCTAACTTTCCCTTGGATTTTCTCTTTTTCTCCTCAAAAACTTGTGGACCTCTTCATCTTCTCCTAAACTGGAGCCCTTTGCCAGTAACTCACACTGGAGCTTTGCCAACAGCCTTTGTTTAGGTAGGACAATTGGAATCTGAGAGAGTCCACATCCAGACAAGCTGCTTTAGGCAGTGCATGGACTTTAATCACTATTAAAAATGGACATTCCACCTTTGACATTCCTGAAATACTCAAAGTGGGTTCAAAACACAGACTTCAAATTTTGCATTAGTTCTCAAGCTTCATAAAGGGACAAGTGGTTCACGAGCAAAACACTCAGAAAAGTGTGTTTGTTCTCCTCAGACAGTGACCTCTGATGTTTGGTAACTGCAGAGTGTGCTATCCCACTGCCAGCCAGAGGTGCCACAGACCCTGCAGAGCAAGGCACTCCTGGCTGCACAACAATGTGATGCCTCTTGCTCAGGCAGTGTGGCTCTGTGGGGATGCACTCCCTCATCCCCTCAGGACCATCCTCTCCTTGCTCTGGGGCACAGCCTGTGCTGACTGCCCAGCTCCAGAGTCACTAGATGTTAGGGTGAAGAAGAGGCACACACAGACAGGGCATTTTCCCAGCGCTGCCCTTCCCACACTTTCTCTCAACTACTTCTCTTCCCCACATCCCTTCTCCAATCCCTAGGGAAAGCACAGCTCCAGGGATTTCAGTAACGCTGGAGTAAGCAAAGTTTTTTATTCCTTTTTATTTTCAGCCAGGGAGCAGAGCACTGTTGATTTTGTCTTGCTTTTTCAACACCAAAGTCCCAGTGCCAAGAGATGAAGGACAAAAGCTGTGTGCTCTCAGCTCCAAGAGGGGGCCTTCCTCTTCTGAATGCTGCACTGGTGAGTAGCAAGCAAACAAATCCCAAACCCCCACGACCACTACAGTGCAGCTTTAAGGAACCATATGCTGCCCACACCATTGCTTGGCTGGGGAGCCCTGTGTCCTGCCTACCCTTGTGCCAGCTTTGTGCCCTGTGCTCCTCAGCACAAAAGCAATTTAGCACCCAGGACACAGGAAACAGCTCTTCTGCTGCTCATTCCTTTCTCCTGAAAGCCTACAGATGGCTCTTAGGGGTAGAGATGCTGTCCTCTCCATCCTCCTCTTGCACAACTGACACCTCCTCACCATCTCTTGCAGAAAGATGGTTTCAGTCTTGGTGCCCTGCAGCTTCCAGCATCACCCAAGGCAAAAAATCTCAGTGAAGCAGGGGCTGAGCTGTGCTTGGGGCTCAGAGTTCACAAGACAAAGACATCGGTCCTAGAGGAATGGTGGGGTGGGCTGGAGGGCTACATGGGTGAGGATTATACATTCATGGTTGATACTGAAGGGTAGGAGGCCTTCACCAGCAAGGCAGAGGGAGGCAGCAGATCAGCAGCAAGCCAGAGCTGTGGCCTCTGCGGGAACAGAGCTTTAAACACTACTGGGCCCAGCCCTACACTCTCCTCTTTCTCCTGCAGCAGAAGAAGAGAGAAACTGGGGGGAGGGGAAGGCTGAAAAAGAAGAAAGTGTCTTCTTTCTGCTGCTTCCCCTGTAAGAGAGAAAGGTCTGGAGATGGAAGGGAGCAACCACTCTCCATCCCATGGCCAGGCCTCTGGGCATATGTAGGAGGGGGGAATATCCCATCCCTCACCCCATCAGCAAGATGAGCAGAAAGTGCTGGCTTTGCACCTGAGGAAGATGCAGTCCATGGGATGAAGATAAATCCTAGCACTCAGAAAATTAAGACATGCTTGCATCAAGAGATGTGTGATACCCAGCTGGGGCAGAACTGCAGCTGCTGCAAACCTACATGGACTTCTCTGGGATAACAAGGTACTGAGACTAGAGTTATTTACTACAGGCATTCTAAGTGTCAAACAATTTTTTTTAATTATATAGAACTATGAAAAATGCCTGTTTCTTTAGATACAGCAATAAACTGTGGTTTATTACTCACCTTACCAATAGTGGGCTGCCTTTAGCAGACAGGGCTGTAACACATTAAAATGGAGAAGAAGATAACTTGCAAGAGCAGCTTACAAGAAAATTTACAGCCCGATTGCAGCAGTTCAATGTGAATACACCTATAAATCACCTGGTATCCAGAGCAGTCTAATTGAAGCAAGGGGCTACAAAACCTTCCTTGTAGGCACAGGATCAGCAGTGGATGGGTTAGCACACAGCACAAGTGGGGCCACGATCCAAGTCAACAAGTCTGAAGCAAACTTAGGTGTGGCTAAATCCCACGACAACAATAAGGTAGAAATACCATCACATGCAAGACCTGAACTGCCCCTCTCCATTATTAAATATCTGCCACATGTTTAAGCCAGTCAGGTTTACAGACTCTTCTGGAAAGCCAGTTTGAGGGTAAACCCTCAAACTCTCTCAAAACTCAAGATCTTCCAGAGGAGTCATTCCAGCAGGATATTAGTTTTCATAAAGAAAGAACAGCATTATTGAGGCACATGGTTGCTGAAGGAAGCTTTGTGATCTATGAATATCCTGAAAGTTTGAACACGGAAAGGCTCTTATTTGACATGAAATATAGTAAGGCATAGAAGGGAAGGAAGGCATGGGGAAGCAAGATCACCTGACTTTTTAAAAGTCTGTAATAGAGAAAAAAAATCCTGACTGTTTAACTGTTTCCATTCCCTTGACCTACAGATTTAATTAAAATAAACCTTCATAAATATTAAAAAATTAATAATATTTTAAGATGTTTTTATTAAAACACTGAATAAATTAAAAAAATGTTTTTACGACATAGAAAGACCAAAAGCTACTTCACTGTTGTTTCAAAGTTGTATTGTGAGAAAGTGGCTCTTGTGCAACTTCATATTTTTCTAACTTTCAACAGTTTCAGTGTAAGAAATGATAGCAAGGATGGAAAAATACATCTAGGATTAAAAGCTCCCAAGCCCATTATTTATACAAATTTAATTAGCTCCTCCTGCACACATACACAGATACCCCCTCTTGAGCACTGGGAACTGCTAATATAATTCCTGCAATTAAAACCTTCAATGCCAGAATCCTTGTCTGCCAAAAGGAAAAAAAACAACCACTCTCCTCCAGCACAGCTGGGCATGTTTGTACAGGAGTGGATGCCCAACCCTAAAACAAAGCTCGGCTCCAAGATCTGAACTCTCCCAAAGTTCACGGTATGTATTAGAAATCTGTAATCCAGCACCACAGACCACCTTGGACTCCAGTAGAGCAACCAATGCAAATCAGAAGTTTGGAGAGTTTACACACCGTGGTTTTGTTCAGCCATACCAGAGATCTCTGCTGATCATGGGATAACAGTGCTGAACAAGTCTCACTCATAACAGTTTTGCTTTGGTTTCCCCCTCAAAAACCATATTAACTTTTGTTGTGTCAGGGACACTGGCAGTGCAGACAGATGGGTGAAGGACAACTTGCCTGCCACCATGTGAAAGCAAAACTAGCACAGAATAGTTCAAGGCCAACATTCATAAAGGCCTGGATGTATTAATGACCCTCAGTATTTCCATACAAATCTTCCTCTGAATACATAATCTCAAGATAAAGCTTCAAAAACCTTGAGGGATCAGATACACTTAATAATGTTACATTTCTTTGAAGTCCTTTTCCCTTTGTATTTTGACCACACTTCAAAGTTTTCCTACTTACATACAAATTAAATTAGACATCTGATGCTAAAAGAAGCAGACACTAGAAGTGTTTCACGCTTTCCCAACTTTTGGGGGGGCTGGGGCAAGACTCAGTCTCATAGAAAGAAAGGTCTATATTAACCATAGGCTGATTTTCACTACACCAGCTGGCCAAGGAGGAGTTCCTCATGTATCAAAGGTCTAACGGAACCAGGGTACACTCCAGCCCCCACCTGTGGCTGAAGATTCTGGTCCCAAAGAACAACACAAGTTTAACCTGTAGGACTCAAACTCACTTGCTGCCATCAAGTGGGAATTTGTGATTAATAGAAGTGCCCAGTGCAGGAAGGCAACAGGAGGGAGGAGGCTGGAACAAAACCAAGGTACACCAGCATTGGCAAAGCCCTTATATAGCTTAACTGGGGTGAGCTGATCATCTTCAATGGTTTTCTTAAGAAGGCAAAGGGAAAAACTCAGCTCAACTCCCAAACACAGTGAAAGTTGCCATGGAAACTGATAGGGGGTGACTGGCAAGATGCACCAGGTTTTGTGCTTCCATCGAAGACCTTTTGGAACCATTGGAATTAAAGAATGATCCTAGAACTGTCCTCTACTACCATGCCAAAAAACCCCACAGAAAACAAACCAACCAGAGGAATGCAAAACCCCACCCCAAAGAATAGAAGTACACAAATCATTACATTTTCTCATCATGAATAGCAGCTTCCTCAGCAACCACACCAACATCTGGGGCCAAATCCTTTGTGGTATATGAGGAGACACTGGAATTACCTGGAGATAATCCTGCATGTTCTCAAGCACTAAATGAGTTTTAAAATGTTAGTCTTGCTTCATATATAACAGATCTATACAAATAACTATTTAAAACTATTGCCTCCTGAGCATCCTGTTTTGGGGCTGAGTATTTTTCCATGTGTTTACTGAGCCATCACTAGAGGGACAGTTTCAGGGAGGTTATATTTAGCTCTGAAGGACTAAAGACCTTTTTTTCCCTGGCTAAAGTTAGGAAGGGATCCTCCCTTAGAGGAAGATCTTACTCTGCTGAACACAAAAAAAGCACTGAAACAAGTCTAGTTTGGGCTTGCAGAAGACACTAGTGATGCCAAGGCCTCAGCCATGATTGTCCTGCTGCTTGAAATGGGAAAAGTAAATCCAAAACTGGCACAATTGTTTGCTTTACATATACAACAGAACTACAGTTTCATCCCTGTTTAGGAAAAGAATTTCAGGGTGGAATTGTCACACATCTTCACACAGGGCTTGTGTCAGTACAGCTCCTCTCAGGGACAGCTCAATGTTGATTTACCACTCCATGGAAACACCCTGCAGCAGGGGCATTTTGGCAGCTCTGCATGGCTGCCGCTTCAGTCACTGGACAGAAATGGGGACAGCTCCAAATCACAAGCACATTGAACTGCTCATACAAAAATCCATTGCTGCACCCACCACTCCAGCAGTGCTACAAACCCCCTTCAGTTACCACCCTCCTTACAGTACAAAACTGCCACTTAGCTACATGGATTTATCTACTTCGAGATTTTGCTGATAAGACACAGCAAAACCACACACCATGGTGGTTTACCTCAGAGAGGTTCAGGTCTTGTTGATAAACTCTGTTATTTTTGCAATTAAATTCCTATCATAGAATCAGAGAATAGTTTGGGTTGGAAGGGATGTTAAAGATCATCTTGTTCCAACCCCCTGCCATGGGCAGGGACACCTTCAATTATCCCAGGTTGCGCAGAACCCCATCCAATGTGGCGCTGGACACTGCCAGGGTTGGGGCAGCCACAGCTTCTCTGGTCAACCTGTGCCAGGGCCTCACCACCCTCTCAGGGAAGAGCTTTTTCACAATATCCAATCTAAACCTCTCTCTGCCAGTGTGAAGCCATTGCCCCTTGTCCTGTCACTCCAGGCCCTTGCCAAGAGTCTCTCTCCATCTTTCCTGTGGGCTCCCTTCAGGCACTGCAAGGCCACAATGAGGTCACTCCAAAGCCTTCTCTTCTCCAGGCTGAACAATCCCAATTCCCTCAGCCTTTCCTCCCAGCAGAGCTGCTCCATCCCTCTGATCCCTTTGGTGTCCCTGCTCTGGCCTGGCTCCAGCAGCTCCCTGTGCTTCCTGTGCTGGGCCCAGGGCTGGATGCAGCCCTGCAGGGGGGGCTCAGCAGAGCAGAGCAGAGGGGCACCCCTGCTGCCCTGGGTGCAGCCCAGGATGCATCCCTTAACACCAGTGTGCTCCCTCCAGGTACACTACAGCTTTGGAAGTACTGAAATACCTTGGAAATCCTGCACTACTGAAATGTTATTTAGTGTGTTTCAGACAATGATCTCTTCTCTCTGGTGAGCAGGGACAGGACCTGAGGGAGTAGTACAGACCTGTGTCAGGAAGTTTAGACTGGGGCTTTTACAAGTACACACAGAAAAAGAAGGGGAAAAAATGTCAGAACAGGTATCTCAGCATGGTAACAAGGAGATATCTCTGGCAGAGGAAGTATCTAAGTCATGCTGTTGGATTTTGGGATTTGCTTTTTGCCCTTTATTAAAACTTTTGGCAGTTCTAAGTTTCTGTTTCCTGCAAAAGTCTCAATGATCATAAATGCATTTAGGCCTCTCCTAGTATTTTATGGAATATCAGTTCTTGCTCCTCTACTTGACTCGCAGGCAAAATCTGCCATTTTAAGGAGATAATCGTAAGCAGCTTTCTGAGAAATGTCAAGAATTCTAAATTGCCATTTCTGTGCTCTGGTTTGCGGTGGATTTTTTTTCCTCTCCCCTAATATTCTATTTAAATTGTCCTTAAAAAGAAAATGGAGTGTTGCCCAAGATGTAGCAGCATGATGTGCAGTATTTTACAGATTGCAAGATCTTAATCCATATTTTCAGGCCTGAAACCAATACTGAGATGCCAGACCATGGCCAGACAGCTGCAATCCTCCTTCCCGCCAGAGGAAACAATTCCACAGGGTTGCTGGCGAGTTCCCATGCCACAGGCACTCCTCAATGTCTGTGGCATGGGAACTCAGCTGTACTCAGCAGTGGCTCTGGCAGCTGAGACCACCTGCTCTGTACTGACACAGCACCTTAACCTGTGGTAACCCTGCCCAAGAGGCTCCCCTGGTACTGCAGCACTGTGGGCCAAGGCAGAAAACTTCCATCTTAGTCAACAATTTTTAACTTGTACACAGCAGTGTACCAATAATATGCTGTAAAACAGCCATTATTTTCCCAATTCCAGCTGCCAAACACAAGAGAGCTAACCTAACTGAAGACAGACATGAAGGTGAAGTAAACTGGGCATTAAATCAAAACAAACAGCTTAGCTAAACCAGTCACCCTGAAGGGCTTAGGTTAAAAGTTGCTCACCTGAGCTGAGGCTCCTGTTACTCTGGTCTTCATGGCTATTTTAAGGGGTGAGCCTACCCAGGTAGAGCACACATTCAACAGTGCAAAATTCTTATCAGTGGGAACTTCTCACTTCTGGGAACTTTGCACCAGTGAGGAAAAAAAGACAGCACTCCATGTAGCAACAGCATCCAGGAATCTGAAGCATGGCTTCACACTGCTGCTAAAGCCAAGCTCAGTGCAAGTAGATATTCAACTTGTGCCTGAGCAATTTTTATCTCATAAACAATCAATGCTATACCCCTCTGCAGATTTCAAAACACTCATTTCAAATCCTTTACAACTGGCGATGGTACGGGGGAGAGAAGAGTCAACTGATTTCTCACTGACACTAGAATTGTAGTAGTGTTCTTGTGAAGTCAAAAAATACCAAGTAACAACAGAAAAAGAGGAACACACCCAGCATGCATGTCAGAACGCACAGGGCACCACAAGGACGTCAGTGGTAACTCTGCATCAGCAGCTTGTTCCCTGGAAACTTCTTGTCCAAGAACTGTGACCCAGCCTGGTGCTCCTTTGCTTGCAAGATCTGACAAGATCCCAAGATGCCGGTGTGGCTGTTAAGAGCCAAAGAGCCACACGCAAATGTCTACTGAGGGTAACATGACCACACACGTTCCTTCTCCTGCCGTAACACCAGCAAGGCTCCAAACTCCTCCTGGGTAACACAGGAGATAACACAGTCAGATCCCAGGGCTCCCTGGCGTGGATCATGGCATTTGCTAAGGCTGTCACAACACTGTGAATTATACACAGCACACACCCTTAACAGCACAAACCTCAGAGCTGTCTCCATGTTCTGTGGCAGCAGAGATTAACACATGTTGACAACTGATCAGATAGGGGAAGCATTAGAGGAGACAGACGCAGCCCATTACTGCTGTTTGTTGTGTACCTACACAGTTTCTCGCTGTCAGAACTGACTGCACTCGTAGTTTCTCCTGATGTAGCAATGTTGTTGGGCTTCCCTTTCCCATCCTCTCAACAGGCAGCTATTTCAGTTGCTCAAAGCAGTGCTGCCCCTACCTTTAGCGACAGGGGGATAATCAGTGGCTGACAATGTCCTGCTAACAGGAAAACACACCTTAACATTGCACCCAGGCACCAGGAAACCCTTTGGCATCAGGCATCTGATCCAGGTGAGCGCTTGCAGGAACTATCCAGAGGACACAATACCACATTTGTGCTGGACTGTGCACATCACTCCCAATTCCCTGCCCAGAGCACTGCAGCACAGCTGGCAGAGATTCTGTGAATGGCAGCACAGCTGCAAAGAAGGCTCCTAAGGGAAATTATGAGATAGGCTACAGAGGAGTGGGAACATTCAAGTGTAGCTACTCTAGATACTCACAGAACGCAAAGGTGTTAAGTTTATACACAACACACTCCTTGATCAAAAAAATTTGAGAAGAGAAGGTTTCATACAGATCTCATAGCAGCCTTCCAGTATTTGAAGGGGGCCTACAAGGAAGCTGGAGAGGGAGTCTTCATTAGGAACTGAAGTGACAGAAAAGGGGGAATGGCTTCACACTGAGAGAAGAGGTTTAGATTAGATATTAATAAAAAATTCTTCCCTTTGAGGGTGGTGAGGCCCTGGCACAAGTTGCCCAGAGAAGCTGTGACTGCCCCTGGATCCCTGGAAGTGCCCACGACCAGGCTGGATGGGGCTCTGAGCAACCTGGGATAGTGGAAGATGTCCCTGCCCATGGCAGGGGGTTGGAACTGGATGGGCTTTGATGTCCTTTCGAACCCAAACCATTCTATGATTCTATAAATTCCATTAGTGCCCAAAATCTTAAAGGGAAACAATAAAACACTAGCACATTGTTGCACTGTGAAGGACAGGGTGAGAAAGGGCAACAGTCAGGACAAGGGCGAGGGAGGAACTGTGGAAATCTCTGCTGAGGTCTTGGAGCAAAATACAACCAAATCCACAAAGAGACTCCTGCAAGCACTTGCAAGCTGCCAATTTGCTCTGTTGCCAGACTGTTCTGGGGCTGAAACACTGACAGTCAACAAAGCTCCTCCTCAGACAGGGATGCAGCATTCCCACCTATCAGAGCTTCATCTCCTGTTGGGAGCTGGGAACAGATACAAGGACGTCGAGCTGCCGTAAGCTCAGTTTTGGTATTCTTGGCAATGCTGCAGCACCTGATGGGATGCACCACACTATTTTCTGTCCTCACAGGAACAGACAGCTGTTCACTGCCCAGATGGCAGAACCAGGATGGCTGCTTTACTGCTGCCATCCCCCAGTGTCCCTCAGGCACAGTGACACTGAGGGCACGTCAAGCCTCGGCCACTCGGCATCCAGCCAAGCAGGCAAACCAGCCAAAACACCCCCGGCACTGAGCCCTGGGAGTGGAGCCAGGAATGGTTGCCCAGTCCCGCAGCAGAGTTGAACTTTCCAAATATTTTGAACAGCTCCTTATCAGCAAAGCAGCTTTGCACCAGCTCAGCATTTCACAGTGTTTATAATCTGGTCCCCTTAAATTGGATTGACAGCCGAGCAGAACCACAGCCTGAAATAGCGACAGTCTCTCTGTCGGCACAGGAGCTTTTCAGCAAGACCCACCCAGCCTGAGATCAGCAAGTTGCACAAGCCCACATTGATGTCAAGCATGTTTCTAATGCCACTGAAGTCAATGCTGCTGAGAACATGCTTAACACTGGATTCCTGTTTGACCAAGTGACCAAAAGAGGACCTCAAAATACAGATCCTGGCAGCTTTGTGCAATCTGTGGGTGCTATCAGTAATAAATAGCAGCTCTCTCCTCACCTTGACGGAATTCAGATCACCTGCCAGACATGGCCTCTGCCACAAACACAACATGAGCAAATCTTCACAAAGATCCTGATCATTGTTGTGACAATCTGCCTTCCTTCTCCACTTAGAGGCACCACCAGAGCACAGCTCTGGGTGTGGGGGTGTGTGTATGTTTGGGACCACAGGAAACACTGAAGTTCCAAAACTCACACCAAGTCTGCAACAAAGACATGCTCACTTCCTATTGGATCTTGCTCCACATCACTTTGGTTCAGTGTGGTTGGTTCACCACCATCACATAGAAAAGTAACTTCTTTACCAAGATATTTCATGGCACATTTTACTTAAGGTTACACAGAGCCACTGTTACTGCATACAGAACACAAACCAAAAATCACTCAGTGAATCAGGGCAAACAAGTGCTGCTCTGTTGCACTGAGGGAGTTCACAGGGTGGGAGAGCAGGCTGTGTCTGGGAAAGGCAATGAGTCACAGAAAGCCTCCACTGAACTAAGTTCACCCATCTGCCCAGCACTCAGACAGCACCTGAGCTAAAATTAAGAGCCTCATGGTGTAGAGAAAACAAGCACTGGCCACTGAGTCATCACTCCATGGGGACATCCTGCAGCATTACCACCCTTAGTGTATCAGGGACTGACTTTATTAAGCCACTGATGCTTATATGACTATTGGTTCCACTGCACCTCCTTCAGGTGTAGGACTGTCAGCTTGGAAGGTGCTCCAGACATTAGAGATCTTGGATGATGCCCACCTGCCACAGCAAGGATGATTCCACTCCCAAATTCTCATCTTGTCCCAGCCAGTGCTGCTCACTGTAGGTTTCAGAGGAACAACTTTATCTCCTTCAAACAGGGTGTTAGAGGGCATCAGCCAAAATCCCTACTGCTTAATGTACCTCCAATTTGTGGGCACTGACCTCCTCAGGGTGTGGAAAGAAGGGTGTTTCCCAACTACCCCATTACACACCTCAGAAGAGGTGTACCACAGGAGGATCAGGCCTTTGGAATATGGCAATTGTTGTGCCATCCTAGGGAAACAGACAGAATTCTCTGGCCTTACAATTACACTAAACACTAGATGATTCAACTGAACTTCCTCTCCCCTCATGAGGTAAGGCTATTTCCTACTTTCTTCCAGTAACTCAGATTTGTCTATGTCCTATTTTTGGTTTCTAAATTAAGAATATTGCTCATTACCAGATTATATGGCATTTATTCTGAGGAGCAAGAGATACTGATGCAGCTAAAAATTCAATATAAACACCCTGTGGATGTAAGCCATGACATTTATATACCGGATTAATAAGCACTAAGAGGAATTTCTGATGTAGAGCACATGACCCTCCCTCCATTTCAAAAGCAATTATTTTAATACCACGATTTCAAAGTGTGATGTGTCCTTGGAAACACTGGCAGACAGACAGCTTTAACAAAAAAGCTTCCAAATCCTGGAAGGACAATTTCAGGTGCATCTCCAGTTTTGAGATAAGAACATCTGGAGTGAGTGTGTGGGATGGCCAGCAGATAAGCAGGCTGAGACAAACACCAATTTAATGCAGAGTGGGTCTGAGCCTCCCTTAGAAAGAGGGGAAAGACTGGACACAGAGTTCCTGCTCCAGCCCATCTCCAGCTGCATCCAGTACCTCTCCCACTGCTGTCACTGCCAGGTTTCTGTCTCACTGCTCGGAGTGGCCCTTGCCTTTCACACCTTGTCACCTACCGCTTGATATTTTCCAGATAGCTCAGCCTGGAAGCCCCATCCTTGCTCATTTTAGGGGGCCAGCTTACAGCTGGAATCCCCCCAGAGAACACGGCCAGGCTCCCTGGTTATCACTTGTCAGACTTGGGCTGCACCACCTCAGCCTCTCAAACACAGGAGAAATGGGGAGCTCGCCAATTTGCAGTGAGGAGAGCTGAAAAATGACAACAGCTGGTTTTCCACTGAAGACCTTAGTGCTTTCTGACAGTGGTTTGATGCCCCAGGGGGAAAAAAAAAAAAGCAGCCCCATCCAACCCTCCCTGTGCAATCACCTTCCAGCCAGTGGGTCCCTTCCTCTTAATTTCAAATACCTAAGGAACACCCAGAGGTCCTAAAAGATCTCAACAAAATTCCTCAGGTATCAGTATGATTCAGGCAATTTGCCCTGGGCACATTCTTGGAGGCACTCACCACTTTTGGATGCAATACCTCAAAAAAATTACAGAACACAAAATTAAAACAAACACAACAGAACAACCCCAGATGCACATGCAGTTCCTTACATGCTGAGTTGCTGACATTTTTCCTAAGCAGCTGAAATCAAAATCTAGTGAAAGAAGCTACCAGATTACAAAGGAGAGACACCAAGACCTCACCACAAGTACTCATATCCTGCAAGCAAGGCATGGAAGCCTTCACCAGTTGGTCTGCAGCACTGCTGCGAATTCCAGGTCCCAACTCAGCCCTGAGAGCTTCCCAAGCCCAATAAAGGAAAAACATCCAGATTCATGAAAAGCCACATTCAGATCCTTAAAAAGTCAGCAGACAAGTAATCAGCAATTTGGGTGTCATGAGAAGCAGAGGATGAAACCAGAGCCCTGGGAGCACAGAGTGGTTCAGGACAGCTCTACCCAGCACTGGGAAGGAGCATGCACAAATGAGGTATTCATTCCCTATATAAGAAAGTAAAAGAAAAATGAAAATAAAAATACCGGCTGTGATACCTTGGTGCTGCTGCCCATCACTGAAGGTCTCATCTAAGGCATCAGGATATCTGTCCCACCCATCAGAAACAGAAAACTAAATATAATCTTGGAACTAAATCTTGAGCCCCTAAAAAAGTCTCTGCAAAGTTCTGCATCCCCAAAAAGGGCACATGGCCAGAGACAGCTGCTTTCTCCACCGCCTTCACTAGCATGGCATGCCCAGAATAAAGCTGTGCTAAGCCAAGCAAGGCTTTTTGCCTGGAAGTTTATCAAGCAAGGCATCTGAAGCCAGTCAGAAGGTGGCCAGGGAACCTCTGAGAGCCTGCAGAGAAGCAGCCACGAGATTTTCCTAAGAAGATGAAGGAATTCTTCATGTGATTTCCATGCTCCTCTGCACCTAGCAGATTATCCATTCTCCCCAAGAGGACTAAACTGCCCGAACACTCTCCAGTGCTCCAAAGCAACTTTGTAAAAAGACAGAATTCCTGAAAAAAAGTTTAACTAACTTCTACCAAGTAGGGAACAAAATTGTTACCATGACTTCCTCTGTAAAAGAGTGCATAATTCCACGGTTTACTGCCTACAGCACTCACATTTTCTATATGCCATGCAATGCATTTGGGAATTAAGCAGCTTTAAATCAAGGTCTATAGCCTAGTGCAGTTGTATAAATTCTTTCTGCAAATGACATCATTCCAGACACCACTCTGAGCCAACAACTTCCACTACAGTCCCTAGGAGGGAAAAAAAAATCTTAGCATGGCATGTGGTGGATGAAACAACAAAGATCAGCTTCTATGTATTGACACAGTTCTCATTTTGAGGCTCACTTTTCCCATCTTAGTCTGAGATGGAAAACAAGATGGGGAAAAAATATTCCCAAATAATACAGAAACAGTCTCCTCTGCCTCTGCTTTGAGAGGAAAGAGAAGGGAAGAAGCAGAGAGCTCCCCCCAGACAGCAGTGAGTGACACCCCACAAACCTAATCCTATTAATATGCTACTTCACCTTTATAAAACTTCAGTCAATTCCTCACACTCCTCCAACCACATCAGTCAGTGCCAAAGAAAACTTATTTAGGGATACAATAATAAACCATCAAAAAACACCACCAGAAAATGCACTTAAGTAGTGAAGAAGGCTAGGAAAGATCATTACATTTCCCTTTGTGTCAACCTGAATCAAACTTTCTTTTGCTCTATTAGAAGTCAGGAAGGTGGGAACTCAAATTGACCTCGTTTCTCTTTCCATGGCCTAAGCTCACTTGACTTCTTGTTCACTTTGCCCATCTGTAGAACACAGGAAATGATAATGAGAAGCTACTACACAGTGTTATAGGAATTATTCAATTCGTAGCCACAGAGTTCTTTGAAGATGCAAAGTGCCAAGCATTATTACTAGATGAAGAAATGATGTATTTTCTCCCCCAAGCTATACAGAGGAAGAAAAAAGCCATGCAAACAGCCAACTGTATTCCTAATGAGATGCAATACTCAAAAAGTGGGGCATCTTGAAACAGATTGGACAATCTTTTTCCAGCTCACAAAGATTATTCCCAATACATAAACCTCAGAGGATTATAAATGCAAGCAAAGAAACTTAGCTTTTGACAAGATTTCTGCAGAATAAAATAAGCTTGTCTAAATAAACAGGGAAAATGTACATTTTCGGTCTTAGAGCAAAAAAAGTTTTTCAAAGAATAAGGGAAGAACTGAAATCAGGTTTGCAAGCTTTGTGAGGGATGAATTTATGTTTTTTGAATACAAAGCAATTTCTAGGACTGGGAAAGTCAATAAAATAAGAAGAACCGGATGGGTGGGAGGCAGGAAAACGCCGTGTGCAGCAGAGGGGTCACATGCTGGACAAACAGGGCAGGCTGCTCAGTGTTTACAGACAGATACATCCCCCCTCTCTGCAGAGATTCATGTGTATTACAGAGCCACCATCAGAACTGTGGGTGACCAGAAGTGTTCCACCACTTTAAGTTCAAACCACATCACATAAAGTGTGAGGAGCAAAAGCACAAGAAAATACTTATTTTCTGCAAGCAGTAGTATTTCCTCTCAAAAGAAGGGGAGGAAAAAGACACCAGAAAAATCCCATCCCAGCCTGCCTGCGGACCCTCCCCTGCCCCAACCATAGGCAGTGCTGCACCTCTCATAAACATGCAGAGCAGCCACAGGCTCTGGGGAAATGCTTGAAATTATTATTATTTTGAGTACAATTTAGCTAACTATTTTACAATAGTTTAGCACAACTATTAAAAGCCCAAGAAAAGCTGTGTGTGGGCTGGGCCCTGCAGGACAAGCCATCAAGTGCCAATAAATGGATCACATAGAAGTAGCCTTGTGCTTCTTTCCCTCCTGTATTCAATGTGACATTGAGGGCGGAAAACCCAGCAAATACTGATTATTGCCTCTTGCACACAGGCACTGTAAGAGGGTGGACTGGATGTCATTTCAGTGCTACAGTGGTGCTCTGTCTCAGCTTTAGACACACCAAAAACCTGCTGCCACTGAGCACAGACCTAACTCAGAGCTGGTGGTGGAGGGTGAAGACACACCTGCAAACCTGCAGGGCTTTGCTAGGAAAGAGCAGGAGCTGCAGGGAGTACGACTGACTCTGGCTACACGGACTTAGCCAGGTTTCTGTGTCTTCATGTCACCACACTGAAGCAGCTGCTTCTGCTAAGGCTTATTTTAAAAGTCTTATTTAGCTTTTCTGGATTATTTATACATGTGGCCTTACTGTGGGGCAAGGCTGAACTGGCAGCAGTATGTTTAACATGGAGCTAGCCAAGGAGGGAAGATGAAAATCCATGCTTTTATGGATAAATAGAGGCCATGGGCAGAGGCACTGAAACTCCACTCTGAACACTTTGGTGTATTCTGTGGGGTGAGACTGGAGGTCAGACATGTGTGCTGAACTTGTGGTAACCCAGCAAAGAAGCCCATGTTCCTCTCCATCTGTGAGAAGCAGCCAGCAGCCCCAAACACAGTCCCCTGCCCTGTCAGTGCTGAGTCAGGCATGGGAATTTCCTGCCACCTCATTAGGAGAGGCTCTTATTTATCTGTTTATTGGGGAAAGCAAGCAGCAGCTGGAGAAGTCAGGCTTTTCAGACTGATTGCTGAGGGCAACAGGTCTGACTCCTCCAAATGCCAGAAACCTGCCAGTCCTGGAGCCACAGGAACAGAGAAGGGAGGACTGAGCACCTGCTACTTCAGGCCTGGATGGAGATGGACACACACATTCCCTCCCCGGGAGCAGCAGCACCAGTGACAGGGAAAACCAGGCAGATTTATGTCCCAGGCAGGGGGAATCAGCACAGCATAAGGGGAGCAAGGAGGGAGAGACTTCCAGCAAAGGCAAGACATTTGCACGATGATGCCAGCAGATTGAAAGTCTCCAAACACACAAGCAGAAGGTGGCTGCTAGCCAGCATCAGACTTTTAACCATGTTTTTACAGCCATGATGGATGCAAATCCAGCTGGAGCGTAATCCCACCGAGCCTGATAAGTGGTGATAAAACTGAACGAATGTGACCAGGATGGGAGACAATAGGTGACAACCACTTCCAGTGCCAGCAGACCTCTGATTAAAAACTAGGGAATAAAAGCTTTTGGCTGTGGAGTTCAGGGCTTCTGACAAACAAGGAGCAACAACACCCACTTCTTTCCAAGTCTGGTGCAAGACCTTGGGCAGCTGTGAATCCCAGAGAGAGCTCATGCACAGTGATTTAGTGTGGGAAGGGTTGGAGAGCCACAAAGAAGCACTCCAAAGGCTATGGAAGAGGGTAAGGGAGTAAAATAAGGGAAATAGTATTTTAAATGTGACACCAGTTCTCACATCCTGTAGGATTGGGAGCCCAGCTGTGGAGTTATGGGATGAGCACATCCCAGCCAAGAAGTGCACAGATCAAGTGCTCGCTCAGCAATCTGACCCAGCTCTCCAGCTGGAATTTAGGAAGCTAAATCATACCATAATATCCCAAACAAAGTAGATGAGGGAAAACCATTCCCAAAACAAGATTGCCAACTCTGACATGCACTAGGCTGCTTGGATCAAATCAGTCTAGACCAAATGCAAAATGCTGCTCCTTGAAGCCAACGGAACTGGGACATTTCCAAAGGATCTCACAACACATACTCTGTTTTGCTGAATGCATTTTCTCATAAACTTGCCCCAGTAATCTGAAAGCCCTTGGCAGTTTGTCTGCACATTGCCATAGACCTGCTGAGTCAGACTCACTGCACATGCACAGCTGCATCACTCAGTCACAGCATGTCCAGGGGGATCTTGTGCTGGAGCTGAACCCTCAAACTGGGGTGCACTGACACTGCTTGAACACTCCACATGCCACAGAACAGCTCATTTCAGTTTTGCTTCTTGGATAATCCAAACATACTTCATTACTCTGCCACAGTCCACACAATACCCTAAATCTACTGTCATTAAACACAGTTTCCACATTTCTCTGATATTAAACAACAGCTTAGACTGTGTTAAGTAAGGACCATCCTTTAAAAGATGCAAAACCAATGGATATCTGCAGAAGGAGACTGACATTCTTCTACAACTCTTATGGGAAATCATATACAGCATCATTTTAATGATATTTGAAATGAAAGCCCAAAGGAGCTGTTGTGTAAGATATTAAAAAGCAAAAAAAAAGCAGCAGATAGTAGTTAATAGACATCAGCAATGCAGTGGGTTTAGATTACTCACTCAGAGGAATAGACTTAGAGTTGATCTCCACTGTCACTCTTGAGCAAGTACCACTGATCCATATAAACATCCAACCCTGAGAAAAAGAAAAATAGAGATTTTGATTAATCACTCAAAGCCTGAGATGACTTAACAGCAATATCTTGTAAAAGTTTATTATCAAGTGACACAGGATACAGGAAGCACTGTGGATGATGTACATAACAGCATTTAAAAAAAGCTAATACCAAGAGATTAAAGGATGACAACTGATGTACAAAAAGGAAATGAGCTTGTTAATTCCAGATAATTCCCAGTAACATTATTTCTCAGTATCTCTACATTACACAGTTGGCCTGTGCCTGCCCTTGACCTCCCCAGCTGATCACATGCATATAGCACAAAACAAAGGTGAATAATACCTGGCAAGGCTTCCTTCTCACTACTGCAACCCAAACAAGCACCCAATGTTGATGAACATCTGAAAATCAGGGTGTGAAGTAAAGCCAATGGAAATCAGAGCAGTCCATAGCACTGAACCAACCCCACAATTCACTCCCAACAATATTCCTGAGTCTCTTTACTGTGACTATTTTGGTAAATCAAAGATGTTCTCTGTTCCTGCGGTTTGACAGGAAGTTTTAATCTCGGATACTCCCATCTACAGACTGTGCACAGAAGAGGAGCTATTTGGTATGGGAAATCTGACAGAACTGTTACAAGAGAAGGTTCTGGGTAGGCTTTGAATCTGAAATGCAAAAGGGAAGTTTGGGGAATAAAACTTCAGGCTAATAACTAAAAACTTCCAAACCTATGCAGTTACATGAGCTCCCATTAGAAGAGGCATAAGAATAAGTGACTCAAATACAAATGCTCAGTGAAATATGGTTAGTAGAAGGATAGAAACAACCAGTGTACCCCCACCTGAGACACTTCACTGGCACACTGAGACACTGCTCTCCAAACAAAAATCATGACAAGAGCAAGAGCAGGAGTTTAAGACAAGCAAGTAACATGACTGGAAAGCAAAGAATCAGGTCAAAAATGTAGGAATAAAGTAAAGGCACACTGACTAACTAGTTGTCGACTTGTGGCAACAAACTGCAAATATCCAGAGGTTATAAACTGGAAGAGAGAGAATTCAGCCCTTGTATGACTGGGAGGAAAAATCCCCTAATATTTTCAGGTACAGTAAAAAGCTATAATAGATGATGTCAAGGCACACAAATTATTGGGTGCTTGTTACTTCTCAGAACAGTTTTTAGAGTACATTGAACAAAACCACCAGGGGAAAAAAAATGACAAAGAACTGAGCAGGACATAGAAGCCTGTGCAAGCAGACTCCGTCACAGGACTGGGGCTCCAGGCTATTGCAACAGACTAATTATGTACTGAGCCCTGTGCAACACAGGGAAAAAACATCTGCCAGATGGAAAAAGACACAAAATGTGGTAGGCGGGGCAAAAAAAATATTTGAGGTTTCTATAAAGGGCACTGCAGAATGTCATGTATGAAACTGCAAAGCCAGGGAAAAGAAGTTAGTTAACGGTGTTATTTTAAGCCTGCCTAAAGTAATATGAAGGGCCGAAATGGAAAACCTATAATTAGATGGAGCTTCTCCCCTTCATTACAAATATCTGACTGGAGCTGAGGCTCCCAGATTGACAGGACCTTTGGGATTGCTGTTGCCTGGGCTGCTAGGACACGCAGGCAGCAGTTGGGCAGGGGGAAGGAGACGTGGAGCAGAGCTGCTGTGGGATTCTGCAGCTGCACCTTTGCTGCGAGGGACTGGCCACCTCTGCCTGTCACAGCTGGCCTGGCCCTCCTGCTGCAGCCACCAGTGCTGCCCCAACTCCCTCAGAGTCCTGTGCAGCACAGGGAAGCCCCAGCAGCTGTTCAGAACCAAGCTCCCAGCCAGGTCTGTCTCCCACCACACTGCAGGAGACTCACGCTCCCCACGAGGGCTGTTCTCCAGACTGACTCCCAGCTACTCCCAGCACAGGTGGCAGCACCGCAGCTATTCCCAAGCCTCTGCACCACCACTATTCTGGTAAATCAAAGATGTTCTTTGTTACCATGCCTTGACAGCAAGTTTAGTCATTTCCTTCTCGACACAGTCAGAGCTACACACTCGGCCCACACCTCGGGCAAGCTGTACGGCCACTGGCTGGCTGATGAGGAAGGGAACGTGTCCCTGCATTCCTCAAAAGGGAACAAACTGCCTCAGACCCTGGCAACACAAGGATTCAGTTTGTTCCCAAGGCTGCTAGGGAAGTGGGCTTCATTTCCCACTCCCCCATGTCCTTCCTTCCTCAAACTCAATTTAATTTTGACTAATGAACTTCCGGGGCTGGTTCTGGCTGGGATAGAGTTAATTTTCTTCACGGCAAGAAGCACGGGCTAAATTTTGGATTTGTGCTGCAAACAGTGGGGATAACACAGAGATGGCTTAGTTCTTGCTGAGAAGGGCTTGAACAGAGCCAAGGCCTTTTCTGCCTCTCAGCCCATCCCAGTGAGGGGCTGGGGGTGCACAGGGAGTTGGGAGGGGACACAGCCAGGACAGCTGACCCCAATTAACTAAAGGGACAGTCCAGACCTTATGGCATCATGCTCAGTATATAAAGCATGGGGTGTTCAGAGTGCTGGCATTTGCCTTTTCAAGTTACTGCTACCTGTGATGGGGCCCTGCTCTTCTGGGGATGGCTGAACTCCTGCCTGCCCATGGAAAGTGGACAATGAATTCCTTGCTTTGCTTGTGTGCACAGCTTTTGCTCTGTTTATCCCAACCCATAAGCTTTGTCACTTCTACCCCTTCCAATTCTCCCCCTGATCTCACCAGGAAAAGAGTGAATAAGTGGCTTTTTGGGGTTTAGTGGCTGGTTTTGGTTAAACCCCAACACTACTCTAGCAGACACCCTCTAACCCTAAGCTAAAGAAATCCCTCTTGCATACCCTCACCTCTGAAGAGTGTTTACAGTAGTATTTCCTTTAGGACTGGCTGTGATGTTCATCCCAGCACTTCTCCAGCCTGAACAGGGCACAGGACACAGAGATCCAGGGGGCTTCACCCTGTGCCCTGCACTGGGATGCCAGGAAGGCTGATAGCCCCTAGGGAAAGTCTGGAGTTCAGAACAAAGAGTGAAACCTGGGACTTGTTGGGACTTCTGGGAAAGGGTGGGGCTTTTCTGGTTTAACTGGAAGGGTCAATTATCATCCAAGAACAGGAGCTGACGAATAGCTGTTCCCATGTCACACATAGCCTGACCTGAGGGCACACTGGTGGCTGGGGGCTCTCCAGCCTTGACAACAAGAGCAAAGCCCGCCACCGAGTTCAATCCAAGTTCACTTCCAGCATGAAGAAAACAACCTCCCAGAAAACCACACTCATAACCAAGAGCCAGTTGTTAGGAATGATCATTTAACAAGAGCAGGGCTAGGCAAATCAGGTGAGAGTTAATTGGGTTTTTGCTTTCATAGAGAGAACATCACAAAGTATAAACACCCTGGGGGAACCTACCAGTATCCCCAGGAAAGAAAGGTGCACGATATGGTTTTCTTTTTCTTTTCCAGACTCTAATTTCTTAACCAGGAAGAAAATGCAAATCCTAATCCCACAATTTTACATGTTCAGCAGTAATACTTTGCCTTGCCAATCAAATGTTTTCTGCAATAGCCACCCATTTCTTTTTCGAATCCAAGATGCACAACTGCATGCAATTAATTACACACTGTGTGAATTTGAACAGAACACAGCCCTGTGCTCAAAGACCTGAAAAAAATCACATGTTGCACTCTGTTTAGGGGCACAGCTTAACAAGAAAGGTGCAGCACTATTTCTTTGCTTTGTGATTCCTAGGAGCTTTGTTTCAGAAATATTTCCAGAAGAATGCAAGAGCACTGCATGCAAATAGTCTGACTCATGTCTGTTCTTTACAAGATAAAAATAAAGATCTGTTTTGCCTGATCATTTCTGATCAAGAAAAGCAAGGCTTTGAGATACAAGATCTGAAAGAGCTCCTGCTCTTTACTAAAAGCTAAAAAATTACTCTAACATGGGACCCGGCTAGTCACAGCACAATTCCAATTACTGCTCCTTCCCACACACTTGCCTCATGTCTGTTTGTGTTTCAATTAAAAAGCTACTGTGACATTCTTCCTACGTTTTAAAAAGAAATTTCCACAAACAACAGGATTCAAAATTACTAAGGAAAAATTAACATATACAATTCGAAGGAAGTCACTGATGCAAGCTGATTTGTGTCCAGTTATCTTGCCTTGGAAAGGTGGGAAGAGGATTTAAAGCCAAAGAAGCAAAGGAAGCAAGAAACACTAACAGTCCGAATGATCTGAAGAGTTAATGGTTTTCCGTGGAAAAAGCCATTGACGCGTGTCTTACACTAATGGCACGATTTTTTGTAAAAGGCCTTTGGGCAAAGGCTGGTTTGAATCTGAATGGAAGCAATCAGGACTGCAGCTTGAATGATTTCCTCACATCTGTATACACCATCCATCCATGCCAAATATCACCCACCAACACAGTCTACTTCACCTTTAAGTCACCCTGTCCCAGGATGCATTTTTCAGTCCCTGCAGACCATGTAGCAGATACCTTATTTATGCTGGGACAGGCTAGCTGCACTCAGACAAATTAGACAAGAACAGGAAACACAGATGTTTGAGCCCTTATCTTTATTTTTGGTTTCTGGAAGGCCGCAGACATTTTGACACAGACAAAAATCACACAGCATCCACGGTAACAAGGCAGTCTGGTTTGGGGTCTTACTGCACCCACAGCTGAAACCTAAAGCTTGTGCATTTACAAGTGCCAGCCCTGAGCTTAAAAAACAAGTTTTGATCCAAACCCAGGGGGTCTGGCACAACTGAACAAAACTAACCACATCATTAACTCCAGTGACCCAACAGCTGATAGCTCACACAACATTTCCTACCACAAAACAGCACATTTGAACAATGTACATGCACAGAAGTCACTGAATCCACACAGCAGCACTGGAGGGATACAGACAACATAGCCAACCACCACAGCAAAGAAACACTTTCTGGAAGCATAATAAAATAGTCTGAATAATCTCATGAGTCAGAGATGAGTAACACAAGATAGACCATTCAATGAAGTACTTGTAAGACCAGCAGCAAGAACAAACTGCAGAAGGTTTAAATAAAAGCTTTCAAATCACTGACTTATCAGATATTAAGTGAAACTAGACATGATTTACACAAAGAAAAAATATGACTAATCTATGCCTAATTTTATATTAATCACTGTGTCCATCTATGAACTGGAGTGCCACTGCATGCAGTTTCTGTCAGCTGTGAAAGTGCAGATGTTAGTTGATGGAAGATGCAGAACTATCTGAAAAACAGGGAAGATTACTTCATTCATTTAACTGAAGATCTCATGCCCCAAAACCCATGCTATTGAAGCAGGGTGATGTTAAGGCTGTGGAATCAGATATGAGAGAATGACAGATCTGAGAGCACCAAGTGCTGGTGCTGTCAGAGTTCTCCCCTCATAGTTGTGTCACGTTTGCTGGCAGCGAGGTGACTAAGGACTGTTAATCAGACAGCAGCCCAAAGCAGCAGAGGCTGCAAGAGCTCTGTTAGAGGAGACTGATTTTTCTTTAGGGCAAGATACCACAGTGAAGCACTGCTATCACTAAATGAACACAGAAAGATTATTGAAGTGTTTTCTCTCTCAGGCACCAATTTGGTTTTATTCTACTACATATGCAAAAGAGCCAGGAAAAGCCTCCATGTCCCTGATCCCTTCAACCCTGGAACACTCCATCAAATGCAAAAGGCACTGCCATATCAGTGGTGTTCATCTCCTAAACCTCATGGGTGTTACCATACTCTGCTTTCTGTCTTCCTTCCCAACTCTGCTCAAAATAAGCACAATATATTCCTTGACAAAAAGGCATCAGGCTCTCACATAAGGTTCCCCATACCACTTTCCAGGAACATGCCTGCCCTTCAATTGCCCCTAATTGTTCTGGGCATCCTTCACATTCGAAGCAATACTTTGACATTCCTCAAAGGAACTTACACAGCTCCAATCACCACAAGCTTACAGAACCCTGCTATTGAAGCACACACAGCCCAACTCTGTGTTTCCAGAGCTGGGAAGTGAGGAGGAAGCGTTGCAAGAAGCAAAACACAAAAGCACTTACCAAGAAAAAGAACAAAATAACATCCTTTTGCTGCTGTCAAGAGGAGGCAGCCAAAGATTAGAGTTAAAAACCCTAGAAATTAGGATCAACTTAACTAGATGTTTTGCCAGCTTCACAAATAAGTTTTATACCTGTATTTTGCTTTCTTTCAATGCAGACACTTGGGTTGTTTCAGCCCTTTTAAGTTGGTTACATGCTAATACGCATGCACACAACAGGATTCAGCTGTTGTGCTTTCACATGCACTGCAAATGATCCTGAAAATAACATTTCTACTAATCACATTGTTCCACACAGTTTTAAAGCACATGACTGCAGAATAAAACTCTCAGCACATATTTCTGGCCTGGAATCTTAAGGAAATTAAGCTTATGTGGTAGTGTTGTTTGTCAGTCCTCACCCTATTAAATTTTCAACTTGCTTGTCAGTTTTGACCACATTTGGCAGAAAGCAAAGAGATCCAAACAGATGTCACATTCCTACACCTTCAGGGGAAATTATTGTGCAGGTAGAGAAGACACATCCAAATCAGCCTCTCACAAGATCAGATTCTGCTGCAGGAACACAGCAATTCCCTCTTTTGTCTGGTCCAGCAGCTGCTCCATCAGCAACCTCAGGGCAAGTCCCAGGGCCACCAGTGGCAAATATACTTAGTCCCACTTACTAATTTTATTCAGGAATCTGCTTTATAACTAACCTATTAGAGCACTTTAGTTAAGGAACAAACAAGGATGTTGCCACCAATGTAAAAAACTATTTCACTAACAATTAGAGAGCGTTATTCTCAGAGGAAACACTTCATTAGCTTTCAGTCTGCCCTTTCTTAAAGTGGTCAGTGTCTTGCAACGACAGAAAAAGCAGCTTTTTGCTCGAGAAAATAGCAAGGAGGCAGTTCATGAGATAGAAAAGAAAGATGCAGGCAGAGTACAAGACTCAGGGGATAAACAAGATGCAAAGTCATTTTCCGCTTCTAGACCACCACTCCAAGTGCATACCAATTACACAGCAAGTTAAAAAGTCACCAGCAGCAGCTTCCCCCCAAGCTTTCCAGGGTCATAATATGCAAAACCACATCCCCCACTTGTCAGAGAGCACTTCAGCCAGCCTCCAGACAGGAAGACAGCCACAACAGCTCCACTGCTCCTGCAAACACCCCAGGTCAACAGCAACACACGTCCTGACAGCAGCATGGAGAAAATGCTGGTCCTGCCAGGAGCACAGATGTGTGATGAGAGGATCTCTCTCCAGTTGGGATAGTCTGGCTCCACTTATTAATAGCAGGTGCTGGCATCCAAAGCCCAGGGCTCTGAGCCAAGCACTGCAGTGTGTCAGGAGCAAGGTGGTGAGACTTATGGAAAAGAGCTTCCAAACACTGGGCCTGGGAACAAGACAGAGTCTGGGCACAAAAGTAAAGTTACCCCACAAAAACAATAACCCTTAAATCACAATGAATTTCAACTAACTAAATTCACTGTACCACAAACAGATGGGGATGTCAAGGCCAGGCTAGATGGGGCTCTGAGCAACCTGGGATAGTGAGAGGTGTCCCTGTCCACAGTAGGGGGCTGGAACTGGATGATCTTTGAGGCCTCCTCAAACCCAAACCCATACAAATCATACTATATCTGACCCCAGAAAGCAGCATCCTCACCTAAGAGCTTTCCACTCAGCTTAGTCCAATAAACTCTCCTACTTCACCCACCCAGTTTTTCACTCACATGGAAGAACAAGCCCTAGCCACCATAGCAGCCAAGCAGAAACCAGCTCAGTGAGAGCCACTTTCATATTTCACATGAAATGTGAATGAATAAGTATTTCATACTTAACTGTTTGGTTTGTTTTGTGAAACAGCAGTTGTTTGTTTCTTTAAGGAAAGAGGTGAACTTTGTTTAGACTCCAAAATGAAAGGTCAGATGTGAAAGAACTACTTAGAAGATACTGCACCATTAAGTATTTGTTGTGTTATATCTTCATTTAGAAATCACCTAATAACCATCTTTCCCACAGGGAAGAGCTAATATTAGAAGCAGGATACATCCCACATGAGGATGCTTCTATTAAACATCCTACAAACAGATGTTCCTGGAATCCAACAGTTCACCCGAACAGATTTTTAACTGCTGTGTAAAATTTGGGAGACAGCAAAAAAGACTTCAGTATCACTTAAACTGATTATTTTCCAACAAAGAAACTGGGGAAGGGACCATTGTCAGGAGAGGCAGTGGAGCACAGGGAGATCATTCCCTGTGCAGAAGAGCTGGGTGAAACCCAAGCCTCTCACTGGAAGGCTGCAGGGTCTGTCCCTTTGAGCCATACCCAGGAGCACGTGCTGCTGTCCCATGGAGGGGATGGTGGAAGCAATGGAGACAGGACAAGGTCTTTCCAAGAGGTCTTTTCAGGTCAAGTCACCACCATATCTTTCACCTCCTGCAATCCAAACCCACCCTCATTACTGTACACAGTCATTTAGTCTCATTAGAGACCCCTTCACACACAACATGAGAGACTGAGTCAATGATTGGGCTTCTGTCTCAGTTCCTTTTATCCTGAAATTTCCTCTAAGAATCCTATAAACTTATGAGGGGAGAAAACAGCCTTTCATATCTGACTAAATAGTAAAATCCAGCTCCTGTTTTATCTACAGGGCAAGTCATCACTCTCAAAAACACTGCAACAACTTTGATTTCTATGAAACCCCTTAGCTGCTGAGCTGCAACACAACCTTCACTTCCCACACATTCCTTGTTTACCATCCGTAGGTACCTAGCATCTCTCTAGCCCAGCAAAGACAAGGTCTAGGAGACACTGAACTGGCACCCTCTTCTAAATGTGGGGCTCTGCAGGTCAAGACGAGCGTTAAGAGAGGACTACATCAACGCAGTGGTCTACAGATGAACCAGGTCTAGATGAACCAAGAGAACACAAGAAATGAAGTGCAGGGAAGGGAAGGACAAATTGGGAAGATCTCTATGAGCTGTGTGTGCAGCAGTGCACAACTTGCCTCATGGAGATGCCTGCTGCCTCTCTTCTGCAGAGAAGGCATCTCAAGCACAGGGCTCCCAACATGCAACACCACATTGCTTTTTAATTCAGGATTTCCCCTCCCTGCTCTTCATGCAAGCTGGGGACCTGCAGGCTGAGATCACCTCCTGCAAGATGGAATTACGGAAAGAGCTTCCCACAGGTCCTCGTTAAACCCCAGTAATCCTCAGAGACATGGCAGCAGTGCAGCTGGTGATAATGCATTTCCCTTTTCTGCTTTCATCACTGATTATTACTCATTAGGGCACTTATAATCTTTATATAGAGTTCTTTTATGTAGTCTAATTTGCTAAGAAGTAATCACTCTCCTCCTCCTCTGGTAATACAAAAGAGGGCTGTAAAGTGATTTCATTTGCTGTTTATTCCATGGCTCTCCTTCCCAGAAGTTTCTTTCAGATGTTCAGTCTGAAGCAAGACACATTTGATCATTAGAAAATGTCTGAGACAAGTCCTACATTTTTACCCAGTTTTGTGTGGAAAAGATGAGTAATTTAGGAAGCTTTACATCTCTGAGTTTACTTTGAGTTGCTTGCCAAAAGAAATCCATAAAAGAAATCCTTAAAAAAAAACCAAAACAGCACTGCAGCACTGAAGAATTGAACTCACCAGGCAGAGCAGGATAAATGGAGTTTACCTGATGCTCAGAATGAGCAGAGGACAGGACAGCAGGACACACACCAGCACGACATGCCACAGGAGAGCAATGCACTTGTGTGTCTGCCCAGAGCTGTGGCTGCAGAATTACTGCCTGGTGATCACACTACAGCACGCTCTGGCTTCTGGCTTCATATTCAGGGCTCTGCTGCCAACCCACTCGAGGGCTCCAGCACATCTCTTCACCTCATTGTTCCAGGCTTCCCTCAGGGAAAGCAACAAAAGACATCCTAAACCCAGAGCTGCTATGCTGTGTCAGACTCCAGTCCTGTGCATGCATCCAGACTTTAAAGACCCATCTCACTATAGCTTTTCCAGCAGTTCTTGGACAATAAATATGCTGGATGCTGAAAAGGTCACTGCTGAAATACTTCTGAAATAGTGCACTATCTTGCACTGACTACCACTCCCTACAAGTTAGCTGAAAACAGGGAATACAGATTTGTATCCAGCCTTCCCTGTAATCCAAGAGTGTTCACGACAGATTATTTTGCTTCTGGATGAGTCCAAGTCCTCACTGAGCCCTCAAAATTTCCCTAAACGCTCACCAAGGAAGAGAAAATGAATGACTGGATTGCAGCACCTCATGACACACAAACCTCAAAGCTTTAGCTGTTTAGAACCACCCACGCCAAGCAAAGGAATAGGCTGTAGTTACAAACTCCAAACAACAAAAATAGTACTATTTAAGACAAAAGGGAGAAAATGTTTTTTAAAAGTAGAACAATTCAGGAAGCTGGTATTTGCAAAAGCCTCCTTCTACACACCTCTATGCTTCTGTTTCCAAACAGTCTTTCCATACTGCAATGAATTTTGTGTAATTACTAGCTAGGTACTGAGAAACTTAATTGTACTGTATTAATAATAGAGATTTTGACTTCCTATCCAAAGGCTCTACTGCTTTTAATTAAACTTGTACATTGTAACCTTGTTAAGCTTATGCAAATTCAACACTGTGAAGTTGGCTGTAATAAATCCAGAGGTAATACTGGAGCCTCCATAGGATGCTGATACAGAATTCAAAATAAGGTTTGTTAGTACAGACAAAAGCAAACAAATGCATCAGAGCATGGGAGATGGTTTTGAAAACTCAGCTTTACCCAGTCCATCCTCAGTGTGTTTTCAAAGGGTCAATGAGCCACTACAAGTCTCCTCAACTCCTTGTTCAAGCCAAACAGCAGAGTTTTCCATCAGATTTGCAGCAGATTGAGGATTGCAGCTGATTTCCCACATGGCAGCCATGCAAACCACAGGAGCCAAGTGAGGTATGACCCAACAGCACTGTAAAGTCAAAGAGAGCATTGAACAAAGATAGGCAGGGGAGTCTGCTAACCCAGGCCACTCTCTGTGCGAGCATAAGGAACCAGGTTTGATTCAAAGGGCACTTTGTAAAAAGTCATAGCACTGACTTAATGGAGCACCACCTAAATATCAATTTCCTTCAGCCAAGGCTGGATTAGTCCCAGAAAGCCAAGCTCTGATGTTTACACTTGCATGTCATGAAAGCAGAGGGAGAAGGTGCCAGGGCAGGGCTAAACCAATTTTTAATGTTTTCCAAGTCCTTTTATGTCAGTCACAGATCCTTTACAGTCAGTGTTGTGGAGATGCAGTCTAGTCCCAAACCCCGAGGGAGAATGATCCAGAAATGCATGTGCCCACTGATTCAGCAGCTGGAGCTCTCTGCTCCCCTGAACAGCTGCAGTTATCCCCAAAATGATGTCAAGGGGCAGGGTGAGGTGGGAAAAGGAAGGAAGGTGGCTGTATGGCCACCTGAGAGCCCTCCCTGAGGATGCTGCCCTTAACCTGGGCTGCAAGGAGAGGTTATCCCTATGGCCCTTTGCCCTCCTGCTCCAGACTGCCTGGCCAGGGGGGGAGAAGGGCTGTGCTGCAGGCAAGCACGTCTGGCAGGCAGCTCCAGTGGGGTGAGATTGCTCTGTGATAGATGGGACAGCAGGGAACTCTGCTGCAACCCCTCACCAGTCATCCCCTCTGCCTTTGCTCAATCTAAATTTGATGGAACTGATCATTTGGGTGAGGGCAGATATCAAAGCAGACTTTAAGCCTCATGTGGCACTATAGTTGCACTGGCTAAGAATGAATTTTGGCAAAGCACAGGGCTTTCTGGAAAGTGGAGTCAGGAAAATGACAAGTAAAGGGCCATGTGATTGTTGCCACTGATCCTTCTCAGTAGCCATTTCATTACATCACTATTTTTCTAACTAATAAAGGTCAAACTGTATTTTTTGTTTTAGATCTATAGTTTCTCTTAAATTAAGGGTATTCTTAAGCCAAGAAGCAGCAAAAAGGAGATTCATTTGCCTTATGGATACCACGGCAAACTTAGTTCAGAATTAAAAAAACAAGGAAATCATTATATCCCCAGCCTCCTTAAAAAGGGAGAGAACAGTGGACAAGAAGCCAAGATTATTAGCAGGCAGAAGAAGAAAAAAAAAAAAAAAACAAACCAAATTGAAGAACAAGAGCACTAAGAGCCTTTGTTCCCAGGAAATCCTTTTAAAGAATTGAGGAGACTCCAAGCGATGCAGCTGTACTTCCTGTGACCTGCAGCGCTCAATTTGGGAACACTGGGAGGGTCACAGCCTGGGGACAGCTCGGTACAGCCACGCTGCACACACAGAGAGCTCAGCACAGGAGCCCCTCACACCAACTGGGACATCCTGGGCTGCAGGGGCAGGGAACCACGCAGCTTCCCAGCTGTCCTGCAAAGGGGACCTGCCCAAGTCACACGTGGTAGCAGGAGTCCCTCAGGACTCACAGCTGGGGCTGCTCAGCCCTTAGAAAAGGCAGCTCCAGGGAGACCTTAAAGCACCTTCTGGGGCTACAAGAGAGCGACTTTTTACAAGGACATGCACTGACAAGGCAAGGGGAAATGGCTTTAAGCTGAAAGAATATGGAGTTACATTAGAAATTAGGAAGAAATTCTTCCCTGTGAGGGTGCTGAGGCCCTGGCACAGGTTGCGCAGAGAAGCTGTGGCTGGTCCTGGATCCCTGGCAGTATCCAAGGCCAGGTTGGATGGGGCTCTGAGCAACCTGGGATAGTGGAAGGTGTCCACTTGGCAGGAGGCAATTCCTCTAGAGCAGAGTAGGCAGCAGCAAGAGACAGCAAAGCTCTTTAACAACACCCAGTAAATAAAACACCAACCTCGCTCCCAGGGTTGGGCATTTGTAAGAGAAATAGCACTACATGATAATTCAGTTCATGATGAACCACGCTGCATTAGCAGGCTTCTTGCAAGGAAAAAGCATTTGGAGATGATACAAACAGCTATCCACACAATACACTTTATAAAGCACAGCCCCAGGAACATCACTTGATGTATTATGGACAGGCAGAGCCACTTCTGAGGCGAGCCAGACTTTGAACAGCGGTGCAGCAGGAGGGGAGAGTCCAGGCAAAGGGAACGACAGAACAGGAATGCTAAACTGCTGCAGGACTTAGATAAACAGACTGATTACCAGAGAGTTTGTCTACATTGAAGAACTAACTCTAGCACTCTCCCTGACTTGCCCTCCCATCTACATCTTGAATTTGAGCACAACGCTTAACTTCAATTGGCAGGAGACACAGGCAAATGTTTGATTAAGCACATTTAAGCAGTGCCTAAGCATCACTGCAGGCAACCAACACTCAGGGACCTCAAAACTCTCCAAGTATTCCCCCAATATTTTCAACACAATTCCATCATAACCTGTGGACAAACTCAGAAAGCAATGCAACATTTATATACATATTTTTATATGTTTGTTTTAAAAGTTTAGTGCGGTATATAATTACAACAGAGCTTTCAGACCCCTTGGCATCCTTAAAAGCACACCTACTGCTATCCAGAGCAGCATTCTTCCTTCTAAGGATGCCCAAGATGGTTCATGTTTGACTCATTTGAGAGGGATCAGCTCCACTGGAACACACAGCTGAGAACACCTCAGCCGCTCACCACGGGAAAAGTGGCCAGACAATCATTCAGCATTTTGGGCACACAAGCCCTTCACTGCCAGCAGGAGTCAAGTTCAATATATATGGTGAGATCACTAGAGCTTAACTCAGTTCCGAAGGACATCAGCATGATAAAAATGGGAGGAGAGGCTGCCGGTCCCCGAGGAACAGCAGGGGGAGGCAACAGTTGTGCTTGCCTATAGCAAGGAGGCATTTCACCCCAACTGAGACCCCTTGAGCTGGAACCCAGCCAGAAAGCCCAAATAATAGCCCTTCTGCTCACAAAACCACCCCTGAATTCTGATTGTTCACAAGCTGTCTGGAACACAGTTTTAAACTCATTTAAAATACAATGAGGGGAAAAATTCCTGCTTCTCATCACTCAGAGAAGATATTAAAGCAATGTTTTCTTCATTCCTGCTTTGCCTGGGTTTCATTACTCATTTTCCAGCTTTCTTCAAAACTGACAAATTTTAAAGTACAGGGGTTTTATGTGTAATTTTTTACTTTGTCCCTGCACAGGATGTCATTAGAAGTATGAAATAATTAAGCACTGCATATGCACAGATATGAAGATTTTGCTTTTACCTTGATTAAGTATTTGCTTTGTTTCTTTAAATCAAGCAGCTTGTGTCTTTTACAGGAAATTAAATTAACACAAAGTATCTTTTAATAATCATAAGAGCTTTCCAGCAATTCAATTTGTAAAATGACAGACCAGCATTCTGCATCACAGTAAGCAGTTTATCAAGCTGTTTTGACAGCAGATCTTGTTCAAAGCCTTGTCCAGAAATGTAACACTATCTCCTACTATTGCAGGCATGCAGTGACAGAAAACAGTTATGCAGACACAGCCAAGCAAAGGCTCTCTCTTCACGACATTAAAATCTGGAAGTCTGTCTCTCTACCAGCTATGACCCAGCTAAGCTGCAGCCAGGACCAGCTCTGTGAAGACAAGTTAACACCGACCTGCTTTATTCTGTTTTCCTGAAAACGAAGCCAGCTCTGCGCTGCCGGAGGCCCCAGCCTTGCGTAGGAGGGAGCCTGGCGGTTCCACTCCCAAAACCTGCACGAGGTCTTGGCAGGGACTCCTCAGCACAGGTCAGCTCACAGGATGCACACACGAGAGGAAGAGATGCAGGGAAAGACAGCATCAAGGTATGGAAAGGACTCGAAACCACAAAGTAGCTCAGGGGGAAAGGCTGCTACGAGTGTGTGAGGAAATGCCCCTACCAAACCCATAGAACATGGCCAGGGCCAGCAGCCCAAACCACAGGAAAGGTCTTGCTGTGACACACTGACCTCTTCACATGCCACTTGACCGGCAGTGCCTCCCCAAAAAGTGTTGCTTCTGCTCAGACGTGACTTCTGTCTGCCCTCATCCAGCACAAAGGCTTCAAGAAGCCAGAAAAAAGCCCTGATAGCTGGAAAGCAGTGAAAATAAGGAAAGCAACCTCTCCCAGCCTCAAAGGCAATGAGTGGTGGAGTTAAGAGCCCAGTCTGGCCCCATCCACACAGCAGCAGCTCCAGCATGAGCACAAGTGGCTTTTCAGCAAACTCTGAAACATGAAGCATACTCCAAACAAATATTCCTCAGGGCAGAAGTAAAACAAAGATGCATCAAGTGAGACTTACGGGACAACTACTTTCACTCCTGGGTTCATGGGCTTTAGCCTATTTTTAGTAAGCTTCCTTTGCAGAAACAACATCTCTCCCCTCCTGTACATACACAGCTGGACAGGAATCCCCACAGCCTGGCCAGCAGCATCTGCATTTGGCTCCACAGATGTGAATTGCAAGAGGAAGTCTAGAGGGGAAGCCTCCTCTCTGGAATTCCAAACACAAGTAGTTAATATGGTCCAAGTGCCAAGCAGGTGCCAAGTGCCAGGAGGCACTGCAAACCCTCCAGAGAAGCACAGTTCAAGGCCAGAACAAACTCACCTGCAAAATTACACTGGTCCATCTCTTGCCTCCACTGCTCCCAGCACACCTTCCTGACCAGGCACATCTTTGTACACTCTGTTCTTTGAGAGGCCTAAAATCCTCATTGGGAGAAATCTGTCCACTCCAAAGACACAAGCCAGCAAAGCCCCATGACTCTGGGAGCTGTCTCTGGCTCAATCCAGGGAAAATCATTCCAGCCTACAATGGCTCCTTAATGCCACTACACCTGGGATGTCCAAAACACCCTCACCCCAGAGCTTGGAAAAGGGGGCTAGGGCCAGAGACAGTCCCAGCAACACGTTTTTCACACTGTCCTGGGGAATGCCAAGCTTCCCATTGGGAGTCTGGCCATGAATCAATCTCCAGCATTTCCTGAGCCCCACCAGAGGCTCAGCAACAAGAACAGGGCTGTCACCCACTCACTGGAAAGCTGCCCTGACCAGACTGCTCTCCCCTGCCTTCCACATCCCTGCCACATGCTCCATGGCTGCAGAGCACCAGGAGGATGCTGGTATAAAGACTGGCACACAAAATCCCATCATGCAGGCAAAGCAGCTCCAGCTTGGCCCACACTAGCAGGACACACAGCCTGACTTCTCCCTCCTCCACAGGGAGGAGTTTGCAGGTCCACAGATTCACCTTGCAGGTCCACAGATTCACCTTGAGCAGCCCCACAGATTTTTAGTTACTTTAGTTCATCTCCAGCACTCCTCTGCCTCCCTGTACCCATAGTCCCCTCCCAAAAATCTGCCTCATTTCCCACAAACGCCTACACAGCGAGCTTGGCGTTACTGGCTTGTCTCAAAATCTCATCAGGCCTCAAGCAGGGACAGCCAACTTTCAGAGGAGGATTCATGCTTCATTTTTCATAGTCTCAAAGCTATGCCACATGTTGAGTCTGTGCTGTAACCTCCTGTTTATCAGGGAACAACTAACAGTTTAATTTGGATTAATTTCACGTATGGCTTTTATCAGACCCGGCAGAACCTCTGGCTGCCCTCACACTTCTGTATAAACACCAACAAAATCCAGGCATGAGGGCCTGATACCAGAGGAAAACATCTGTCTCAAAACTCTGCAGCACAGGCAAGACAGGCAGGACTGAAGGAAGGACACCACAAATTACAGCACTCTGAATTTCCCTGCGTGCCTGTGGGAGGGCAGGGACATGCACTGAGAAGATGGACCCCATGGCAGGCGGCACTGCCAGCTTCAAAGGCCAGCAGGGTGTCCTGCTCTGCAGCAGCTCAGGTGGGGCTCTCACCACCCAACAAGCCCAGTCCAGTCCCCCTACATTCCCTGGGGGCCCTGCTTCCCTGCCCCTCACTTCCATGCCCAAGGACCTGAGCAGCAGAAACCCCACCATCCCTTTGGTACCAGCGTGTCCTCCTCCCTTCCCCAGCCATACCCCTAACAGCTTGCCCAGACTGGGTCTCCATCCCCAACCACTTCTCTCTTCCAAAAACACGTGGCAAGTCAAACAATGCAAGGTGGAACTCTGACTAGAAGCAGAAATGGTACTTTCATTGGCTCTAGGAGGTTTTTAATGGAAAGCACTCCTATTTCTCACTCTGCTTACAGCAAGTAACCTCACTAACAAATGGATCCACATCCTAGGGCAAAGAGACCACAAAGTAAGGCTCAGAGGGAAGGTGGTAGGACCTCATTCCTCCCTTTTAACAGACAAACAGAGACAGACTCCCTGTTTTGCTCCTAAATGCACACTCTGCAGGAGCTACATGAACATAGCTGGATCTGAGGAATGGAAAAGTTGTTCCCTCACCATGTGCAACAGCAAAGCCAGGCCTAATTACCACAGCCATAGGAAAATTATATAGAACATTTTTAGTAAGAACAGAAATTAACTGCAATATCACAGCCAAATTCCAATTTAGCATCAGCAGTCCATCTGGATACACTGTCCTAAACAAATGGGTGGCTGATCCCAAACTACCACATGTGCTGTAGCTTCCCTACCCTTTTTAGTTATAGAATGAGCTGAGTAGGGAGGGACTCACAAGGATCATCAAAGTCCAATTCCTGGCCTGCACAGGACAGCACCAAGAATGCCTCCCTACACCTGAGGTTGTTGTCCAAACGTTCCAGGAGCTCTGGCAGCCTTGGGGCTCTCCATTCCCTGGAGAGACTGTTCAGTGTCCCACCACCCTCTGGGGGAAGAACTTTTTCCTGATACCCACCCTGACCCTGCCCTGACACAGCTCCAGCCATTGCCCAGGGCCTGTCCCTGGTCACAGATCAGGGCCTGCCCCTCCTCTTCCCCTCGTGAGGAAGCTGCAGAACTGCTGTGAGCTCTGACCTCAGCCTGCTCTTCTCCAGCTGAACAGACCAAGCGCCCTCAGCTGCTTCTCATGGGGCTTCTCTTCCAAGCCCTTCACCATCTCCAAAACTTTCATTTGGACATTGTCTGAGAGCTTCAAATCCTTCTTCTATTGTGGCTCTCAAAACTGCAGAGTCCTTCCCCTCCAAAAGAGGCACGGATAAACACCAGCATATCAAGGCAAGCCCCTACAGAAACATCCCCTTGTTCCAACTCCTTCTGCACGTCCAGGCGCTCCACAGTCAGCTCAGCCCTGCCTGAACAGGGCAGGCACAACTCTGCCACCTGTTCTACTGCTGCCATGGCCCAGAGTGAGGCACACACACACATGCCAAGCAAACACTTCTGTTCTGACAACTGCATTTCCACACAGCACCAGGTCCCACCACGAGCAAAATTACTACCTAGGACAGCACAGGAAAGAGTGTGCTTCTCTGCACAGAGAAGAGTGCAGCTTCTCTGCACAGAAACACAACAGGGAGAGACATCTGTTGCAAGAAAGCCAAACACACAGCAACTGCAGTTTTTGTTCATCATATCTCTGTGGTATTTTCACTGGTGAATGAATAAATCATCATTTACAGCAAAAGCAAGATTTCCAGTTGGAGGTTATTTACTTTCACCTCCATCACAGCAGCCCTGGCAAGCCAGATGATGTGCAAGCCAAGCAGCAAGTGCTCGCATGCTGGGAACTGTTCAAACAGGAATAATTCAATCTTTTTGTAGTTTCACCCTGGCTAATTTGCCACAAGCTGTCTCTTTTCAGATGTTACATGAAACACGAGGAAAAAACCAAGCTGGATTAAGCTTGTCCATTTACAATCAGTTCATCTACAGAGAGTTCAGGTCAGTTCATTTTCTGTATTAAACAAATTCATTTTTTTAGCTTCACAGGGTTAAAGGAACAAAAATTTATTGCAGTAACCAAACATTGCTCACCGGACAAGCTTGCAGCGATTACTTAATTAATGCAAACGATTTTCTGTCTGCGTGCAAGGAATGCATGGGATAATTCCAGGGCACTCTCTTCCACTAGCATTTTACAAGTACTTTTTAGGTAGCTATGGAGACGTTACAGCCTTTTTCATTTTGCTGTCATAACTAGACAGCTATTGATTTCTTTGCAAAATTCCTTGGAAGAGTGGGGAAGGGAGGAGGAGTTTCAAGCACTGTGAGGTCTGAGAGCAACAAGCTGAAGAAAATTTCAGAACAGATTTCAGATGGAGACATCAGCCCAGAGGCTCCTCGCAAAAGATAGCCTCGAATCTGGTCCTGCTTTGGTACTTCTGCAAAAAAGGAGGTAAACATACACACATGTCACAGGGATTGTCTTCCAACAAACTCCAAAAGGAAAAACATTTCCAGCTACCACTGCCATCACCCTGCAGAAAAGGAGGCCCTCCCCAAGGCCAGGCTGTGGTTTTGCTCACCCACAAATCTCTCTGGAGGCATGGAGGGCCTCCATCCTCATAGTGATGCTGGGCTACAAGATGTTTCCCTCTCCCTCTGAGCAGATTACATGGAAATCTCATCCCTGACACCCCTTGCAGGTAATCAGTGCCCCCTCTCCACCCCCAGCAGGCATTACAGCTTTGTGATGGACAGCTCTGCATTTCACTCTCCTTCCAACAACAGCCCAGTGCTGTGAGCTCAGCAGCTGATTGTGCCCAAAATGATGCCAAGAGAAATGCCTTTCACCTTACTAACCCTTTAAGAGAAATCATTCCTGCATATGCAGATTGAAGACTGCACCCCATGAGAAGAGGAGACACAGAGAAGTCTGAAATATGAGATACTTGACCTGGAAAACCCTGTGTCACACAGATAAAGACATGCAAATAATCATGGATTTAGGTCTTGCTCAGAAACTCCCTCAGTAATGAGAACAACAGATCTGGCTCTGAACAGATACTTCCCTTTGGATGAAGCAGAAAGGAAAGCCTATTCAACCAAAACATTTTTCTTAAATTCACCTTAGACCCAGCCACAACAATGGAGCCAGAACCTGTAGAATTATCTCTACCACAAGCTGCAGGAAGTTTACCAGCACCACCCTGAAAATAAATCTCATCTCCACGCTGTTTACAGCCTCATGACTGCTCACCAAAAGACACTCAAGCTCTTCTGCAAATGGAAAGAGACCAAGATGCTGCTGCTGCAGAACAAACCCATGACTGCCCTGTCCACCTAATGGCCATCCAGAAATGCAGCCACATCTTCAATGCTGCTTTTTTTGACTCTTGTGAAGGCCTGAAAGGGAGGAAGAACTAACCATCCTCTAAACTCTCCAAGAAGCTGGCTGAGGACAGGCAATGCCACGGGGAAGCCCCAGGACTCAGCCCATCTCACAGCCAGCTGCTCCCAGATGTTTCCACCACCCCAACACTGCCAGCAGCATCCCAGCATTAGAGCAGTACCACAAATCTGGTCACACCAGCCACCAGCAGGAAGCCATGAGACTGCAGTGTCCCCACACCACGGGGCACAGTCCCAGCCTCAGCCACTGCTGCTGGATGGCTGCATGCCCCCACCAGGGCACTGGGGAGGGAGGGAGGCACATCTGCACCCCAAACCCAGCCACAGGCCTCCCACTCACCCAGGGCAGGGCACACACCTCCCTAGGATCTTCCACCAGCACAGGCTCCAGTCCTCCCAAGGAGAGGGCAGGGAGTGGTGCAACTCCCCCACAGCATCCAAAGTCCCACTGCACATCCTAAAGATAGTCCAGAAAATCCAGTTCTGTCCAGCACCATCAGAGATTGCAGTGGCCCTGCACAGCCTAGGAGGTCCAACACCAGCTCCACCATGAGTGTGGAAACCTCTGAGAAGATGCTTTTGGTTATGACCTGTTGGTTACATGTTTCACATCCAAGAGAAGATGGACACCAAGGTAAGCCAGTATATGCTCCTTCTGGAGAAGAAAACAAACAATAAACCAAACAAAAATTGTGTGATATAAAAAAAAAATCCAGCCTTTCTTTATAAAAATACAAATCAAATTTTTAGAACCAATTTAAGCTCAGGCAAGAAATATAAATACGCATTTCTGAACTTTCCCCTGTGATGTTTCCTTTTACAAACATAACAAATTAAAAGTGCTGTCACAAATTAAACCAGCTTTGGTTAAGTGGAGGGGAAAAAAATGCTGATGGCTCTAAGATCCAACTGACAAGCCTTTTCAAGTCTGCTCTGATGCAAAATCAACTCCCCAGGGATTTAAATTAAGAGTAAAGAAATATTTTCCTTGGCTTAATCCTGGTTTGGAAGCAGGACAGAGGATACTACAACAAAGCCAGCACCTGAATCCACCAGGAGCTACTCAGCTGCCACAAGCCTTTCCTGGAGATCAGCTGCTCAACACACCCCCCCTCTTCCTCAGCAAGACCCTTGCTCCACCGTACCAACAGCTGTGGGCAGCAGTGGGGAACACTCAGTGTGCCCTGGCTGCTCCAACCTCCTCCCTCCCTCACTGTAGGCCACTAATGCCATGACACTGCCTATGATGAACATCCAGGTCCAGGAGAACAGACATTTGAACTTGGTTCTTGAGGGAAGTCACTAAGGATGGCTGCCTCAGCCTCCAGCTGCAATGTGGGGGTTCCCCCTCGCAACACAGAGGTCCCCAGGGTGTAGATCACACAATGGATTTGTCAGCTATGGGATGGAGCACCTTGCTTTTCCTGGGGAGGATAAAATTTCTGTCTGGTTCTTCCAAAGGAAGCTCTGTGTACCATCCCTCCCCCACCCCTGAACAAAATCTACCAGAGATGCTTCCAGTGCACGAGGAAGAGCAAAAAAGTTGAGCACCAAGGCCATCAAACCACCACCTCCCACATGTTTTCCAGCTTGGAATGCAGGTTCCAGCACCAGGAATGTTCCTTGCTCCCACACAGCCACAGCCTCACCCACACCCCAACCCCTGCCTGCCCCAGCATCCTGCACACAGCAGCTCTCAGAGACAGCACACTCTCCCTGAGGCTGGGGATGGATAAAGATGAATCGATCCTACTTTTAGCACAGGTCTAAAACCTAAACCAGGAGAACAGAGGAGATGGATGGATGCTTCAAGACCTGGGAAATGTTCCAAAATCATGCACAACACAACCACACAGCTGACATCTATGAATACCTGCTCACCTGAAGCGGCGTCGACTACAACACTCACCCTCGCACTGAGAAGATCCCAAGGCATTTGCTCCCTTCCCCTGTCTCCACAGCACTTCTATCATAGGAGCAGCCCACCTGAACCAAGCCTGAGAACAGACTCTGACAGTCTCCATATGGCCAGAGGGTTTTTTACCAACCCATGGAAGCTGTGTAAGGACATGGCAGAGCTGCACAGAACCTGAGATCACAAGGGCTACAACCAGGTGAGATCATAACTATTTTTGGAAACACATCCACAGCTCAGGGTGTTCTCACAAAAAGGTACTCTCACCTGCTCTTCAAGACAGACATTAATTAGCAGCACTACACTCTGCAGAACCTTAATTTGATCCTACAGACATCTTCACATGCCAACCTCATGACACCCAAAAACATGGAGACCAGCCTCCAAACAGGATGCAGGTCCTTCTCCCCATCCCTTATACTCTACATGACCCGGGCTAGTCTAAATAGCTAATTTCCTTCAACAGTGCTCACACCTTTCCCATGTTTCACAAAGGCTGTAGTTCTGTCAGAACTTCTTACCTGGCTGTAGCTAATGAGTACACACACTCTAGAGAGAAAATGTGAAGCCAAGATTCAGCAAAACAGCCTCTCTGGATTACTCTTGACTCTTTGGACAGACTCAGCCCACGAAACACAAAGCTGGGAGATAACTAGACCCCCATGGCCATGCCTGCTGACAGAGCAGATGGACAGCTGTGTGCACAGCTGCCACAGCACCAAGGAAAGGAACTGCCCTCCCTCGTCCCCAGAACAGATCCTGGTGCTGATTGGGTAAATGCATGTGTGTTCTTGTTTCTGTCCTCCATAACAGAGCACAACAAGGGAAAGATTTGAGAATGAGGAGGTTGGGGGAATGGTTGGTTGGCAGTTTGTTTGCTTTTACAGTTATTTTGCAGTTATTTTTCTGTTACCAACTATAAACTGTGTGTTGTATCTCCCTTCACAACCACAGCAGTGCCCATGAACTATCTGGGGTTAGTTCTACACTGACATATAAAATATGCCCTGTTTTCCCCCATGCTTTTGCTTCAGAACTGATCAGTCTGAGACAAGGCAGGGAAGACCAGACCATTATACTTTCCTCTTATTTTGATGTGTCTGTAACAAAGCAAGAAAGCAAAGTTCTTCTCCCAAATCCATCACATTTGGAGCCATGAGAACTGTTGGATTTCAAAGATGCTGATTCATACTAGTGGTTATCAGATTTTTCCCATCTGTGACACAATTTGACAGCTGGCTGGCAGCACAGGGTTCTCCACTTGGGAGTTCAGATGCTGCAGCAGCCGGCTCCAGTCTCAGCCTTCAGTTCTCCACTAATAAATATTTAGGGGAAAAGCCCATAAAGAGAGATGCAAGTGCAAACTAACTTTTGCATCAGCACACCTGACCTCAGAGACTTTTGCGTACAGGTACCATTTGGCAAGGGGATTTTATTCCTGCAAGAATTACAACCCTGTGCCTGCTGGAACAGGGATTACCATCAAAATGTAAGCCAAGGGCTGCTAAAGTCACTGGGTTTGTTATTTTTATCTCCTCTCAAACAGCACAAGCCAGAGACTGCTGAAGTGGCCTCTGGTGCTGTTCCTTGACACAACTTGCCTGCTTAATGAGGCAGAGGCACAGAAGGGAACAGGAGCATCCTCACCTTACCACAAACAATTCCCCCCAGCCAGCAGCTCTGGGGAGGAGCTCTCTCCAGAAATATCAGCTCTGTCAGCACGAAGGGACCAAGCACTCCACAGCAGGAGCTCACAGCACTCACAGCCAGCAGATACATTGGTTTGGCAAGGCTGGATTACACAGCCCAACATTTCCCAAGTTCTCCACCTGCCTCCCTCATTGCATTGCTCCAGGCTGGGGCAGTGGCTGCAAAGTGCCCAGCAGAAAGGACCTGGAGGTGCTGGTCAACAGCAGCTGAACCTCATCCAGCACCTGCCCAGGTGGGCGAGAAGGCCAATGGCTGCTGGGCTGGGCCAGCAATGGTGTGGCCAGCAGGAGCAGGCCAGTGACTGTCCCCCTGCTGTGGGCACTGGGGAGGCCTCACCCCAAGGGCTGTGTCCAGTTCTGGGCCTGGCACTGCAAGATGGACACTGAGGGGCCGGAGCGTGTCCAGAGGGGGGAACGGAGCTGGGCAAGGGGCTGGAGCACAAGTCTGATGAAGGGAAGCCAAGGGACTTGGGAACGGGGCTCAGCCTGGAGAAAAGGAAGCTTGGGGGGATCTTCTGGCTCTCTACAACTCACTGACAGGAGGGGGCAGCCAGGGGAAGTCAGGCTCTGCTCCCAGGGAACAAGGGACAGGACAAGAGGAATGGCCTCAAGATGTGCAGGGAAGGGTCAGGTTGGACATCAGCAGGAATTTCATCATGGAAAGGGTGGTCAGGCATGGAAGGGGCTGCCCAGGGAAGTTTGGAGTCCCCATCCATGGAGGTGTCCAAGCAAGGACTGGACATGGCACTCAGTACTCTGGGCTGGGTAACAAGGTGGGGATTGGTCAAAGGCTGGGTTCATTGACCTCGGAGGTCTTTCCCAACCTAACAAATGCTGTGATTCTGTGATTAATGATGAAGATGACCCAGTAGGGGCAGCAAACAGAAAGGCTTCAGCTACAATGGGCTGCAAAACTTGTATCTAAATATAGTTCCATTGAGGAAAGAAATCAGCTTTTTACACAATTGGTTTATCTTAGCCTTTTAACAGAAACAGAAGGCCAGCCAATGGAAAAAGGAGAAAGCTTTAACCCAGCACACTTTCCTCATGTACTGCAAGAGTCACAGAGGAACAAAGTGCTCTGGAAGCTAAAGGACACCAGGAAATTGTATGTGCCCATAGCAAGAGCAATACACAGCCTGAGCAAATTGTGAATCCATCACACTGTGAATCCAGTGTGATGCTTGGATTATTAATTGAAAATTCCATCCTTTAAGCACAAATAAAGTACTGTTTTGGCAGCAAGCACTACTAGAAAAGTAACAAACAGCCACTGTCTTCAGTATGAGCTGAGTCAATACACAGGTCAATCTGTGAGAGAGAGGAGAGGAAATAAAAGGGAGAGAATATAAAAATGCATCATTCCCTACATCTCAAGGTAGGTTCCCAGCTAAGCACCCTCCCTAGGGAGAGAAAGATCCAAAGCAAAGATCCCACCAGAGACCTACTGAGAGATGTCAGGACTTACCGTGATCTCTGCTGAAGTCACTTCAAAATGGAAACACACAACAAGTGCAGATAACAAACACATGGCAAGAGCAACACTGACCTCTAAGAGGACCAAGTTTTCATTCTGGATTAGATGTTGACTTTTCCAAACACAGAGAAAGAAATGCAATCTCTGGGGAATAGCACAGAGCTTTTTCTGTGTGATGCAAAGGTTAATGCTTGCAAGCCAGACATCTACAAGGGGCTATCTGTGATTTCTGAAGCTGTCATTAAATAATCACCCTGTCTTCACTCAGCCAGGCTGGGAATTTATAGTAAATGTTAAATAAACATGTGGGCATAAACACCAGCAGTAAGCACGAGGCAAGGAAACAGTAGTTCACCTCTCCTGGGCTGGATTCAAAAGCAAAGTCACTAATGGGATGACTAACAGGATCTCACAATTCCTGATGGGGGAAGGGGTTCACTGTTCAGCCTAAGTACAGGAAGGTATTAAGTAGTTTTACTTCTGAAGGTATTAAGTGTTTTTCTGTATCCTTAATGCACAGCTGCATGCACACATTCCACTCAAGAGGAGTGAACACAACAAAACTTGCCTGAACCTTCCAATAAACCTGTTCCTTGCTTCTGTAAGTTTAGAGATGTGGTTTGGCCAGGCAGAAATGGGTCAGTTCATAATTGCACACTTGAAAGCAGCCACATAACTTCAGTTCTGCTTTGAAACCCGGACAATCACCAAGGTAAGTGCAAGAAGAAGCTGTCTCAGATACACCAACCTAACTTGCACATCACCATCTAGCAGCTGAGGCAAAAGTTACCAGCACCTCCTTGAGGAAGGGCATGCAAATTCAGCAGTGGGACAGGGGCTTTACTGACCACCCCTAAAACCACAGGATGTTTTATCACCCACCTAAATCCTGCCTAATATTTGGCTCCTACTTTCTCTGTTAAAAACTACTGCAAAACAGCAGACTCCCCAGTCAGAGGCATTTGGGGGTTTTGCACTCCTTTTGAACCACCTCAGGAGTCAGGGATGTGTTTCTGGAACATCTGTTCCAGATTTGGGATCTGGGCCCCTCTCCATGTTCCCCCCACCTTCCCAGAAAAAAACACACAAAGCACAACAAAGAAAATCAGTCAGTTCCTCCAAGGAGTTCACAGCAACTCCCTGGTGCTCAGCAAGCCAAAGGCCCGGTTTGATGCAATCGCAGCAAGAAGAAAGTGACTAAACCTTCACTGGTTTCAAAGCTCTTCAGGGGAAGGATTTCCACTTCCCTGAAAGTGTTCCTTTAGGTGGGGAAAGAAACATCAGAGAAGCCCCACCTGGATGGATTCAGGAGACTAAACCTCCTAAAGGACACTGCACGAGCACCTCCTCACTCACAGCTCTGCCTGTCCTCAGGCCACCCTGAGCTGGCCACTGAGCAGTGACCAGACTTTGTCCTGCTCATCCAGGGACCAACGGGACCAGCCAGGCCGGCAGCACCACCTGGCAACCTCAGCCTCCTGGGAATGGCTGTCATTTCAGGAATGTTAACAATTACCCTCCTGTGGCCATGGGTCACAGGCAAAGCCTCCCCTGCACCTGCACAGACATTTCCAGCGGCTCCCCTCTCCTTCCTGCGGTGTGTGTCACACTGCCCTGGCAGCAGCAGCACAACCCAGAAAGGAAACGGGACTCGCATCGAAGGAGGAAAAAAGGTGAAATTCACCACGGTTCCTGCCCCACGGGACAGCCCTGGCTTCAAGGTGCTCCACCCTGAGTGTCAGGGACAAGCAGAGCCTGGATCTGCTGCAGACACAAGTGCACAGGACAAAGCAACTTCAACATTCCTCAGCACAACTCTTACACCCAGATGCAGCAAAGGGATGGAATCCCAGGGCTCAGGGCAGGAGATGGGCTGCCAAAGAGGGAACCTGCTCCTCACAGCCAGGCAAACAGGTGGGGCTCCCGCTGCCTTCAGGGAGCAGAGAAACACCAACTTTGCCCTCCTGCCATGGGAACATCAATCCTCATGTGTGAGCACCACAGCACAGCACTGACAGTCACTGTCACTGCCAGCAGCTGATCTCTCATACAGCTTTTCAAGAAGCTGGGCTAAACCCAAAACTCCACTGGGATGGGTAATAAGCTAAAGTAGCGAGTGCTCTGGCTCTTCATTTCTTAGCGATCTGAAGAAGTTCAGAGGCCAAAATCTTTGCTGCACTTGGAACAGAGAGTTGAAGCAGATTTCTGCTTTCCTACTTTCCAGAACACCTCCCAAACCTACCTGCCATGCTGCCTCACTGAGAGCACCAGTTCTACTGAAACCTCTACTTACATCCTTCACAAATGTAAATCCTCCAGATACAGCTGCTCCCTTTAACAGAGGCAATAAATGCCGAGCTGACACTCTGGGACATCTCCCTCCCCAAAGCTCCACGGTGTAAGCATGGAGAATATTCCCACTCCGTGACCCATTTCTGCTGTTTACTTTTCGGAATGCAGCGACTCCTGTATTGCTCAACGCGCTGCCGGTGCAGTCGCACAGAGCCGACCCACGGTGCTGCTGGCAGCGGCCGTGCCCGGGCCGCAGCGAGGAGAGGAGAGCCTGCAGAGCCTCTGAAGGCTCGGCACAGCCAAGCCCAGCCTGGAACTCTTCCTTGCGCTCCTCACTCACACGAGGGAGCACACACGTGTTACAGCACAGCCGAGCGTCCAACAGCAAAGCCTCCCTCCCCCCCAGGAACAGCCACGGAGGTGCAAAGCAGCTTTTTACAGCTCCAGCTGCACCCAGCCACGGTGCGAGCGAGCACAGCGATTTCAGCCGGGAGAAGTCACGCCTCGAACAGAAACAGAGCTCGAAAAAATAATTACAGGATGTAAGAACCCCAGGCCTTAAATCAAACCACATTTGTTAACTCTAGATAAAACTCATAACTGCACTTTCACAGCGCCAGTGCCTGAAGCGTCCTACTAGAGCCTGAAAGATTAAACCGGAGAACGCCAACCTCTCCCCAGAACTTCCCGAAAAGTTCCCTCAGGTCCGGCACAGAAACAAGGCACAGAAGGTCGGGAGCGCTGAGAGCACTGGGAGGCGGCGGGGGGACAGGGACATGCAGGGGGGACCACGGACACGCAGGGGGAGCAGGGGGCTGGGACACGGCACGGGGACAGGGACACGAAGCGGGTACAGGGACACGGCACGGGGACAGAGGCTGGCGGGATGTGGCGGGGCGCGGGGACAGGGACACGGCACGGGGACAGAGGCTGGCGGGATGTGGCGGCGCTGCCCCCCCGCTGCCCCCCGCTCCGGGCACACGCGGCGCTCCCGTCCCCGGGCCGGCTCCGGCCCCGCTGCCGGGGCCCCGGGCCTTGGCGGCGGCAGAGGAGGAGCCGCCGGGGCAGGGCACGGCGGGGCTCATCCCGCCGGGACACCAAGTTGCCGCAGTCGGCTCCGAGCGGTCTCGGAGCGGGTCCCGCGAACTTCCCTTACCTGCGGCCGAACCGCGCAGAGCCCTCCGGGGCGGCCGCGCCTCCGCCGGCTCCGGGCAGCCCCCGCCGCCGTCCCGCCCGCGCCGCTCCGCTCGGTGCCCGCCCCGCTCCGCCCCGCTCCGCCCGCGGCCCCGGGACCGGCCCCGAGCCGCCGCTCTGCCCCGCCCGGCCGAGGCACCGCCCGCCGCCGCTGCTGGGGCCGGCCATGAGGGAGCCGGCGTGGGGTGGTGCGAGCGGCCGAGTTCCCAGTGCCCCTCACGGGCAATCCCAGCATCGCTGAGGCTGGAAGGGATCTCAGAGATCACGGAGCGCAGCCCGTGACCGAACAGCGCGGCGCGAACCTCACCCTGGTACCAAGCGACGCGTCTAGGCTTAGAACACCCCCAGGAACCGCGACTCCGCCACCTCCCAGGGAGCAGCCCAGGGTGTTCTGCCCGGGACCCGGTCTTCCCTGCCCACCTCGGGATCCCGACGAATGTCCCCGAGTGTCTGCTGTGCTGAAGCGGCCCGAGATCCCCCGAATCGCTCCTCGGCAAGGGAAGGGGTCTGGCCGCGGCCCCCGAGCAGCGAGCCCGGTGCTGCAGCTGGCAGGAGGCAGCACCGAGTGACACCCTGGTTAAATCTGCAGTGCACCCATGCCAGCGCTTTGCCTCAGTGCTGAGCATTTAATGCACCGATCCTTGCTACATTTGCACGAGCGTTACACTCTCATTTATACAGTGTAAGGAACTCGGTGCACTCCATCAACAGCCTCGCAGCCACGCCAAAAACCAGCCTTGGCTTTACCAGCTCCATGGTAGAAATGCCTGAGATGCTGCTCTTTCAGCAGGGGAGCCTTACAAGTATCAGACCAAGGGGTTCAGCCAACTAACTCTCAGTTTTGTTTGGAGTTGACTCAAAGCTCTTCTTCCCATCCCTTCTCCAAGAGCTGGGCTAGAGAAAACTTTTCATGTTTTGTTCATGGAAAAGACAATTTGATTGTGCTCTGTTTCGGACCATAACATGCAAAGTGGAAGTTTACATTCAAAATGGGAAAAGTATTGGTGACATGTTGAAAGCAAACATTTTGAATTCCTAGCAAAAGTGGGAAGTATCATTTGCTTTTTAAGCACAGTTTGCAAAGAGGACAAGTTGATCCAAAACACTTTTTTTTTCTGGCAAGTCACCAGCCTGTCACGTTGTCCACACAGCTCCAGTGTGTTTCAGGTTAAACAGCAGGACTAAGTTTCAGACTATGAGAAAAGAAAGGCAATTTTAAAATACCTGGGTTTCTTTGCTAACTTCTATTTCTAGTACCTCTGTTTCAAAACTTTGATGCCTACCTATGGTTTTGATGCTCTGCAGTTGGTCTTTTTGCCCATTTTCCTCAAATTTTCATCAGTTCTCCAGCAAATGTTACCAGTTTGCAGTCAGCTGATGGGTGAGTGCTGATCACACTCCAGGCCACACCAGGCTGAATCACGGGGATCCCACTCCAGCACTCCATCCTTCCTGAAATGGCTGGGCTTGGACTTGCCCAAGAACAAGCACTCAGAACAAATATGGATCTGCTATTCTTCAGCCTTTGTTTTTGAACTGAATTTTCTCTTGATTGTGTTTTTTGTGCTTTGAATTTTTAATTCAGAAAGTGAAGATCTTTATTAAAAAACCTAATGCAGAAGGGCTTCATTTGTCAGGAAGGCATGAGAGAGATCTCTCTGAAAACAAATCTCAGCAGACAGAACATTTCAAACAACTGTTTGGATTCTTTCATCAAAGAAAATACCTTTGCAAGTTAAGACAAATCTCTGATAAGGCTTTCTGGTGTGCTGATCTCTCATCTCCCAGAATAGCGTAGCCCTTTTTGCTCCAGGCTGGTTTGCAAGGAATGGTTGATTTTCTCCACCTTTGTGAAAATGCAGCAACCTCTGAGAAGGCAAACAACTTGCTGGTCCCTCCTGTGAAGGTTTGGGGAGGTTACAAGGAGCAAGAGCATTTTCCAGCATTGTTCATTCCATGAGGAGGTGAAGGAAAAGAGTTTTTCCATCACTTTGCACTGGGAGCACGCACTGTCTCCCTGGTTACAAATCAATAAATGGCATTAAGCCCAGTATTTCAAGAGCTGTCAGAGGCATTTTGAAGGAGCAGTGTGCACTTTCTAACAGGATTTTCTTTGGGCAGTACATCCCACCTCCCACACACTCACGGCGTGGTACAGCCAGGAGTAGTGTCCTAGTGCAGTTAATTTTCAGGATCAGTGGGGTGAGCAGATGAGCTCCAAAATCCCTATCACAAAGCAGGTGATTTTAAGAAAAAATTCTTCCCTATTCAGGGCCAGGTGAGGCCCTGGCACAGGGTGCCCAGAGAAGCTGTGGCTGCCCCATCCCTGAGGCCAGGCTGGACAGGGCTCTGAGCAACTTGGGATAGTGGAAGGTGTTCTTGCCCATGGCAGGGGGTGGGAACTGGATGATCCCTGAGGTCCCTTCCAATCCAAGCCATGCTATAATTCTGTGATTCTATCAGTGCTAGCTCATGAGGAAGGCACTGAAACACAATAACAAGCCATGTACATCACAGCCAATTCTTAAGAACTTCTTGTAAATAAATTCATCACTTTGTTGGGCCCCAAAGCTTTTCCTTAAGATCAAACCTGTTCCCCAAAATACAATAGCTGAAAGAGCTGAGGGATCTCCTTCCCAAAGAACAATGGTTTCCCACCCAGGCTGTGCATGGCTTTCACTTCAGGACAGCTCAGAAAGTGAACTCAGTGACTCCCTCTCTTTATTTCCAGCCAAGTATTAACCCTGCAGCTGAGCCAGGGTGTTTTCAGGTCAGGGCTCCACCACTGATTCTCCTGACACAGTTGTGTCAGTCAGGGCTGTGATAAGATCCTCTGAAGGCAGAGCTGTGCCAGCAAAAGCACCTTGCGCAGATGGAGGTATAAGCAGAGAAAATGGTGCTTTTGTCCTGTGAGCTTCTTTCACATGAGGGAGCTGGAATTCACTCTCTCAGCAGCAGCAGCACAGTTATACTGTTAGAAGCCATTACCTTGAAAATATTTGCTCTTCTGAACAGCTATTGTAGCTGGGCTGTCAAAGCTGTCCTGGTTTTCACCTGCCTGAAGTATCCTGATTGTTAAATGCCCAGCAGAGCAAACTGTTTTGGCCCTGAGCTTCGGTGTGACACCATGTTCAGTCCCGGGACAAAGCACTGCACAAACAATTTCTAGCTGTCAAATCCATAACTGAACCTTTCTCCTCATGTTTAAATTCCCCTCCAGTCCCTTCCTAAAAAGGACAGGAGAGATTCAGTGCCCAAAGGATTCATAATCCAGAGCAGCTGAAGTACAAAATGCTCCCAAACTGTACCCCCAAAACAGTCAAACTTCTGACCTCGGCTGTCCCATCCCTGGCTCTTCCCACAGTGTTTGAAAACACGAGGAAAAGCCCTGCACACTGAACCCGCTGCTGAACTGATGGAAGAGGTGCTGTCCTTGGCTCTGCTGCAGTTTCTGGTCTAAAGTTTCTCTGTCCTGAAGTTTCTGGTTCCAACCCCCCAAAAAGCAGAAGGTTGTTTAAGAAGTGACCAATCTGCCCCAGAGCTTGGGGCCGTTTCGGGTGCCCAGCTTCAGAGGATCAGTTTTGTGTATTTGATCTGGAACCTTGTGTAATTAACCCCTGAAAATCAAGAAAAAGCAAATCCATTTTTTTTTTCCAGTGGACAAGGAAACTTTCCATGAAATTTCAGATACCCATGAGGGTGAAAATGTAATCAGCTGCAGAAACCTCTCCAGCATGAACCTCAGAGATGTGTCAGTGTGGATCTGGAAATCACAAAGAGCAGTGTTACAAATCAGAAGATGCTGCATATTTAATGTAAAATGTGAGCAAGAGAAAACCTCCTGACATGAGCAGGAATCACATCAGGCTTAGCTGGAGGAATCCATACCATGGCAATAGCAGAACTGCTTGAAAAGACTGGGTGTTCCAGACCATTGTCTTCCCATTACTCTGAATCATTGCTGTCCTCAAAAGCAGGACAGGAAAGGTTATGCTTTGAGAAAGTTTTAAATTCTTAAATTTCTGCAGGCCTACCAAACATTATTTTCCTTTCCCTGGAGGTCTCCCACTCACTAATTTAGGTATAAGTGCACTTTAACTGGGCTGAAAACCTCATTGGTTCACATACCTGTACATGTTACAGCATTCTCTCAATTTCAGTATCAGCACATAATTGTTGCTTACACTCAGGAGAGGATTTCTGGTATAGTCAGTGCTTGATGGAGCTAAAGAGAAGCCCTTTGGGTACTCAAAGTGTTTAACTTCAAACACAGGACAAAATGTTCAGCAGAGGAGTCAGGAACTGGCACAGAGGTGCCAGCAATAACTTTTCCTGGTAGCCCCCACACTGGAATGTCCCAGATAAGCACCTCTCCACTGAAATGCACACACGTGGCTGGCACAGCAAGGCACATACCCGAGTCTGTGAAGCACAGCAAAGTGTTATCAGAGCAAAGCAGGCATGCTGGATGCAGCAGGACATAACAGAAACTCCCTTTGTAGCATCTGCCTAATTTGGAGGAGACCTTCCTTCCAGCCACAGCCAAACTCATCCCTTGCACAACACACACTGTTAATCACGGCTGACCTCACTGCCACCCTTCATCCATGCCTGGCTGCTGATGACATCCTACACCTAAGCTTTGCTCTCCAGCCACCAGCATAACTCTCACTTTTCACTTCCCACTAATTCTGAGCACATATTGCTTTCATTCCTTTCAAAATGTCTTTCTACATCCCCATTGCCTGGGGAATTGTGTGAATATCTTCCTGAAGTTTCTCAGATACCCAAGCACATCTCCTGGTTGGTTCTTGGCATCAACTTCGAGCAGGTAATGAAGAACCGCCTGAAGTGCTGCTCAAGGCAGTCATTCCACAGTCCTGACAGAGCCAGGCTGACAGGCACTCCCCAAATCGCTCCAGCACCGGGACAGCATGAAGCACCTTTCTGAGGAGAATCTCAAACACCACGGCGGGGCTGTGATGCTGCAGAGCAGCCGAAGGGTTCGTCCCTCCGAGCATTCCGTGCAGGAGCAGCCGTGCTGAGCGCGGATGTCGCTGCCCGGCACGCTGCCACAGCCGCAGCCACCCTGCGCAGCTCGCACAATGAGGCAGTGTCAGAGCCGGCTCGGCCAGCCGGGTCCTGGGCTCAGGCGTTCAGTGGCCTTGGGGAGGGGAAAACAACGAGCTTCAGACATTCCTGAAATATTCGGGCTGAGAGGCCGCCGAGGAAGGCGACAGCATCCTGCCCAGACGGGAGCAGGAACTGCGTTTGCTTCCCATCTCCAAGAGATGGGTTCACATCGTTTGTTCCTGGACTGACCTCTCTGGAAATGCCTTTTGCTGGTGACTCACTGAGGTGGGAAGCCAAACCAGGCTCCCTGGCTGAGTCAATCAGGTGGCAGGACCCAAGCAACTTAATCACTTGAGATTACTGGAATCTTCTGCTCTGGAGAGACAAGAAGTGATAAGGAAAGTCTTAGGGGCTGACTGGAGTAATCACTGAGCTGTCTCACTGTATCAGTCAGGAGGGTGCTTGGCATGCTCCAAGCAAAGTGACAGACAGCCAGAAAATAGAAATTATTTTGTCCTGAAAGAAAAGACAAACATGGAAAATACAGCTCGGAGCACAAAGAAATGGTGACAATTGATTTAGGTACTATTGGTTTTGATCTCCCTGTGTCTCTCTCTCTCTCTCCCTCCCTCTCCACAGATGTGGAGAATAAAGCTTTCATTATTGGAAGATACTATTTTTTAGGTTAGAAAAGACATCAAAATGATCTTTATTCTCTACTTCACTTGTGAGCCCTGTCTTTTTGTGTTAAGGCTAAGTAGAAGAAGAAACAAAGGGATTTTGTTTAAGTGGGGAGTAAGTAATGTCTGATTGAGTATGGCTGATAGGAATAGTTTATAACTAGAACTTCACTAAGCCTATAAAGTGAAAATATTTACATTATATACCTAAAACAAACTATTTGAGGACCATCCACGAGACAACCAATGGGGTAAAAACTAAAATCACCCTTCAGCATTCCTGCCAGAAGGTGTGCAGGATGGACTGAATTTCAGATGTCTGCCTGTGAATTGGAGGAATAGTTGCCCCTTCCCATTGCAAAAAATGCCTGAATATCTCACTGAAGTCATTACACAATTGAAATCTGGATGTCACCAAATCACAGAATGGTTTGGGTTGGAAGGGACCTTAAAGCTCATCCAGTTCCAGCCCCCTGCCATGGGCAGGGAGGGACACCTTCCACTATCCCAGGTTGCTCAGAGCCCCATCCAGCCTAGTCTGACACACTTCCAGGTATGGAGCATCCACAACTTCTCCAGGAAACCTGTGCCAGGGCCTCACCACCCTCACAGTGAAGAATTTCTTCTGCTTTTTCAGATAGCACTTATTCAACAATGTCCCTGTTAAAGCTGGTCAAATGTTCTAACTTCCACCCTGTCACCCTGTTCTTCTAACCTTCTAACATTTACATTTTTGTAATGTAGTTCTCCATTACACAAATGTAATGGAGTTCTCATGCACTTTTATGTAAATAATAATTGGTTTTCCATTCTTTTCTGGAGGAGGAGAAATTTGATAAACTGTTGATTTGACCAGTGTCAGTGGAGAAGTGGCAATTTCATCCTTCAATTCAAAGCCGCTTTTCAAATTCTATATATAATGAAGTCAAGAAATAAACTTTCCTTCTTTTTACCTTGGAGGTAAAGCGTGAGTGTCATTTTATTTCATGTCCTATGGTGACACCACCCCTGACAAAGAGTTGATTTTAACATTTTGAGAGAAACAAGAGCAATGCATTTGGAATGAAGAGATAGATATTTAGCATTTTCATGAAAGCAAATATTCCAAGAACAGCAGCTAAGCAAAATAATATGAAAATCACAATGTAAACATCAAGCTATTTCATGGGAATCCATGTTCATCCATGGATTAGCCTGGAAAAGGTGTTGGAGACAAAGTGAGGAGGTGAAGGCTAGGACAAAGAGCACAGGAGTTCTGCCAGGCTGCAGGGTCCTTCTGTCTCATTCAGCTGTACCTTCTGCATCCATTTAATGTGTCCTGCTGCCACTGCAGCTCCCACACAGGGACAAGAAGAACAGCCTGGATGCAACACACGTTGTGAGTGATGAAAGGTCAAACACGCGCAGTAGGAAAAGGAAGGCACAGAAAGCAGGTGAGCACAACGTAAGGGCAGATAAGCAAACATGCATCTCAGATGAGATTAATGCCATCCCAAGCCTGACCTTGCTGAGGATGGGAGCCACACCTCCTCCAGCAGCTCGGCTTCACGGCAATACCTGCGGCGGTCAGGTCTGCTTGGCTAAATGCCTCCTGCTGAACTTTACAAGCCCTATCAGCTCATTAATGCCCAATTTGCTAATGCACGGGCACGAGGGATCCTGCATGAGCAGTCCTGTCATGTTCTGTCTTTGTGCCAAAGGCTCCTGAGAACTCTTTAAAGAGACAGTGGTAAGAGTGCACCAAGCAGGTTTCGCCAAGGCCTCCGAGAGCAGGTCTGCTTCAGTTTCAGAGAACAGCTGTGTCCATCTTCTAGAAAAGCAACTTTGGTTCCTAAAAGAATAGTTTTCTCTTACAAAAGTTCTTTAAAGAAGTTTCAAATGTAAGCGATCAAAGTCAGTGCTGCGGGTATTTTTTCTAATCCTGGGTTCTGGAAAGAACTATTTCAGCATTTCCAAATAATTAAGTCTCCACTTCCCCTTACTGAGATTAATTGTTATGTACTTTCATACAGCACTCCTATATTTGTACACAAACCCCTGAAAATTAAAGAAAGAAAAAAGCGGGAATTGACAATATGAGGCCTTTAATTTATACACAAATCACGTGCAGGGGACATTAAAAGATGTTTCAGTCCATCTCAGGCATCTGAGGAATGATATTTTCCCTTTTAAGATAAAACAAGTCAGAAGCAATCATTATCTTCTGGCAAGTGTTTTTCAAACACAAAAGTCCCCTTTAATGTTTGGGAATCAGGGGTTTAGACTGGATGATTTTTTTAAAATCTTGCCTTCTTTTAAAGCATGTATCTATATTTTAATATATACAGCGGTAAACACTTAAGCTGGATTCACTAATAATTCAAGAGCATACTTAACATATAAGCCTATTTAAAATAAAGTGTGAAATTTTTACATTGAGTATTAAAAGATAAGTTTAATATATATATTAAAATTAAATTAAATTCAAGGTGAAAATAATGAACATTTGCTACTAAAGTTTTAAAGAACATAAAATCAGCCCAGCTGATGGAATTACCATCTGAACATCTGGAAGAAGAATTGGCTGAAGTGAACCAGCTTTTGATAAAAGGGATTTTTCTACATGTGCAGAAAGGATATTGGAGCTGAACAAGCTGAATAATCTGAAACAGAAATAGTAGTAAATTCAAAGCTGAGAAACTAACTGGGGACTACCCAAGAAAATCTTATGTTCCTGGCTGAATGGTGAATAAAAGCAGGGAATGGAAGTGCCACCTCTCCTCAGGATTAGTTTTTGAGGGGTACTAACCAGCAGCAAGCACTTTGATTCACCACCTGTAAATGATCTGTCTAAACCAGCTATGTTTTATGAAAAAGATACAGTGATGAGCTTTGCATGGGTTCTTCTGTGGACAGCAGGCCTCTAATGGTCTGCCAGGTTAGTCAGGTTAATTAATAAATAAACACTGATACAGGGGCATGTCCCTGCAGGGGACAAACTGAACTCCCCCTGTCCTGCAAACACAGCATATCATGGGAATGTTCCAGTAACACAGGACAAACTATGTTGCATTTCTTATGATAAAGTATGATGGGAAAAGGACTTCAAAATCATAGGTCTTTCCTGTCCCCCATTGTCACTCAGCCCACAGAATCCCCATGGGCTGCAGCAATCAGTGTGGGCCTCCATAGTGAGCTACCAAAGCTGCATTAAATGTGTGGGGGCATTTTTAAATTCAACATGTCATATTTGGCATGTAGGAAGACATTAAGGCAAGCTGCCCTCCTGCTTCCCATGAAAATGATGCAGCTGATTGCTCCTGCATTAACAAGCTGGGACACACATCAAAGGAGAGCTGGGAGACCGACACGGGCCCCAAGTGACTTCAACCAACACGGGTTACAGGCAGTTTCAAAACATTTGTCTCATCCAACCCAAAAGCAGCCATGGCATTGCCAAAAAGGGGTGGCAGAAGTGAGATCTTGCTCTGCTCAGAGCTCACATCCCCTTCTCTGCCACAGGTCTCAAGACTGATCAACCTGGAATTTGCTTTCCTTGGGAAAGCAGCTGGCACAAGTGCTGTGCAGGCCTGCCAGCAACTTTTGGAGTGTCACAGGGGAAGCAATCTCTGTAAATTATGATCTGAACTTCCAGCATCAATACAGTGCTATTGTGAAATGGCTGAATGAGACTCCATGGGCTGTTGCTGTGGGGAGGATGAGAATGAGAGGAAGGAGCTTGGAAGGAAGCCAGCAGGGGGGACAAGCACAACACACTTCCAGGCTGGGAGGGGTTGTGCTCACGTGCACCTCAGATGGACACACACCCTTTCCAGGGACTCCAAGACTGTGGGAAAAGTTGGTTTACATGTTCTGATGTCCCCCACAAGGCCTGGGCAGCAGCTCCTTCAGCAGGGCAGGATAAGGAGGGCGTTGAGCACACAAAGATAATGTATCTTTGAACAAAACCCAGAAGCAAATCACAGCAAGAAGAGATGCCAAGAGACAAAATGGCAACCTCCAGTCATATTATGCTTGTCTTTCCCCTCCATCGCTTGTTGTAACCTATTGTAGGTATTTGTCTTAGATTTGAAACCTCCACAAGCAGCTTCTGAAGGCAAGATCCTACAGCTGCAGGACAGCAGAGTGCCTCTGTCTTGGTGAGGTAAACACTGTGCTGGTGCAGGAGGAACAAGAACATCTCTGTGACAGCTGAAATTTCCATCTGCACTCTGTTTGGTGAGGACTGGTATCATTTATTTGTTGGTGCCCTGCAGCAGATCTGCCTCTCTGCTTGAATGCTCCCACTTCACAAAAAAAAAAAAAAAAAAGCCCCTCCAGCTTTCTAGACCAGCTCTGTAGCTGGCAGGAGGGGGAAATGTCAAGCTAGCACAGAATGATATTTAAAGAGAAGCATTACCCAGCAGAGCAGGCAGATCTGCAGGGGATGTTTCTGAACTGGAGCTAGGACAAACTCTGGAATAACATTTCCCTGTGTGTGCACCAGTGCCCTCGCTGGGGATTCACCTGTCTCTGTGGCCATCCCTGCCTGTCAGTTAAACAAGAGGTTTCCCTGGGTGAATGCCAGCCCAGATGCTGAGGAAGACAATACCACTGCTGTGATTTCTCTGGCTCTGTGACCTGGGGAGCAGGTGCAGCACCAGGGAGGATCTCCCTCTGAGACATTTGGGTTCCTTGCATATTCCCAGTTTCTGCTACACACACCATAGATGCTACACACATCTTCTGTTCCCATTTACTTTCTGGTAATCAGGACCACCATCTGGTGTAATCTGAGCTCTGCCTGGTGGATATGTTCTGGAAGGCTCTTTCAAGGGCAGCACTGCTCAGCCCAGTGACTGGCTGTAAACAAGGCACTGGAAGTCCTTGTTTACAGCCAGTCCAGTTCCAGTTCAGGAATCTCCTTTAGTAAAGGCTGGGATTTTTAAAAGAATCCCTGATCTGAGATATATCTCACAGTAGCTGTCTGGACAGTAATAGCTGATGACGAAGAATGGAGAAGAGACAACCAAGACGGGATATTACCAATATGTCCACATATTTTGAGGGTGTGTGTCTAAAAAGAGGGGAGCAGGCTCTTTTCAGTGGTGCCCAGTGGTAAGACAAAGGGCAATGGGTACAAACTGGAACACAGAAAGTTCCATTTGAACACGAGGAAAAATTTTTTACTCTGCAGTTGACAGAGCACTGGAAAAGGCTGCCCAGAGAGTGGAGGAATCTCTTTCTCTAGAGACATTCAAAACTCATCTGGATATGATCCTGTGCAACCTGCTCCAAGTGAACCTGCTCGAGCAGGGGGCTTGGACTGGGTGATCTCCAGAGGTCCCTTCCAGCTCCATCTGTTCTGTGATCAAGGCCAGGAGCAAAACAGAGGTTTGCTCCATCCCCCTGAGAGAAATGTGCAGAATCAGGTATTTCTATATACGACCTTCTCCAAGAGATTTCAAGCCTCTCTCAGCCTGAGAGAGGCTTGAATTGATTGTTACATCAATTTGCACTTTGCACACCACAGGGAATGTGCTAAAATCACTTGAGGGAACAATTACAAGTACAAGCTCAGCAATGACCCAGGTACACTTGCAAGAAGGGTGCTTTGACCACACAATTCTTTGTAGTGGGACACTGAAGCCTCTGTGTTCTGTACTAACATGGAGGGACAGCAAATCTACAGCTGCCATTGGCACTCTGCTGCATTGCAGAATTACATCTTCTGTGCATCATTACTCGGGGATGAATATTCAGCTATAGAGAAGACAGCTGGGTGAGCTATTGTGAGACAGGAAATCCTATAGATAGCACAAAGCTCATCTCCACATGCCATTTTCTCCAAAAACCTTCAAAAGTCAAGTCACAGTAAGAATTCAGACTCTCTGTCAATCTGATGAGTTTTAAATATAAACAGCGATTGATGTACCAGCAGCGCAGGGCCAATGTGTGCACAACTTCTTATTTTCTTCAGACGATCACAAATCAGTTCCATATGCTGGTTTTCTAGTCAGCAGCTGTGTCCCAGCTAGTGATTAAATTTTAATTAATCAAGCTGAAAAAGGGTGCGCTGCTTGCAAGTTCAGCTTCTCAGACTCAAGTTTGGTTCATTGTGCTTATTTTGCTTTTCAGGAAGAGCCACCAACAAAATCATCACTATGAGGCTGCAGCAGCATTCCTTGTCAGGCAAGGAGAGCCAGCAGCAGGAAACAACTGACTTCTACAGGCCTTGAAGTCCAGCCACTCCACTGTTCTGTGATGTTCCTTGTTATTGTTTTATCCTAATGGTACACCAATTCATTAACGAAGTGGCAAGAACTTTCCATCCCATACCTGAGCTACAGTACAAGCTGTGATGCTGATTTCCTTATGGCATTAACTGTCTGCCCTCCCTGTACATTGCTCAGAAAGGCAGCCTCAGCTTGACACTAATTACATCTGGCAATTATTAACTCTCCATCTGTGCAGCCTTCCCAGGTAGGAGAAGCCTTCCCTCAGCTTCGAGCATTTTATGATTGCCCTTACTGTAACAGTGAATCAATTCTTCTCAAGGAAAGGCCTTTGAAGTGTGGAGTGCTTTAAGTTGTGTTTTCACAGGTGGGAAACAGAGACAATGTATGAAGTCCAAAGGTCACCCAGGATGCAAAGCTGAAGGACTAAACACAGAGATCCCAACACCAGGCTCATTGTTTAAAATGCACAATGGCTGAACTCAGTATCCCTGTATATGTGATGCAAGGCAGAATAAAAATAGCAGTGGAAAAAGCTCCCTCCTATTTTCCTTTTCTTTCATGGGTTTACAACAGCATCTGCACCAACACCCATCCTTGAATGCAAAGTGTGCCCATGGAGCCTGCTCCAGCTCCTCGTGAGGCCGAGGAACAGCTCTCAGCAGCCATTGTGAGACAAATGATGATGTAGACACAGATGTTAAAGCACTGAAGTTCATCCATCTCCCCAGCCACTGCCAAGAAGCAAAGCTACTGCAGTCAGAACAGTTCACTCACGCCCCATACCCAAAATCATGGGACTTTATAAGAAACAGAGCTTTGCATGGTTGGTGGTTTCAGCCTTATCGTGCCAATGAAAATAGCAAATAGGTTCTTGATATTAGCTTCAGGGTCCTGGTTTTCAAACAAAAATTTGAGTTTTCCTACCTTGTTTTGTCTCAGCTCAGCATTTTTCTTTCCTGCCTGCTCTCAGAAGCACCAGTGGAAAGGATTACCCTTCACCTGGAGAGTCTCAGAACCAAGAAATACAAATTACTCCTCTGCACAGCACCCATTGACTACCAACCTGCTACATAAGTGAGGATCCAAACCAGAATTAATATTTATTACTATTTCATATATTATGTTATATATGAATACATATTATATATATATGAATACCTATATCTTTAATACATTATCTATTATTTAATATATTATTTCAGCATTAGTAACAGATTAAGAAGCAAAGACCTCCCTTTCCCAAACTCTAGGTGAACCCCACATCACTGGGATTCAGTGAGCTCCAAATAGCAGTGACACCCATGCTATCTTAGCAGGGTTTCAGATTTGATTGCCTAATTCCTGTTCTCAGCATTACATCCATTTAAGTGATGTAATTCTGCCACAGCACTGTCAAATCACCCCAAAAGAAAAGCCAGATAATGAGATTTTACAGATTAAGTCCAGGTTTCTCATTATAAAGACTAAGCAGAAACCCATTGGAATCCTCCTTGTTCCAGAAGGCAGATGAAGTGAGACACTGAGTTACCACTGCTACACCACTCAGTGAGGCTGGGGGCAGGACAATACTCAACACTAAAGTGTCAGTCTTGTTGAGTTTGTGTCTGTTTTCATTTGGACTCATCGTTACACCAAGACTTGCTGCATGTGGAATAACACAGGTATGTGCAAGTGGTTGGAGAGCAGATATATAAGTCAGAATTTTCCTCACAATTCACATGTACATAGAGATGTCACCAATTTGGAAAATCCACCAACTTCAGCAGCCAGTGATCAGTTTCCATTCTGTGGAGAACCTCATTCCTCTTTGTGAGTAGGAGTGTGCTGCCTTCCTCAGTCTCCTTCTAGCCCCAGGAATCTTTCCTTCATTCCTACACACTGTGATACTTTCAACAGGCAAGACTAGAAGACTTTTTTTTTCAGTTTGTGGGCTTGGGGAAAGCAAATTCATCACTAAAAATGCTCAGCAAGGATGAGAATGGCTGCAACAATGAGAACCAACAGGCAAAGTTAAAAATCTGGAAGTGGTATCCCAAATTGACATAAGGGGAGGCACATTTGCTCAGTAAAGTTTGCAGCTATTTTTGTGTGGCTTTGCTTAAGCTAAACGATGGCTGAATCCACATGTTTATCCTGGCTTTGCTCTGCAGCCAAGTTTCCTATTTCCATAGGAGAGGCTCTGCTCAGTTCACCATTAATATTTGTCCTGGAATTTCAGCAAAAGGCCCTTGAACTCCTAAGTGCTGTCTCTGATGCAGAAAGAACTCAGCAATTCATTAGTGTTTACACATTCTTAAGAAAATGTTACTAATATTTTCCTAATGTTAATGATCCTGTGTGCTTCTTGGAGAAATATTTCAACTAAAATTGTTGTGTTAAAAATCAAAGTAAGTTTGAAGTTGATCACTGACAGTTAATTTTTCTATAATTTTACAAATATCTCAATATAGTTAAGACACTGTAAACATTTGCTAAATATTTTTTTTTTTGCCTGTGGCTCCACCTGTTTTTCTTATTTTGTCTCTTTTTTTAACTTTCAGTGCAGAATTACTGTGCTGCCACGAGTCTCCACTTAACCACCAACTAATGCAGCAATTTAATTGTGGAGTTTAATTTTACCATGTACACTCCAAGTATAAATATTTATTTAAACGTGGGGATAACTCTAACAGAGCTAGTCCAGAATAAAAGCTACTTACGTTGAAATATCTGCCAGATTAAGCTTCTAGGCAATGTTTACACCATCCTGAGAGTGCTGTGTGGAGAATCCCAAGCTGGATCTGGAGGTAGATGGTGGGAGAGAAGCCAGTTAGGCTGGTCTGGTGGGCTTTGCTCCTGTAACTGGATTATTCCTGGGATTCACTGGTGTGCTGATGGTCCTGTACTGTGCCAGACACAAAGAGCCTGGTTTGAACCAGTCCTGGCCTTTCTCAAGACAGTGCTGCAAGGCATTATCACATCATTAGTGGCATCAGGAAAGCAGGGATCTTTTCTGCAAGAAAATGCTCCATCATTTAAAAAATAAACATCCTTCCATTCACAGTAGGTAATTTTTAAGGTGCTTGTTTATAAAAAAATATTGGTTATAGCATTTCCAGCTCTACGAAATAAACCATGTGAAACGTGAACCAATTTCATTGCTTTGACACAAACTTCTTGTCCAAATGCTGTTTTTGAGTCTGACTTGTTCTCTGAGCCATTACCTGTGGCACTGACCTTGAGTGCAGTATGTGAGCATTGCTGCAATTTTTTTTTTGCTTCTTCATTATTAACAGCTGTACATGACTTTAAGCTCTCAGTTCCTAAGAAGCTCAACATTTAGAAAGTTTGGATTATTAAGAGATGCATTACTGTGCCTATAAGTGACAAAGCAAGTTACAATAATCTCATCTGCAGCCTGTGTGAATTAAATATATATTATAAACATATATTGATTTATATGTCTAAATGCTCAAAAATCTGTGCAATGATAACTGCAGTGGAAGAACAAGGGAAAAAAATACAGCCTGTCTTCAGAGAGGATTTACACCCAGCCCATTTTTCTATCTTGAACTTCAGTTTCAACAGCTACCTTGCAATTATTCGTAGTACTGATCTTGGCCATGCTGAAGGCAAAGACTCTCCCTGAGTGCAGTGGGGTCAAGTTTACACTCAGTTTTTGTTAGTATAAATCAATTACAACGTGAAAGTTCACCTGGGACATACTGAAACTCTTGTAAATTCTGGTCTTCATTCTCAGTGAAACTCAACTTCCAGAAGAAACAAAAGCTCATCCTCCATTTGAATTTGAAGGGTTGGAAGATGCTTCCCAGGTTTTTTAATGACAAGGAAATGTGTAATCATTCATTGTTGTACACAAGATTAAACTGGGCATTTCACAGAATTACAGATGACAGTGCCATAAAATTCTTTGCCCATCAGTGACCAAATGAAATTACCTATGAAGGCCTGATCACTTGAGGGGAAAAGACAATCTGGCCATCCCACATCCACATCTGTAACCTATTCTTAGAATTATAGAATAATTTAGGTTAGAAAAGACCTTCAAGATTGTTCAGTCCAGCTGTAAACCTAACTCTGCCAAGTCCACCACGTGTGCCACATCCAGAGACACCTGATGGAAGCTTTAGGGACAGGTTAGTTCTATCTAATGAAAAGCATCCTGCCATGAGACTGAAATGTCTGAACTCTGACCTTCTAAATACTCACTCCCTATGAGAATCACAGAATGGCTGGAGTTGGGCAGGACCTTAAAGCTCATCCAGCTCCAATCCCCTGCCATGGGCAGGGACAGCTTCCACTACCCCAGGCTGCTCAGAGCCCCAGCCAGCCTGGCCTTGGACACTGGCAGGGATGGGACAGTCACAGCAGTTCTGTAATAGACTAAGTAGGAAAATAATCCTTTTGGAAATATCTTCCCCTCCAGCTACTGTCAGGAATCCTTTTCACCATTTAAAAAGTTACCAACCCTTATCACCAAATCTGGAACACGAGAGAAGTGCCCATGATGAGAAAGTTCACCAGAATGAGTAAATACTTGGTTTAAATGCAGCAAAGATGGACAGAGAGGGACAGAGAGAGATAAGAGCAAACAATCCATCCCCCTTTTGCTTTATCCCAAAAGAGCTGAGGGAGCAGCATTCCACACACTCATAAAAGTATCTTGCTTGTAGCATGAAATAGAATTGTATTTTAGATTATTTATGTAAGTAGTTGTCCCGACTTTCTGCCACCCACCCCCCCGTCCCCCACTTTGTTTTTGGTGAAAATCTTATGTTTCTTGCAGCTGCCTCTGGAGTTGCATTCCATTTGATCTTTCTGTTTATCTGCAGGCTCCCACATCATGGGAGTGTTTCCCATGGCTATTTACCAAAGCAACTGTAAGAATCCTGTAATAACGACCTTTGATCTCCAACATACACAACACGTGTCTTTATACTGGAAACTTTACATTCCTTGCAGAACTTGGATACAAAATACAGAAAAATTGCCACAGGAGATTAATACATTGTTTTGGTTTTTTTTTTTAAGACAATCTAGGAGCAGGCAGTAAATTACTGTAATAAACCACAAGCAAGGCAGCCCTGACAACTGCTGTGATTTAAAAAGTTCTAAAGCTGGGGGTTCATAAAGGAGCACTGTCATAAAGACCTAAGTGATCATGAGTAACAGAGAGACGGAAGATAAGAAACAACTCTCTGCTGGCTCCTCCAGCTCCACAAGCAGCAATCCACAAATCAAACAGAAATCTGCAAATTGAACCAGAGAAGCCCAAAAGAAGAGAATTGTTGCAGCTCCTCCTGCAACACTTTTCTTAGGAGTCAGCCTGTGTCCATTGCTGCCCCCAGCAGAAGGGGCATCCTGAACACCAGAGGGGCTGGAACACAAATTCCATGGAGAATGAAGCGTGGGCAGCCCAGAGCTGCTCAGAGGAAACCTTTAGAAGCTGATTGTACCTTGCTGGAACAGCACTGAGCTCACCTGGCTTTTTGTTTGATAAGGGATTTATCATCTCTTCAATGATACTGAAAGCTGTATCTGATACTGGAACTGCATTTGCAGATAAAAAAAAAGTATTCTTAAAATTCTTGAAGACCTGGCAAATCAAATGTGTATAAAGCTCAAGGGAAGAGAAGGAGCAGACACTGATCTTTTCTCTCTGGTGACCAGTGGCAAGACCCAAGGGAATGGAGCTGTGCATCTATCTGTAGGGGACAGGATGAATATTTTTGGGGAAAAATGAGGAACTCTGTAGTGGACAGGCAGGGAAAATTTTGGAGGCAAAACTTGACTCCAAGAGTAGAGAATTAACACTTCCAGGAAATGATGAGGTGATGAGTAGTGGGCATGTAGGGAAAGATGTGGGGGCAGATCTTGAGAAAAGCTCCATTAAATAAATAGTTTGAGGTAAAAATGAGAGAATCGGTGGTGGAAAAGTAGGAGAATTTTTTCTTTCTAGATTGTGGATAATCAGGGAAAATATTTGAGATAGAGAAATGAAGCGAGCAAGGAAAGCTTCATGTTCCCAAGGGAATACTTTAGGGATGTGCAGTTTCTGAACTGCACAACTAGAGTCAGGCTCCCACAGAAGTCTTCCAAAGCTGGAAAGGACAGGGAAGAAAATTCCAAGAGTGGTGTGGGAAGTGCTTTCTCCCAGATCAGGACACCACTGAGGTTGGAATGACGTAAAAATATTCCTTGTCCCTCTCTTGTTCCAAGCCCAGGACTAAGTTGGTGTTCCCTGCGTGGCTGCAGCTCCCTGGATGTGGAGGGAGGAGGTCTCTGCTGGAGAATGGGAGAAATGTCCCTGCTGGTTGCTGGGTCCTCGGTGAACAGAGAACTCTGATCTTGGCAAGATGGGTTTGTGAGTATTGAACCAATCCTGCCTCCTTTTAAATGAGTTGTATCAATTAGTCATCAGCAGGGATCACTTTTAGCCAGCTTTAGTAGAGGTCTTCCCAGATTTCCGAGCCTTGTGAGGCAGGAGATTGACTTGGCTTGGGAGCTAAACACTTCTGAGTAATTTTCTGGTAACATCTCTATGTTTGACAGCTGATCCTTGTGCTGAAAGGATCCCTCTTTCTTCCCTTCAGACAATTCCAAGGCTCACTGTTCCCATTTGGGAACAGTCCTCAGTCTGGATCTTCTCATGGAGTTTCCCTGCTGGGATCCTGCTCAGGAATCCATGTGGTACAAATTCAGCAATCAATTCTTCTCACCCCTGCCTAGTTCTAATTCAAAGGATTTGATGTCTGCCTTACCCAGCTGGAGTCTGGTTCCAGCTTTGTTCTTCCTGCTTCTGCTGCTTTCCACTTCCCAGGAATTCCACCAACAGAGTGACAGTGTTTTCCACCTCCTCCAGGATTCCCTCTGTTGGGTTTGGGAAGAATATCAAAACCTGGGCCACCAGGGCTTTACTATCAGGAATTACGTCCCTGGATTTGTTCAGTTCCAAATATTATCTCTTCCCAACAAGGCACTAGGCATCTAAGGAATATAGAAAGGGATGTGCTAACCACTGGTCACCCCTCTGCAATGTCAGAGCTTGGAAAGAAGGGCAGTTGGGGCTCTTCCTGGTGGCAGCTGTGAGGTGTATTTTACCTAAGAGCCCCTTGCCACATCTTCCCCTGAATCCACCAAAAAGCCATCTGTTCATTCCCCAGCTGCTTCCTCCCTCTTTTTCTTTATCCAACAGAATCTTAACAGGTGAATATTCCCCTCTGGAATAGCACCTTTCATTCCAAACCTAATAGCAAACAGATAACTTCCTCTGACCTTCATTATTAGGCTTTCACCAGGAGCTGGTGGATGCAAAATGATCCTCTCCTGGCCCCTGCTGGATTCCTGGAGCAGGGATTCTTTCCCTCCTTCCTCTGCCCCCTTTTCAGGCTTTGTCCCACAGCTTTTGTTCCCAATCCTTGGATCCTTTCCTCTCTCCAGGAGCTCCCAGCGGTTCCACACCCTCTTTTCTCCCATCCTGATCATTTCTCCAGGAATGGATCTGTGCATTTCAATTCCCTTTTCCTTCCTCCAACAATTCCCACCAGTCCAGACCTAAAGCTGACACAAGGAATGCTGGGTGGGAGTGCCCACAAAATCCAAATCCAGACCTTGCCGTCCCTAAACCAGCAACTCCAAACACAATCCTGGAAAATTTGCATTAATTCAAACCTAACATTTAGGACACACCAAATACTTCAAAAGGCCCAAGAAACATCCTCTTGCCTTCAGCTCCCAGGAGGGTTTTTGCTTTCAACTCCCATGGATTTGGGGATCAAGGGATTTCCCTGCAAAAACCTGTGCAGTGCACATTGGAATGCCCAATCCTGTGAATCCAAGGAGTGTTAAAAACTTAGTCCAACCTGGGCCACCATAAATTTGTGCCAAATATCCCCAAACCCTTGGGTTAACAGAATCGTCTGTACTGCATTCTTAGTGTGGAAAGCCAGGAATTACTTTATTATCCTACCTCCTTTTTAATGAGTTGTATCAATTAGTCATCAGCAGGGACCACTTTTAGCCAGCTTCAGTTAAGTTTCAGATTTCTTGTTGTTTTGATCATGAAATAGCTAACACCTTAAGTTTGGCAAATTAAACCTGAAATTTTTAAATGAACAGATCCTGAGGGAACTGGTGATTGGCTATCTTGGATCTTATGGCCCTTCAAGGAGATGTTAGATTTACCCACTGATTTCGGTGTCAAGGGAAACTCCAAGTTAAGAATAATCAAAATATGAACCAGTTCTCATGAAACTCAGCTTTTCAAAACTTTATTCAGGATAAAAAAGGATGAGAATGACCTTGGCAAATACAATAAAGAAAAAAAAAAATCTATGCATATCCCACAGTGATACAGACCATCAGCAAGACCACTTCTCTCATATTTCTGCTTTTTGCCTTCCAAGAAAAGGACTAAAACTTGAAAAATTGAGTAGTATTTCAACTTTGGAGCATAGTATTAAAGAACAAGTTTCAGAAACACACATCAAAAAATTCAAGACTTGAGGCAAATGTCAAATTAATAAAATTAATAACAGTATTATCTAGTTGAGGTTCCTTAAATTACCTGTAGTATCTTTGCTTTTTAATTCTTGCTGAAAAATGAACCTTTTAAATACACAGTACCCACCTGTTGTAGTGGCACAAAAGAAAACACAGTGAGCTATAACCTTGAACCCCTACCCAGTCTTTAAAAAATTGCTATTGTACATTGCCACCTGTAGCTACCTCAGCACCCACAGTACTTCACACATGACTAAATACCCTTCCAGTCACTCTGATGTCATCACCAGAACAAGGTTTTTAGCTCCCTAGACTCCTTGCAGGACACCTCTAACCTCAGCAGCATCTCTGCTGGTCAGAAGCAGAAGGTTGGGCAGACAAGATGCCTGCAGTGTCCTAAAAACTAGGTAAAAGGCTGCTGTAAAAAAAGGACATTAAAAATAAGAATTGAAGCTGTAGTAAACAGCTTCAAGGAAACAGTTTTAGACTCAGTGAGACACTTGAATTTGCTGTCAGTTTGGTGATTTAAGGCTGTTCCCATGCATCCTTCCCAAGCAAACGCTGGGGAGCTTTGCCTGATTGAGACACGGAGGCGATCGGGTGCTACTGCACCCAGAGCAGGGCTGCCTGCCAAAACACCCTGACAATGAAACCTGGGCTCTCTTCAGCCCAAATCCACCTCTGGGAAACAATTAACCAGAAAATCTCATCCAGTTTTCACCCAGCATTTTCTTTCACTGCACAGGGCATGCAGAAGAACTGCTTTTGTACTCCTATGCCATCGCCCAGTACTTAGGAGTAAATACAAAATTAATAATTTTTTTTTCAGTATCCCACACATCATCAAGCAAAAAAATTCAAGGTACTTGTGGAACAGTACCCAAAGCCACCTTCTGTAGTTTCTTTCATTGCCCAGGGATGAGAACTGTGACCAGATGGAAAAGTGTTTGCACTTAAGAGAGTCTATTCCAAAATACAAAGGAAACCAATTTTTTATCACTGCCTACCTCTCTGTTTTGATTACGAGGCAGCTGCAACACCTTCAGCCATAAATGTTCATTGGCATCCTTCAACTCAACAAGCATCTTTAAACTGATGTTGCAAAGGTTATGAGTACAAGGCAAACACTCCTGGCCCTCAGAGCTCTGTAAGGATTACAATTTGGCATAAGCAAGGTGAATAATCCAACACTTGTCATTGTTTTCATAGTTCATACTGAATAAAATCCTGGGTATGCACAGTGTTAGGAAGTAGGATATTACTGCCACTTTATTACAGCACTAAGAAAAAGCATAAGTGAGTGTGTGCTGCCCTGAGCAGCTGCACTGTCCTCCCTGGACATGGAGCACACAACACAGAGCACGAGGCATCATCACCTCTCCACACACAGGTTTAGCACAGTTACGTGTCTTACTTGCCAGAGAGTAAGCATTTCAAAATATGAAGCACTTCAAAATATGAAGCATTTTTAATATAAATGTATTTTCCCAGCACTGTGCATCAGCCACCTCTGTAACTTTGTCCTGTTCCCCATTAAGTTTTTTTTCTTTTCCCTTCCCTTCTACACAAGATCCCTGAATGACAGTCATGTTTAGAAGGAGAACCTCATGTCCTTGGCATAGCCCAGTTTGTCCAGGTTGGGAATGCAAGCATACTGGATCATTGGAGGAGGTCCACACATGAGGATCAGAACATCATTCTGAGGTGGGGGCAGGTGGTCTCTGATCATCTCTTGGTTCACAAATCCTTGGCTGTAATCCCAATCTGTTAAAAGAAAATGAAAGTAGGGGAAGGGGAATGAGGTAAAAAGGAGGAAAAGAGAGATACAAGTTACTTTAGAAAGGAGAAATCCTGCTGATGAAGTTGTTCCCAGTTGGAACACTTACAGTGAGAGTCAGTTTTACTGGGATTCAGGTTAACCATCACATGCCCAGCCCGGGATACAGAACAAACCTGTGCTGCTGCTGACCCAAACTTTTGGGTACCATAAGACTGACACATTTTTTTATCCCAGTTTTGGTCAGGCTTCACTTATGACAATGAAAGTCTGCAGAACAGTCTTGAGGAGGTCCAAGGAGGAACTCTTATCCCAACTGGTAAGATCAGGTCACGATTTCCCCAAAGAAGGAATGGCAATCAGAAATTCCAAGAGAACACTGATTGCAGTGGATGACACAACAGAAACAGAGCCTTCCCTCGAGATACCAGAGGTGTATTCTTGGTCACAAGGAAGAGGAAGTACATATGGCTTTTCCTTCTCTGCCCCAAACTCCCACTGAATATGAGTGTGAATTTGATGTGGGTGGGCATAACAAGGAATGGTAAGGAAGGAAAGCCACAAGGAACGGCACTGTTTAGCCTTCTCTTCCTCAAGCTTGTTCACCAAGCTTAGGCAGGGATCTGTGCCCATGAGCTCCACAGTGCCTCTGGCACTGCAGCTGCCTCAGAGCAGGCTCCAAACACAAGGATAACACATTGTATTTATGTCTGTGGGGAAGGAGAAAAGGTCACCCTCCACAGAGGACAGTGGTAAATCTGCAGGTGTAGCCATGGGAGGAACACTGCACTACCACTGGCCTGAGGTGAGCTTTGGAAACCCTTCTCTGCTCACACCAGAGCCTGTGTGCATCCCTGTGTGGAGAATGAGGCTGCTCAGACATTCACTAAGCAATGAATGCACTAAGAAATGAATCATGGAGCCCAGAAATACACCCATGACACAGCATGTCTCCTGTAAAGCACACTGATGCTCCTGAGTCTCACAAGCAGTGGCACTCCAGGTCTTACTTTCAGGCGCCGTGTCCAGCGTGTACCAGCACTTGAAGCGAGCGGGATTCTGCGCCTGGATCTCATCGAGCTCGGAACGTAACAGGATATCCTTCTCAGTCTGCAGGACAGGAAAACAGTGATCACACCCTGCATGTGAGTGCAGCCCTCACATGGCCACATAGCAGCAGCTACTGCACAGCCCTGAGAGATGGAAGAGATGGTTCAACTCCATTTCAAAGGCTGAAGAGGCCAAACCCAAGTTATTCCCATGCCTAGCCTATGGCAGAGCTAATAGAAGGCTCATAACTTTCCAAACCCTGACCATGCAATGCCTTCCCTCTAAAAATAAAACAAAGCAGAGCCATCACTTAATCAGGGAATCAGAAAAATAAAGCCCCTTTTAGCGCTATCACATCATAAAACTAATCATGACTGCACAGAAATATCTCCCTGCCCCTTCATACTCTGCCATCCAGACATGGAAATGCCAGTTTTTTCACCTTCATCAATTCAAGTATATTCAGCATTGCCATATGGAGACTGCTTGGCTTTTAAAAAGCATGTGGAATGAACAACCAAAAGGGTATCAAGTTCTGGTTGGAACAATAAACATTACTCAGGGTATCAAGTTTGGCTCCTCCCTGATGCAGCATCACTGAAGGCCAAAGGAAAGCCTTATTTCCCTCAGAGCAGCTGCAGTCTGGGCAGGAAGGAAAAGGGCAGGGACTGAAAGTGCTGCCATCCCCTGCAGCTATAGTATTTGGCACAGAGGTCACCACTAAGTCCATAACTGTGGGGATAAGGAGGAATGTGCAGCAGCTATTACAGAGAAGGTGCTATTCCTGGATCTGCAGCTGTGAGTGCTCCAGAAAAACTTCTACTGGCTCTGGCCAACTCAAAGTGTGCCAGCCAGAAGCACAGTAGGAGCCCATGTACCTTGTTTTAAACACTTTAAAATATTTTTAAAAACTGCTTCCTATTTGTGGAATTACTGGGTGCAAGGACTCTTTAAAGCCAGGGACTGATGTTTCCGTAGGTAACAGGGAGGGAACTGTTCCCCAGGCTCTCCCTCCCAGCTGCAGTGGGCTTCCCATGCAACTAAAGCAGCTCCAGCCCTGTGATAGCCATTCTGAATCATTCCCAGCAAATCCTGGCCCTCCTGCCCTGATACCACTGCACTTTATGCCAAATCCAAGGGCTCCAGCCAGCAGCAGAGAGCCCCGGCAGGGCTCCTCAGAACAGGGAATCTCAGCACTTGGATCGTAGCTCCTGGGCAGAACCACCTCAGGCTATAACTTGGCTATCACAGAACTGCCTGGGCTGGAAGGGACCATCCAGTTCCACTCTCCAGCTTGCTCAGAGCCCCATCCAGCCTGGCCTTGGACACTGCCAGGGATCCAGGGGCAGCCACAGACAGCTTCTCTGAGCAACCTATGCCAGAGCCTCATAGGGAACAATTTCTGCCTCATATCCAATCTAAATCTGCTCTCTGTCAGTGTGAAGCCATTCCCCCTTGTCCTGTCACTCCAGGCCCTTATCAAGAGTCCCTCTCCATCTTTCCTGTAGGCATAAAAATGGCACAAATGAATAAGCACACACTGAATATGAGAAGAAAAATAGAGGAGATCCTAAAGAAGCTAAAACCCACAAGCATGAAGTGAAGCTCACCACAAATAATGACTCAATGCAAACACAAATATTAATTAGAGGGAGAAATTAAAAAGCAGAAAGAGTCACAGCAAAAGAACATCAGGCCAAGAAGGGGTACTGCCCAGCAGCACATCAACACTTGGCTTTTCCAAGAAATCTCTCTTGTAAGGATTCCATGGATGAGAGCTTCGCTCTGGCCAGCATGCAGGATGCCACACCTCAAAAAGCAGGAGAAGCAGTGAAAAACTGACAGAAGGGCTGGAAATAAAAGCAGACAGCCAAGAAGAATCATAACTCTGTAACTGAGGGAGCTGCTGGAGACCACAGTTAGTTTTAGCCTCACCCAAGATGTCCTCTGACAGAAAGATTCCACAGACAAACACTGCTGCAAAGCTGGGGAGTTGAAATTGCTGGAGGAGACAAATACCCACCCCTTTCATGTTTCCACTAAGAGAGACAGTTCTGAAAGTCTGCCCAAAACATTAACAACTTGCACAAAGGAATGCAGGGCTTTAACATTCATAAACTGGATTAGAAACAGAGCAATGAGTCACAGGAAGGCAAACATTAGCAATCCTTTCTGTAGTAATGCTAAACCCTCAATTTATCAATGTACTTTTATATGGGAGGCTTCCAACACTTCAGTTCACTTCTCCCCTCAGGGTTTGTACCTCTGTGATTTCATTTGCTGAGTGGAGTCCTGCCAGGTAAATAAAACACTACAAACAGAAAAAAAGGACAGAATTACCTGATTAGCAAACAGCAGCTGGCAAATGGTGGGGTCATCTTTGTCCTTTATGATTGCTCGAATGATCTGCAGCATAGGTGTTATCCCTGGGGGACAGAGGCAGGTCAGTGATGTGAGAATGGGGAGTAAAAGAAGGGATAAGTGGGAAAATGCAAGCAAATGCATCTAACAGCTGTCAGAAACCACAGATGAATCCTTACAGATACCTACCAGTGCCCCCTGCAATCATCCCCACGTACTTCACCGTCTTGGTAACTGGTTCAGCTTTCTTTTCTGGCCGAATAGCAAACTTGCCTGAAGAGAGAAAGAGATGGAAAACACTGAGGCAAGCAGGAAACACCTCCTGTTACCCCTTTCCAGCATATCTTGCTAAATTGACTTCATTTCAGCCCTGCCACCCTTCCTTCCCAGAGAAGGGAAAAGGTGAAGATGTCCTGAATTAGAGCAATCCTGAAAGGTGGTTTTAAGACATGAGGTGGTACCATCAGACACTGACAGGGGTTACGACTTACCCCTGATCACAGCCTACATACACACCACCTGTATTTCAATTTGCTCACATCCCACACCCCCCAGTGACATTCACAAGCCCAGATTCTGGAAACAGCTCTACACAAAGGAATTCATCTGCTCAGAGAGTTTATTTTCCCTGAGCAGATTATTTTAAAGAAAAACATAAAGCATGTACCATAGCTTTGGTTTTTTGTTTGTTTGTTTAATTTTTCTCTTTTTGAGCCAAACACAGAGAGTCTGAAACTTCCCAAAGTGTTGGGCTGTATTCACAGCTCTCTTCATCCCGAATGACATGAATGCTACATACAAAGCTCTGGAAAACCACGTGTCAGAGTTCTGCTTCACACAAAACTACTAGAAGGTTTTTGTGACACATTAGTGACTGCATTATACTAACAGAAGATATTTCACATTGACATAAAAGCAATGCCTACTCAAAGTTCATTTTTACTTGGGAAGTTAGCAGTGGACAGTGCAAATACCCAGTGTTTTTGTCAGTGTATAAACTATGCCTATATAAGCATGGAAAAAACCCATCCCTTACTTGAGAACAGCATCAATAAAAAGCACTTCTATAGTAATAAGACATTTTTCCTGTACTGTTTACTCTGGGTAAATTCTATATTCCAAACCAGCCTTGCCTTTTCCTTTGTACACAAGGAGGCCACTTGGTCCTCTGAAGTCAATGGTGTCCCCTATTTTCAGGCTGTCCAAGTATTGAGACATCTTCCCCCCATCAGGAAACTTGGGATGGACACCTCTGAAGTAGACCTGTCAAAAACAGTAACAAAGCAATTCAGTCTCACAGCTCAGAAAAGAGTACTTGCCCTTCAAATTTTTATGTACAAATACTCTTCATGCAAAGAACACAATTACTCCATAAAGAAATGCAATGTCTGATTGACAAAAGATCAAAATGCCACTCCTGCCCCAATTTTTGGACAGAGACAGTGATTTCTCCACTGTAGGTCTGCAACACAGAAAATATTGATAAAAATCAACACAATTTACACCCAAGTTTAAAAGGGGCTAGAAAAATAAAGAAAAAAACCAAAACACTGTGATTCCAAAGACCAAAACTCTAAGAGAAAATCCAGTGCAGATATTAATATTTTAAATTCCTAACAGCTTTAAATGATAGGCAGTCAAGCTACCAAGAGGAAAAACAAAAGTGCATTATCACAAGAGCTAAAATCACATTCTTACCAATTAAATCAATCATTCCCACTGCCTGGAACAGTAATGATAATGATCATCACTCTCAGTGATCATAATTACCAAATTCCATTAGCTTCAGAAGCAGCTGCCCTTTCAGGCAAGGTTAACTCCTTATTCCAGAAGGATTAAAAAGCATATGAACATCTGCAGGTCTACACAGAGGGTGCAAATGATGCAGCATCTCATGAGACACCCTCACTTAAAGAAGTGCCTGCAGAATGCCATGTGGACTTTTAGGTACTGGCACATTCCTAAAGAGAAGCCAGCACACCAAACTTCACATGAAGGCACTGCAAAGGTGGTTCAGAAGTTGCCCAGCCTGGGAACAGAGCGTGACATCTCACCTTGACAACAAGATCCACAAAGCCCTTGTCATCATCACTGGAAACTGGAGTGTAAGGTCTGACAACCAGAGCTCCATCAATCCGTGCAGACAGGTAGATGTGCTGCCCTATTGCAGGGAAAAAAACCCAAAAACTAATTTTCTTTCAAAAGATTTTTCTTTCAGTGGATGTGCTGAAATGCAGCCTCAAAGCTCTAACTACCTTATTTTGGGGCATCACGTCTTCCTTTCTTATTTTCCTGACACTGCCACACCTTGCCAGAGTTGTTAGCCATGCACAGATCTACCTGGAAGCACAGACAACTCCACTGCTAATTCTGTGTGTCAATCATAACTTCATGCATTTACATTTACCAAAGCCTGAACTGTACCCCAGATCTTTCAAAAGATGCGATTTGTCTCTCCTGTACAGGCAAATAAAAGGGACACAGGAGGAGAGAACTGTCAAATGCTGTTCACACATCTTTATTAATGTATTAGCTGTAAACTGCCACAGTTTAGTTAAAACTGAGTTTGTAACTGTTCTTGCTTTGACCACAGATCCCTCACATCCTCCAGGAGCTCTCCAGCTGCCTTTGCTGAGGCTGCCTAGACACAAAGCACTTTTCTAACCCTGCTATTCCTTCAGCTTAACATGTGAATGCAGCAATCACGTTTCCATCTGTCACACATCCTCTGAGCTCTCTACAGCAGTTTCTCTTCTCAATGTCTACATATTTTTTCCTGAAAAAAGCAAGAAAATAACTAACTTCTATGGAAGGTTTTCCTATAAAATTTCCGCTATTCTGAAGACACCCAAGTGAAGATTACCCAGGAGGGGAAGGAGAGGTTTTGAATTTTGGGGTTTTTTTCACTATTAGGTCAACAGAACAAAGCATCTCCAATGATGGCACAGCTCCTCTGCCTGTTATGGGAACACAACAAAGGGGATTTTTACCAGGAACTGGTTTGCAAATGCTCATAATGACCATATTACATTAGCTCCAGAAACAGCTGACCCTTCAGGCATGCTTACTTCCTTACTTTAGAAGGATTACAAAGTGCTAGGTGAGGGAAGATGTGCTGCCTGGTGACTTGGGGAATAAGCAACCATAACTCACCTGAAGCTGTACATGGACATCATATTCCACTAACCCTCCCAGCAGAGCCTACAGACATCTTGCTAGGGCACACCTGGAGGGAGCTGCAGCAGGGAGCTCCTGTTCCTTCTCTAGGGCAGAAGTGGCTGCAGACACAGACCACAGAGCCCTGGTGACCCCTGCAGACTGTCAGCCTGGACAGTGGGGCTGCTGCTGGGGCACACCTCACAAGAACTGCTACAAAGCAGAAAAGGTGCCCCTCCCAGAGAGAAAATGTGCCTTTTGCCCTCACCTGTTAGAGCTTTACCCCACCCTGACAGGACATAAGTTGGTAGCCTCTGCACGGGGCCACATACAACCCTCTCCCTCAGAAAGCTCAGAACGAAGCTTTCAGTGGTTTTGGTGATAAAAGGCAAAAGCTGGTGCTGGACTAAACAGCATCTGCCACCCAACTGCAGCTCTGCTGCTGCCAGCTGCTTTTCCATCTTCTGCAGCTTTCAGCTCTCTCTGCTTCCCAAGTCTCACCCTGCAAACCACTCCTCAGTGATCATTTTGGGCAAGCCAGGGAAAGGAGATTTGCATTCATGGCTATTAAAAAGATCAAGAGATTTTTAACACCCCAAAGAAGAAGGAACTCAACACCTGGAAAAGGTGCTGACAACAACCACAAAGCACAGGAGCTATGGATCACTGCAGCAGCTTGTTAAAGCAGAAGTCCTATTAAACACAAGTCACAATTATGCTCTTTATACAAGTAGGAGGAAACAATGGCACTAAGCTGTTATGGAAGGCACCACACCACGTGGCAGGGCCTTTGGAAACAGCTACCCCTGGGTGATTCAAAACTTCCACGAAATTCAGAAGTGAGTAGATCATCTGGTAAACCACATGTGTTAGAGGAGAAGTGGATGAGAGTGGAGCCCCAGGGCATGGAAAGGGACTGCAGGGATTCAGCCCCACAGGAATAACACATGCTGGAAAGCTGAGATTGGAAAAGTACAAGTGAAGACCTGTGTTTGTTCCTTCACTCTCCACAGAAACAAGCTGGATGCTCACTCACACTGCACTTCAGAGCCTGCAGATTACTCACAGCACAAGGATAATCTTGCAGAGCTCTCAGTAACAGACACATGAACAGTATTCCAAATACAAAACATAGGGAAAAAACCCTACAAAATCTCTTATAATGTAATTAATGCACACAACACTTGGATTAATCATAGGGAACATACCTAGAGGGAGACCCAGAATGTGCTCCATGGAAGGGAGAGCAAATCGAAATCTCCTTGTGTCATGACTAACTTCCTGAAAAAGGAAAATCAGAACAGTCAGCTCTGCTGTTGGGATTTAATGTTTGTGATTTCAATTCTAAAACAAGACAAGTCTGGCATCCTGCAGGATTAAGAATTAATGACACTTAATGATACCTGTGTGCAGATTAAGACTAAATGATAACTTTCCAAATATTATGGACATTTACACTGCCTTCTGTGAGAAAGCCACAAGATATAAATTAATTAGCTCTTCAATTCTCATTTCAAGTTTAAATGTGCAGGAGTTCAAGGCCAAAGTACTCTGATTCTCATCTCTCAAATTCAGATGAATTAATCATTTCAATGGAAGTAGCAACCTGGTTCCTTTTGCTATGGTAAGGTCCTTGAAGTATTTTCCCTGTAAAAATTGACTTAATCAGTAAATAAAATTGAAAAGAACACTGTGTTTAGATATGAACAAAATTATGACAATATATCCAGTCCTGCTGGGATAATTATTCTAATCTTTACTAGGAAAGTCACACCTTTAATAAAATTTTGGCAATAAGTATCTGAACACTATTTCATATATTATGTAAATTTTAGGTTTCAAAAATCAGGTCATATTCATAGGAATGGAAAACACAGCAAAAATGAAAAAGAAAGAAAGAAACATCATACAGCTTAATGCCTCATCCAGTGACTTTCTGTTTTTAAGGGTTTTGTAACCCTTATTTTGTTTGATTAACTGTTTTTAAAGTAACAAATAGAGACAAATTTGTTCTTCACAGTTTGTCTCATCCTCCCTTGCTATGGTAAGACTGATGAAATTTTCCTCACAGTACCTCATTTTAAGGCAAATCATGAAGGAAGAAAGGAATTGATTTGCAGTCTCAGAAGGGCTTCTCTGTACTTATGTCTAATCAGGAGCAGTAACTGCCACTGAAAATTCCTTTAGAAAGACAACTAATGTAGACTTAACACTGCTGCTGTTTCTGTACAGAAATTTCAGCACTGTATGGAAATCACTGGCTTTTGCCAATAATGCTGCATTTTTATCATGCTGTCTTTAATGGTATGCAGAAAGAACAAAGCTCTGAATTCCCACTGAATCACCTCACCAATTAAAGTCGAGAGAGTTTAGCTGAAGGTGAATAACACAGGTATTTTGGTGCATCATGAGGCAATTGTGAGAAACTAGGAGGCTCAGGGAATCCCCAACACCAAGATCAGCATGCCTGTGCCTCTTTCTGTCACACAACCAGGACACTGAGCCTGTCACCCTGCAAGGTGTCATCAAGGCTGGATTACAGACAGCCTTGGAGCAGGATCCACTTCCAGCACGAGGTCACTCCCCTTTGGCACTGCCCTGAGCACCTGGAAGCCCTTGGCCACACACTTCTGTCTCAAGCTGCAGTGCCCAGGAGTTTTCCACCCTTGCCAAATTCAAAGTTGAAGAAGAGTTTTTGCAGGCTGGTGCTTTGCAGAAGCCACTGAAAGGCAACAAATTAATTATGCACACCATTATAAAACCAACCAGCCAAACTGAAGTTGTTGGCTTTTTTAAGGGATGAACTAAATCAGCACACCTAACTATATTATAAAAGATTTCTCCTATGCTATGCACTAGGAAGCAGCCTTAAGACTCCTATTTCTCTGTTTGAGAGACAGGTGTGGCAGACTCAATTTGGAAACATCACACAATCATAGAAAGATTTGGGTGGAAGGGACATTAAAGATCACCCAGTTTATCCCCCCTGCCATGGGCATGGACACCTCCCACTATCCCAGCCTGCTCAGAGTCCCATCCAGCCTGGTCTTGGACCAGGGATCCAGGGGCAGCCACATCTTCTCTAGGCACCTCACCTAGGGCCTCACCACCCTCACAGGGAGGAATTTCTCCCTCATATCCAATCTAAACCTGCTCTCTGTCAGTGTGAAGCCATTCCCCCCTTGTCCTGTCACTCCAGGCCCTTGTCAAGAGTCTCTCTCCATCTTTCCTGTGGGCTCCCTTCAGGCGCTGCAAGGCCACAGTGAGGTCACCCCAAAGCCTTCTCTTCTCCAGGCTGAACAATCCCAATTCCCTCAGCCTTTCCTGACCTCATAAGAAGTAGGGAGCCTATAATAACAGTGTGGTTGCAGCACACCTAGGAAACAAATTCAGCAATGCAGCCCAGCCCAAGCCACAGGGAAGCTCTCAGTTCCCACAAACCCAGGACTCAAAATGACAGTATTTTTTTTTGTTTCCTTTGACAAAGTCAAAGCCAACCTACCAGTGCACCCTCTAAACCTCAAACAAAGCTCTGTTCCAGTCCAAAGTCTTCTGATAAATTTCTGAATAGCTCATAGCCTTAAAAAGTCAACACTAAAAATATCCTCAGGTGTGACTTTACACCTGAGAAGCCAAGATATCTCTCTCATGCTTTTGATAGTGGGTTTATCCAATAGAAACCTAGACTTTTCAACTTTGGGGGCTTTGGCTCACTTCCCACAAGCTCAGTTACCAATTTCTGATGGCAAGATCCACCCCTGAAAGCATCATGACCTTCCTCTAGTATCCCACTTGAGCAAGCATTTAATTTTGTACCTTTACTTTTAACAGAGAGTAGAGAAGCTGAGACAGCTTGGGTACTGTCAGGACTGCATGACTTAAACACCTTTCTTCCTGGAAAACACTACAGTATACCAATCCAGTAACAGGAACCAGCATCAGCATAGTTCTGGCAGCTGCTGTTGAATGCCACTGACCATGAAAAAGCTGCCTGCTCTGCCCGACAGCAGGACTTGTGTCCCTTAGCCCAGTCAGTGGTGCACAGTTTGGGAATTTCTGCTGACACACGTCACTGAGAGTTTGATCATTTACAAGCAGCATTCTCCACTCTAAGCTGTTTGGAAACAAGCTGCTTGCAGAACTGCAAGTTACACCACACAAAGAGCTTTTATAAAGAAGTCGTTTCCTCAAGACAAAACTGTCCACCCTGTTGGGACATCACCCAAGGCTTCAGAAGCCATAAGCATTTCACAGGGCCCATGGAGAGGTCATGCTCAGCACTGCACATGCACCTACCTCCTTATCAATCAGCCTCAGTGCATACTTCACTTCTGGGTCCTTGAGGGTAATTGCAGGCTGGGGATTCCTGAAGAGCCTCATGAAGGTGGTGTAGATCAGCCATATTGGGTATGTCACAACCTGACGCAACTGCAGCAGCACAGAAACAGTGTCAGACATGTGTGCAGAATGAGTTATTTGGGTGACAGGGAATAGGGTGCTATGCCATGGCACTCTAACCACCAAAAAGTTTATTTGAGCAGGAAGAGGAAGCATTATTTAAAAAAAAAAAAAAAAATCCCAAACCCACAGATTTGCTTTATGAAGACCTAGCATCACTCCTGTGTTGAGGCACTTGCAGACCAGCACAGGGCTGGCAGCTGGACACAAAGTGAGGCTGTCACAGCTCCATATCCCCAGGTGCCCTGACAGGGAGGCTGAATCCCCATCTCCAGTAGGCACATAGACACATGCATCACACGTATCCAAATACACACAGAACACCCTGAGTTGAGAGGGGCCCATCAGGATCATCCAGTCCAATTCCACACAGGACACCCCAACAATCCCTGAGAACGCTGTCCAAATGTTCCTTGTGCTCTGCCAGGCTTGGAGCCGTGACGATTCCCTGGGGAGCTCCAGCGCCCAACCATTCTTTGGGGGAAGAACCTTTTCCTAATATCCAGCCTAAACCTGTGGCAGACCACACTGATCAACACAGCCAGACACCCACAGACAGCCCTGACAGGCTCATCCTGTTCCTACCCCCAGCGATTGGGAATTCCATACACACACACCTGTACGATGTGGATCCCCCAGCAGCTGGCTTTGCCCTGGCAGAGTGTGCCCACTCTCCAGGCTCCCCAGCTGCTGCCATCTGGACACAGGGGCCACTGTTGCACAGACCCCATCACAGGCCACTCCACGTGCTGCAGACACCCCATAATTTGGGGTCTCACACATGAGCACAGACCCCATTCTCTCTCTGGCAGCTGAGCAGGGGGGCTTTGCCAGCCATGCCACGCTGCTGCTGGATGCTGGCACCATGCACACACCCTCCAGCTCAGAGTTTGGGTGCAGGCACTGGCATTTCCACCACCACAGAGCCATGCATGCAGAGCAGCAGCCCTTCCCTGGGAAAGCAGCTAAGCTGCAGGACACAGCCAAGGGACAGCCCTTCTTGTGCCTTTACCATCATTTCCCCCACCTCTGAAGCCCTATAAAACAGGAACAGATTATGCTCTGACTCCCCTCCACCCTCTTCACATTGGGGCAGGAGAATAAGCTGCACAACTACTTAAAAAAATCCTCTCTGACTCAGTGATTTATTATTAAACACTTCAACAGAGGAGAGGGGAAAAGCATGACTATAGCAAAAATAGAAAAAATGAGCTCAAAGTTCTACCTGCTTAGCTTTCACTTTCATTTTATTTTAAAGGGACCTGAACAATATTTTAGAATAGCATTTGTGCAACTGTGGCAGTCCCTCAGGAGGCTATAAAAACTTCCTGCATTATTAATAATAAAACTGTGTAACAGCATAAATTCTCTCGTCCTAAGGTGCTGCTGTGCAGGTTTAAAATGTATCATCACTGTGTACAGCCTGAGGGGACACCATGCCATACACACACTGCAGTTTTCACTTCTATTTAGGAATACTGAAATAGCTCCATAAAGGTTGTTTCTGAAGAAGCTGAAGTTTACAGGAAAATTATTCCTTGACTCTCATGGATCCATCAGATTACTGCAGCCCTGGGAAGAAATTTTGGTATTGAGTCACAAAAAAGGGCAGAAGGAGGGAAGCTGTTCAAGGTGACAGAGCAGCAAGTAAACTCCTTAATGAGAAATTAACAGGTGAGTGAGGTCTGGAGGCAACAGCAAGCTGACTTTGCAGCAGGTGTTTCAAATGAGACATTAATAAGTTAAAACAATTTTATTTCCAAATGTGGCTATCTCAAATGAACCAAAAAATAGAGCTGCTGTTATCAGGCAATGAGAAATAATTTTAACACAGCGCTAACCTTGTGGAAAGCAATTTGTTATTCATGGTCAATTAGTGCAAAAGTCTCATGGGATTTGGCCTGTAAAGACAGAGCACACCCCCTAATTCAGAAAGCTATTTTAGTCCCTTACTCAGATGTATCACCAGGTGGGCAGAAAAAAGGGGAAGAACTGAAGGCTGAATGCTTACAAAAAGCCATGCTTGCTAAGAAAAACATTCTCTGGGTTAAAAGTGGCCTATATACTCTCACCACAGGGCAGACCAAGATGTAAATGAAGAGAACTGCACAGCATCAGGTCTCCAGCAGCAGAGAGCAACAGGCTGACCACAAGGCCTGGGAATCACTAAATGGGGACCTCGTGACTCATCATTTCCAGCTGCACTAATCTTTGCAAACAGACAAGGCAGAATTAGTAACAGAGCAGGAATTTTTATTAATGGAAAAAGGGCTCTGTGCGATAACAAAGAGAAAAGCCATGGAGACTGCAGTGCCGGGCGTGGTGAGCACAGCACAGTCCAGCACACAGGCTCACAGCCCGACACCCCAGCACTGCCCTGCCCTACAAACACACAAACCAAACCCTGCTTGGGCATGAGACACGCTGTACCCTCGGCTTCACACACCCTGGTTCTGAAGGAATGGCAGCTAACAGATTCCTCTCATCTGTTTCACAAACCAACGAGAGGATAACGGGATTTCTTCACTTGTGCAGCTTTAGCCTCATCTCCCCTGTTCAGTGCACCTTACGAGCAGCTGCACCCAAACGAGCACATGCTGAATCCAGCTCCACCCAGCCCTCTCACAAACCCGAAGAGTGTTTGAGCACCAAAGCAAAGAACCGTAAGGGGCAGCTGAGCAAAGAGGGAAGCGATGCGTGCGGAGCTGACAGCGCTGCAGACCCGCTGCCCAGCAAGCACGGCCATAGACAGGATCGGGGATAGTTTGTGTTGGAAGCGACCTTAAAGATCATCTCGTTCCCACAGCGTGGGCAGAGACAGCTTCCACCATCCCGAGCAGCTCTGAGCCCCATCCAAGCTGGCCTTGGACACTGCCAGGGATGGGGCAGCCACAACTCCAGGTAATCGGTGCCAGGGCCTCGCCACGCTCACAGGGAAGAATTGCTTCCTCACAGCCACTCGAGACCTACAGTCTGAAATTATCCCGACGGGGAAAACACCGCAAACGTTCAGAGCCCCCAACAATAACAACAGGAACAATAACGAGAACAGATACCCGCGGGGCTGGGAGGGCAAAACGCCCCGGACAGGCAGCCGGCACAGGCACCAACACCGCCTGGGCGCGGCAGCCGCGGGACGGCCCCGGAGCCTCCGCAGCGCCGCGGGGCTCCCGGCACCGCGCAGCCCCCGGACAGCGGGGACACCCGGGGACACCGCCCCGCCCCGCCCCGAGGGCTGCGGGCGGGGCCGGGGCTGCGCAGGAAGGGACCCCGCTCCCGGCCGCCCCCCTGCACTCACCACGCTGAGCTGTGCCCCCATCGCTGCCCCGACACACCGCGGACACCGCCCCACTCCGCGATGAACCGCGCCGGGCCCGCCCCGCCCCGTGACGACATACACAGTGCGGGGCCACGCCCCTCTCGTGACGTCACGAACCGCGATTAACTGCTCATGTCTCGCCCCGTCCCGCCTGTGACGTCACGTCCGGCCCTACCCCGCCATGGCCGCGGGGCTGTCGCGGAGCCGTGTGAGGGCAGCGCGCCCCCAGTGCCCTCCTGCGCTTTAACTGCCTGAGTAATCACAGACTGCCGTGGGTTGGAGGGATTGTCCAGATAATCCAGTTCCAACCCCTCCTGCCATGGGCAGGAACACCTGCCACTATCCCAGCTTGCTCAGAGCCCCACCTGGCCTTGGACACCGCCAGGGATGCAGGGGCAGCCACATCTTCTCTGGGCACCCTGTGCCAGGGCCTCACCACCCTCACAGGGAACAATTTCTGCCCAATATTCAATCTAAACCTGCTCTCTGTCAGTGTGAAGCCATTCCCCCTTGTCCTGTCACTCCAGGCCCTTGTCAAGAGTCTCTCTCCATCTTTCCTCTGGCTCCCCCTTCAGGCACTGCAAGGCCACAGTGAGGTCGCCCCAAAACTTCTCCAGGTTGATTAATCCCAGTTCTCTTAGCTTTAAGGACTAATTAATGACAACGTTTATCCAAAAAGCACTGGAACTGACCTGTGCAGTAAGATACAGTTTCAGCCAGGCTCCCTTAAATATTGGTTTACACCAATGTGTGAAAATTAGTGACTAATAACCACATGTGTCTTTGTGTCTGTGCTAAACATGAAACACTTTAAATCTCTTTAATTAATATGTCTTCACATGTTATGTCCTCACAACATGCCTTCAATGATTCCTAGACAGTTTCTCCTTACAAAATCAAGAAAGGTGTACACTTGGCAGTCCTAAAAACAAAATAATAAGAAAAATGTCCTCCCTTATCCCCTAGGCTCACACAGAGGTGCTGAGCCCCTGTGTGCCCAAGCAGATATTTTCGTTCATCCTCGTGGTTTGCTGAGTGTGCAGCTGGCTCATCTGGCTGTGAGAACATAAGTCCATCATGATTAACTTATTAAACTTGGGAATTAGCTCTGAGAAGTGAAAGAATATTAACAGACCAACCTAATGCTAAGAAGGTTGTGCCTCAGTCCATGTATGCACATTTAGCTGCAAGGATGGAGTTATTTATTCCTGTTTTTTCTATGACAAGAGCATGCCTGGCTCTGTAATCCTCATCGTTTTCTCTTTCAGGATCACAGCTCCTCCACCAGAAACTCCCCAGTAAGTGCAGGGATTGTAACACCACTGGCTACAGAGAAGGACTCCAGGACCCAGAGGCTGAGGCTTAGGAAAAGGGAGATAACTGAGACAGGCACAGGGATCCTGGAATTTACTGTGAAAAAATCTGGCAGGAGAGGCTCCAACCTGAATATTAATATTTAAGGAAGGGTGGGGACCTCAGTGTACCCATGCCTGGCTTTCACTGTGCTCTGACCTGGCTGGCTTCCAAGTGACCAGCCCAGGCTGTGTCTCCACTGCTTTTCAGTGTGGGTCAGCTTGTGGGTCTTGGCAGCAATAGCCAAAGCTCCCATGGGAATATCCAGCATCCTCAGTGTCTCATAAACTTTCCTCTTTCCATGCAAAATGTGACCCAAAGCCCTGCTCTGCTTTTTCCTGGCAAAGGGCTGAGTGTGCTGGAGCTCTGCAGGGTGCTTGTTCCAGCTGGCAGCTTTTACTCAGTCTCCCTGAGTGAGCCTGTCCAGCCCTAACGTGCCCTTTGTGCTGGTGTGAGCCCTGCCTGCTTTGGTCTGGAAGCCTGTAAAACTCAGTGTTCTCACTCACACCTCTCTAGATTAATCAAAGAAGTATAAATAACTCTTTCTCCCCTCAGGGAAGTGTAAGAACCAGACTAGAAGTGACAAACCAACACTTATTCGTTGGCCACCGTGACCGGAAGAGTAAAATATTTAGGCCGGAAATGCCCAGAGATGCCTACATGCTTTAGAAACATGTTTCATTCCCAGGATATCCTTGATCCTTTACATTGGCAAAGGTCAGCAGCTGATGCTTGAGATGATGGTTTTGTCAGGCAGAACTTCTAGAAATTCTCTGCCCTCCTTTGGAAATGCTGGCTACGTGTGAGTGAGACAGCACCAAACACTCCCCCCATTCCCTTGGGACAGAAAAAGAGGAACAGAGCACAGAGGCAGCCTGGCCTCAACTCTTGCACAAAACCTACATCCGCTGCTCTGTGCAATGGGTTTGACAAAGCACTGGCTGGGCTATGCTGCAGAGGAAGCCAATATCTATAATAACACCCGTGGGGATACCAAGGCTGCTCTCTGCACACTCTCTTTTTCTGTATTAGATCCCGGAACAACCCAGATTCTGTGCTGATCTAATTTGCCTTTGATCAGTGTTTGGTTTCTGTTGGCAAACACACTCTTTCACTCTCCTCGGGATCTCTGCATTTTTCTTATATCAGTGTCCAAATCAAAAGACAGAAATTTTAAAAGACATACAAGTGCAGAGTTTGTTGTGAAATTGCTGGTGATGCTTCTGAGCTGTAATTTTATTAAAGATTAACTTAAAACCATTGAGTCCAGTGATGATGCTGCTTGTAAGTGAAAATTCCCTGGGCTCCCATCTGGGCTCTTTCCCCTCATGTGAGTAAAGAAGTTGCCTTTTTTATAGACAGAATATGCCCACTGGCTTTTGTATTTTAAATGAAAGCACAGAAGAAGATTTCCTGCATTCAGTTGATAAACTGGTGCAGTTGACAAATCCAGGACACTGGATTTTTGTCATTTACCTTGTTTACCCTGAACTGCAATAAATGCTAACCAAAGATGGTAAAAAATTTTCTGTTAAAATTAAAGATATTCAGTTTTGAGATACTTTAATTTCCCCTACCAGTGTCAGAAGGAAGCTTCACTTTTAAGTGTTTTAAGTGGGCTGCATGTCTTGTTCCCTATGCAATTTTGTGTGTCTTCACCATCAGGGGCTTTATTTAGCCCTAAATTGATTCTTTGAAGGGGTTCATGGACCAGAGGTGCAGAACCACTTGTATGACTGGTAGCTAGCATCAAGCCATTCTTGCTTCTCTATATACATATATCTAGTTTAGACCTAAAGCTATGCTTTTCAGAAATTTATTATGATGAAGAAGAAGATGTCACAAGACCCAACCAAACAACAATAAGCTTTAAACCATCTGAAGGTTGATTTAGGCACATAATAAATGCAAGCTTCCCAGGACAGGCACCAGCACCTGCCACTACTTGCTTCCAGTGGCACATGCAAAGTTCTGTTTCTAAAACATTTCTTGCTTATATCACCTCCTAATATTAATAAGATCACACATAGCAGTTTCAGCTGTAAATAGGGATGCATTTGTTGGGGTTTTGTCCTTCACCACCTTTGTTTTTTTTTTTGATCTCAGATTAATTATCATCTTCCCTTCTACTGTCAAATAATAACTGGATACAGAATAACAGGACTATAATGTCACATCCATTTCAAGGCCTTCAGACTTGCAGTGCTTCTTTTTGGGCTAAAACTTCCTCCAGAGACATAAAATCCATTTGGCGAATAATCCATGATAAAAGAGAAGGTGAGGCAGGAGCCTGCTACAGGTGCCTCTGACTTCCTGGTGTGAGTGTTCCTGCACCGAGAGCAGTGTGAGTTCTGGTGCCATCCTCAGACTCTTGTGGGAACTGGCACCTCCTGCCTCTCCTGTGCCTTCCTGCCAGGCTGAGTGACAGTCCTCAGAGGGCAAGAGGAGTGGGAGGGGAGCACAGCTCATGCCTTGGACTGCGGGAGGATTGCTGAGCTTCTGGCTGCTTTCTCTCTGCTCAGAGTATTTCCCAAGAGAAAAAACTTCTTCCCAGCATGGCAAGTGGGTAAGAGACAATCATACAAATTCTCCTCTAACAGGCAGCGTAGGGGGGATGGGATATTTTTCTGTATAAGAGTGAATATTACATGACATGCAGCACAGCAAGAACCCTCTTCCTCTTTCTATTCTGTTTTACTGACTCACTGCAGTGTACAACATTGTTGAGGCTACTCAACCACTAGCTTAAAATAAAGGTGATGGTAAAATCAGATTGTGCTTAAATATAGCTGATAACTCAGAATCAGTTCTTCAGACATCAGTTGCCTGCCCAGGACCTTGGCAGATTGTTCCACTCTCATGTTTGCCCCTTGACATTGCCTTTTCCTTTCCACATACAAAACCTGCCTTATGTATTTTTGGTATTTTAAATACCAGCTTTACATGAAAAAAAAATCACTGGACTCAAATAGAAGATGTAGACACTGGCATAAGATGAAAATCTAGAGAATTGTTTCTATCTTCTGTTAGTAATAAAAGCTGTTCCATGTATTTCACAACATTTGAACTAAGTCTTTTAAATTATTGGAAACTTCTTGTACATGGCTGCTCATCAGGTGTTCCAAATCCCTTTCTTCTCTATATAAAAGTTAAAGGCTGTATAAAATTGCATATTGTTGAAAGGATCTCTGAAAGTAAATTTACTTTGGAGAAGGTGCTCAATCAGACCTTATTTGCAGGGCTTCATGTGACCCATTTGCAATACCTGTTCTTCTTGCTCTAACACTGTTGACTTTCTCACATTATTAACCACTGACCTTTAATTCTTTTCATGTCTTGAATAATTTCTGATTTATAGCAATAACGTCTTCTTGGAGCATTGTTTTGGGTAGAATGAAGAAGAAAATGGAGATGTTAGATTCTTTGGTTCTAAACACACTGCTGGTGCATCAATTGCTATTGCAAAGAGCCTCCCCCAGGTTTTCTCAGCTCTTAAAAGTGCAGACTGAGTGTTGTTACTGGGGTGGTGCTTTGCTCACGTGAGCACATCCAAGCAAGGCTCCAACTGGACAAAACCAATTGGCCAGACTTCTCGCACAGAAATAATTAACTCTATGTGCAAGCATAAATCTAACAACTCAGAGCTTTCACACAGGGAAAAGATTGAGAACTGATGATAAAAATCTCTGGTTTGAGTCACCCATGCCATTGTGTTGAAAACCAGGGAGAAAATATGCAATACCATTTTCCAGAACAACCTTACCTACATGCTGGTGTGTCACGGATTTGTGTGAAGGTGTTGGGCATCTTCTCATTTAAGTTGTCTCACCTTGCATGTGTAAGCTAAGTTTATGGCCCCTTTTAAAGAGATACCATCCAGAAAGAGTTTTACAAGGTGACTGTATAAGTTGCTAGACAAGTTTTTTGCTTTGGCAATTATATTTTTTCAGTCTTCAGTTACAGCATAAACAGGTGCTCTCTCTGTTTGGACAACAGAAAGGAGAGGAAAAATCCATGATGATATTGTGGTAGCACCTAGCAGAGATAAAGGACAGTAGAGGCTTTTACATTGTAAAATTTAGTGATTTCAATTTTGGGACAAGTTTCCTGAATGGAGAAATACTAGTAGGAGAAGTATATTTATAGAACAAAAATAAGGATTGAAATCTGTAGGTACACTCTTATTGTAACCCTGAATAGACACCTTGAGCTCATGTGATATTTCATAATATTTCTAAAGGAGGAAGGTCAAATCTGCTAAGAGCAGACTGAGAGCAAGTGGGTATTAAAGAGATGATAGATCTCTCCTAGATAGGTGACTGTTACCAAAATATACACATACTAAAAGATATGTATATAAAATACTGTATCTGAGAAACAAAATATTATAATAAAACCCGAGTGACACCCTCCCTAATGTTCCACATACCTGGGTTTCAGCAGGCAGCAGACTCCTCTTCACAAGCAGTAATTCCTTCCAAAGTAAAAACTCTATTAAACATAATATGATGGTTCTCAAACAGGATAAACTGGTACAGAGGAGCAGACAGCAGGAGGGTCCAGATTACATCACAAAAGTGATCCAATAAAATTAGGGCAGTCCAAGGTAAAGGCTTGAAGTTTGAAAAACATCTCCAGTACTGTTCTGTGAGCTCACCAGTCCTGTCCCTGGGCCTTCAGCTGAGCTGCTGAAGTGAGCAGTTTTCTGTTTGGTGTTGGTTTGTAGGCTCTTTCAAGAAGGGCTTGCTCTTCATAAGACTCCAGAAAGAATATGGAAGCATGGCAGGAAATAAATAAAACTGCTGCTGTTGGTGGCTGCTGAGGCAGCTCCCTGTGACACTGAGCAAGGGCCTCCTTTGGGCTGCCCAGCCAGTGCTGACAATGCCCCAATGACTGCACAAGCAGAGCCTGAGTTTTGGGCAAAGGCTGAATGAAGCTCCTCTGTGACAGCTTCCTTCTTCTCCACTGTGAGATCCATGCAAGTACCTGTACCCAGCACAACTCTTCCTTCACATTCCTGTTTAACCCGGGCAACGAACATGTCCTTTGGCTACCAAACACTAGATTTTTTAATCTTTTTCCTTTCTTCAGGTATTGACATGTGTTCAAGCCCAGTTAAAAATTCAAGTGATCTTTTAGGTTTCCCATCCACAGCTATCCCAAAGTACCAGAGAACCCAAGGGAAAATGGACCGTGCCTCCAGCATCGCTCAGGGACACAGCGGCTCAGATCCACAGCTGCAGGCAAGCTGAGGTGTGGCAGCTGCTATAATTATGGTTATCTGCCCTGCCCTTGTGCCTTTGCCACAATCTTTGTTTGCTCTTCCTGCTAGAGAGCATGGAATTTGCCACTGGCAGGAGGATGCAGGAAGTTATCTCTATCCTGAGCAGAACAGAAGGAGAAGACATAACACTAATCAGAGGTTCAGAGCTGGGCTTGAACATGCCTTGGTTCAGTCTGGGAAAACCAGTTGTTAAAATCATGGCAGGTTGCTCCAAGAGCTTTTTGAAAGAAATACCAATTGTTGACAGATTTCTGTACTTTTCTTCTTTTCTGGAAAACATCTCTTTTGGAGGAGAATTCAAAATTATCAAGTGGTTCTTCTCTGGGCTTTGGTGCATGTGTTGGTTTGTAACTGATTGATTCCACTCTCAGTTAATTAAAGATTAAGCCACCTCTCTTTTTCTCCACTCTGTTGTCCTGATCCCCTCTTAGTGTGAACATAATGTACTTGAAACTGGAGCTACCTCTGGGCGCTTCATCACAGTAACAGCCTGTCATGGTTTGACATTGGCCAAATACCAGGCACCCACAAGAATCATTCCCTCACCCTCTCCTACCACAGATAGGTAGAGGAGAGAAAAAAATGAACAAAGGGTTCATGAGTTAAGGACCATAAGAAAACACTCCAAGGCCAAATCAGGCTCAGCTTAGAAGTACAAAGTGAATTTATTACTAACAGAGTCAGAAGAAGATAATGAGAAGCAAAATAAGCCATTAAAACACATTTTCCCCTCAAGGCCCTCCCTCCTTCCTACCAACAGTGCAGGGAGACAGGCCATGGGGGTTTTTGGTTAGCTCATCACCCAAGATCTTCTTCTGCTGCTCAGGAAGAGGAGTCCTTCCCCTGTGAGACTGTGGGGTTCCTTCCCACAGGAGACAGTTCTCAGTGAACTTCTCCAGTGTGGGTCCAAATCCCACGAGCAGCAGTCCTCCCAAAACTGCTGCAATGTGGGTCTCTCTCTCCACGGGGTGCAGTCCTCCAAGGACAGGCTGTTCCAGCTTAGGATCAAGGGGCCCCTCTCTCCAATGGGTCTTCCACTGGATCATGGCCTCCTCCAGGTATCCACCTGCTCCAGCATGGGCACCTTCCCCACAGGCTGTGGGTAGATCTCTGCATTGCCCATGGATCCCCATGGGCTGCAGGGGCACAGCTGCTTCACCATGGTCTCACCATGGCCTGCAGAGGAACCTCGGCTCTGGCGCCTGGAGCACCTCCTACCCTGCTTCTGCGCTGACCTTGGGTCACCATCTTGTTTCCCGCACATATTCTCACTTCCTCCTCTTCTCTGGCTAGGAATTGAGCTGTGCCCAATTTGTGCTGATTTTCTTCTTGAATCTTTTATGACAGAGGCCTTACCATCCCCTCTAAGTGGCCCAGCCTTGGCCAGCAGCATGTCCACCTTCAGAGGCACCAGGGATTGGCTCTGCTGGACACAGTGGAAGCTCCCAGCAGCTTCTCACAGCTGCCACTTCTGTCCCCTCCCCAGCTACCAAAAACCAGGCCATGCAAAACCAACACACAACCCTACCTAAATTTTTTTGATAGATGGATGGACAGACTTCTGAAAACTGTACACTATTATGCTGGACAAGACTCCATTAAAAATTAGGGAAGGAGAAGCTGGGGTAGGTATGTGCATCAGAGATCAGTGCATGAGGGATTTTTATTGTATGCAGACATCGTGTTTAGAGCCTTACTTACCCTTTGTCACCATTACCTTTATGCTGGGATAATCCCATGGCAAAAGAAAACATTTTGTGTGGAATCTTGCTTGAAGGAAGAAGGGAAGAGTTTATAAGATTGCTGTGAGAAAAGCATCATAGGGAGAATTTTTTGCTTCCTGTTCTGTTGGCAGTGTTGCTGCATGCTGGGAACAATCTCCTGCTTGCCTCTGGTTTGTGCACAGAATCCTCAGGAATGAAACACCACCATCTTCCTTTTTGTTTCATTGCATGGAAAACCACAGGAACTTATCAACAAGAGCTTTGTTGTCTGACAGTCTTAGGGAAGACTCAGTTTTCCTTACAGGTTACCTGCATTCTTTAAAAAGGAACGTGGACCATGAGTATTGCGGGTTTTGCAGTGGCACTGAGAGGAAGATGTGGGGAGAAAGAGAAACTTGATGCCAGGATGATATCCAGAACATGGAGAGGCATTAGAAGACTCTACAAGTGACTTGCAGAAATAACAGCATGTGCTTTTTTTTCTGCCTTACATGCATTCCTCTGTATTTCTTGGCAGGAAGGCCTTAAATCATGAACTTTCTAAGCTTTTCAATGAGATGTGGGATGCAGATGTTCACCGCCTTAGGCCTGGGAAAGACTACACAATTGATGTGCAGGTAACCAATTGCCAAGTCAGGATTAAGGGCAGTGTGGTGCTGCAGGAAAAGGTGCCTGGAAAAGTGCCTTTTGCTGAAAAAGTTGTGCTTTGTCATGTCCGGTGGGGAAAGCATCCCTTAAGAGAGAGAACAATACAGAGAACACAAATGGTTCACACTTACCTGGACCTTGGTTACAAGTGGAGTCTTTCAGGTGTCTGTCTTGGGTCCTGTAATATTTCATCTCCCTATCTGTGAGCTGGAGGAGGAACAACTAGCGTGTAGCCCTTCCAGTTTTGCAGATGACAGCAAACTCTAGTGATGAAGTTGGTATGCTCAGATGCAGGGCTTCTCTTCCACTGGACATAGGCAGGCTGGAGGAATATGCTAGGGAAGGAACACCATGAAATTTAACAAAAACAAAGGAACAGGATGCTCAGAGAAGCTGTGAAATCTCCATCTTTGGAGGCTTTCAAGGCCCAAAAAGATGACACCCTGAGAAATAGTCTGAATTCAGTGTTAACCACACTTTGAGCAGCACTAGAGATGTTCTGCTCCACCCTGTGTGTTTCAGTGTGTGAGTGACAGCTTGTGTGTGGGGTGTGGGTGACTTGCAGGGAGGGAGAAAGGGAGATAGGTCCCAAGTCATTCTTAGGAGAATAAGGGAGGAATTTGAGAAATTCCTGGGTTTCTCTGGGAGACCAGGGAGTAGCAGAGAGGGGTGGGTGAAGATTTCAGGACTGTTGCTTCCAGTCCCAGGGAAATGTGAGAGAGGAGTGAGAGATTTCATAAGCAGCCATTTCACTCCTTGCTGGCTCAGTGCAGTGCAAACATGACCATGTGTTTTGGCCACAAATTGCAATAGGCAAGAATATTCACAGTCCAATTTTGTACTCACACAAGAACTCACTTTATTCTGATGTTACTCAAACACGTTATTCTGATGTTACTCAAGCACTTTATTCCAATGTTGCTTCATATTATAACAGATAATTTCCTGTTGGTGATAAACTTGAAATAGTGGTACCTACCTCAAGCCAAATTGTGTGTGGGGAAAACTTCTGCCATATGGTTTCTCCATTTGTCAGAATAAGGCTCTAGTACCTCTTGCCTGTGTTAACAAGCTGCTACTCATCTACTATCTTCTTTCCTTCAGAAAGCCCTTTATGAAATAGAAATTTGAAAATTATCAGGAAAGCCTCTTTAAAATTGCAGAGACAGAAGGCACCCAACTCTCCTTATTATTTATTTGTGGTGGGAGGGACCACATTACTTGCTCTACATTACTTCTGTTTACCATTTGTGATTTATATGGTATAATAGCACAGCTGGTTACTGAGCAGAACTGAACTATCACATGGGCCATTACAATAATCTCTGAGGAAACAGAAATTTCAGGCTCTTACAGATGTCAGAGATTGTCTTTTTTCTTTATGCTGGCAGTTCTGTAATATTGTCTCTCATTTCACAGGAAGACAATTCCTAGCAAAGAATCCTGATGGCATTATGGGGTTTGGTTTGATTATCACAAAGGCAGGCACTGTTTCCTCTAAGGACATCTTACTCCTTGTTTTCCTCCATTTTTGCTAGGGAAAAGCAGGTCCAGCACAGCAAGGGGACAGGGCTGTCCAGGACAACGCAGCCAGACATCTGTTTCACAATGTAAACGAAGAACACCTGAGGAGCATAAAAACTTTTGCAAGTGAGACCTGTTCTTTTGTTAATGGTGGATGTGATATAAAAAATCTGTGCTGTATTTGACATGTTTGCCTAAAATATAACATTGTATATAATTTGGACGGTGGTGAGGATCATCAGACTGCAGGTCATTTGAAGGGAGTTTTTGTAACAGTTGCTTGGAGATTACCTGTACCTGAGCCTCGGGAGAAGGATCCTTTTGTGCCCCAGGCAAAATCTGAATTCTCTGTCTCTTTCCACTACAAAGTAAAAGGGATGAGACGCTTACCAGCTCCAGAAGTGGCCCAAAGGAATCTCACAGGGTTCAACAAGACCAAGTGTTGGTGCTGCACCTGGGTCAAGGCAGCCCCTGGGATCAATCCAGGCAGGGGATGAGCAGAGGGAGCAGCCCTGGCAGAAGGACTTGGGGCTGCTGTGGGTGAGAGCTGACCCTGCCCCAACCCAGAGCCCCCCTGTGCTGGGCTGCACCCAGAGCCCCAGGGCAGCAGGGCAGGGGGGATTCTGCCCCTCTGCCCCTCTCTGCTGAGCCCCCCCTGCAGGGCTGCATCCAGCCCTGGGCCCAGCACAGGAAGCACAGGGAGCTGCTGGAGCCAGGCCAGAGCAGGGACACCAAGGGGATCAGAGGGATGGAGCAGCTCTGCTGGGAGGAAAGGCTGAGGGAAGTGGGATTGTTCAGCCTGGAGAAGAGAAGGCTTTGGGGTGACCTCATTGTGGCCTTGCAGTGCCTGAAGGGAGCTCACAAGAAAGATGGAGAGAGACTCTTGACAAGGGCCTGGAGTGACAGGACAAGGGGCAATGGCTTCACATTAACAGAGAGGAGGTTTAGATTAGAATTTAAAAAGAAATTCTTTCCTATGAGGGCAGTCGGGATATAATGGTGAACAGTTTGTCCAGAGCAGCTGTGGCTGCCCCAGCCCTGGCAGTGTCCAAGGCCAGGCTGGACAGGGCTCTGAGCAACCTGGGAAAGTGGAAGGTGTTCCTGACCATGGCAGGCGGTTGGAACTGGATGGGCTTTAAGGTCTCTTCCATCCAAACCATTCTATGAGTCTATGCATTGAAAAAGACACCAAATTCAACTTTGCTCCCTTACTCACAACTTCCAAGCCCTTTCAGATAGTACCAGACCCACAGCTAGGTCTTGCATTTCTGTTGGGGACTACACTTCAGCCATGGCTATGAATGTATGTTTCCTTCCCTAATTTTTATCAAGCTCAAGACATCTGATATTGGTTTATGCTCTATTATTCCTCTACTGAAATAATGCCCACAAAACCTTGTGCCAGCATAGCTCAAGGTCCTAAGCTTGTGTCTATAATTGTGGTGGGCAGAAGTGATTTGTTTTGGTAGGTCATTATTATTTCAGTCCTTGGCTCCATAAGGAAGCTCAGTAGCTGTTTCTCTTTAAAAAGAGCTATAAAAAGTACAGCAGTGATCTGGCCTTGAGTCACCTTGAGGTCTACACTTAACAGTATACCTGAGAGTAGAATCTGACATATAAAGGAATGGCTTTCTCTAAGGGCTGTCAAGACATATTCTATGGTGACTTTTTATGATGGTACTCTAATGTCTGGATCAGGCATATGAGCAGACTGAAGGTTTCTCTTTTTCTGCAGCCTTTATTTCCTTATTGGACAACTATGAGACATCAACTGGTGTAGCAGAAGTAGTGACTCCAGAAGAAATAGTTGAAAACAACTGTTTCCTTGATGCTATCTTAGCAACAGAAGTCATGAGAGTGAGTAACACAGATCTTTTTTGTCACTGAAAACACTGATTAAAAAGTAAACTGTATATGTATCTTGCTTTTCTACCCTTCAGCTAGCTCATGACTATCTGCTAAAAAAAAACCTAGCAAGGCCAAACCTTGCAGATTTCAAACATCAGCTTTATGACATCTGGTTCCAGCTCTATGCCAGGAGAGGAGGAGACAGGTATGTTTGATGGGTGTGGGCACTGATAATCTCTGTGCTATTCTGATTTAGGTAAATGTAAGCCCGAGTGCCATCTGCTACCCATAGAACTGGAAGACAACTTCAGAATAGCTTCAGCATGACAGAGAGTGGGTTTAGATTGGATATGGGGAAGAAATTCTTCCCTGTGAGGAAGAATTCCTGGTGAGGCCCTGGCACGGGTTGCCCAGAGAAGCTGTGGCTGCCCCATCCCTGGACATGTCCAAGGCCAGGCTGGATGGGGCTCAGAGCAACCTGGGATAGTGGGAGGTGTCCCTGCCCATGGCAGGAGGTTGGAATGAGATGGGCTTTAACATCCCTTCCAAATCAAACCATTCTATGGCTCTATGAAACATATAAAATACCTATATATTATTGTTTTCTTCTTCATTACAGACCTGATTCTTGTGGTTTTGAACATGTTTTTGTTGGAGAAACAAGGCATGGTAAAGAGATCTTAGGTTTGCACAACTGGGTGCAGTTTTACCTTCAGGAAAAGCGCAACCAGATTGATTACAAGGGATACATAGCTCGGAAGAACAAAACCAGGGTAAGAACAAACCTTTGGGGGCCTTTGCAAGTAAGACAAATGGATCCAGAGATAAAAGTTGTAATGAAACAAGTGTAATAATGCAGTCATAGGCTCAGTGTTTTGAACTGCAATAAGTATATATAGTATGTAACTGTGTATAAGAAGAATGAACAATTACATGTCTTCCAGCTTCTTTTTTTGCAAAAACTATTTTAAAAAGTAGTGCTGGTGTTTACAGAATTGCAACACTGCTGAGGCTTAGTTGGGATAAATGATCATGTATGCTCCAGAGGTCAGGAAAAAGATTGTGCCCAGCTATAGCACCCAGGCACACCAAGGATGACTAAATCTTACAAAGCTCTCAAAAATCTAGAATCAGAAATTCTATCTGTCCAGTCACAGCTGTATTGGAGATTATTCTGTTGTTTCATTTATGCTTTCAGCCTGATAAAGATGACCAAGTTTTGAGCATCCAGTTCAGCTGGAAGGGCTCGGTCAAGCCAGTCGGAAGTACCTTTATTGGTGTCAGCCCGGAGTTTGAATTTGCCCTTTACACAGTCATTTTCCTGCTGTCTGAAGAAAAAGTCACACGTGAAACAGTGAAGATAGATGAGTACGAGCTACAGGTGGTTGTCTGGCGCCATGGGCAGCACATTGGAACAGCATATCCAGTACTGCTCAGCACCACTAGTGAAGATTAGTGGAGCGAGCAGGAAACTTCTTTTTTTTTAATTGAGGGAAAGGAGGAGTGTGGAGAGAGGAGGAATGGATGGGGGGTGGACAGGACCAGACAGCAAAGTTAATATGTTGTTTTATACAACTCATTTCAAGTAAAAATTGATGACTCTGTCTCTTTTGGTCTGCAATGGAATGTTTAATCAGTAGTGTGCTGTGACATTTTCTGAGAAACCATGAAACATACGCCTGCTCACATTAAATTTACATCTAAATTACATCAGTCTTCCCTTCTACATGATAGCACTGTACTTTTCAGCAAATAATGGCATTTAGGAAAAGGTTCTATTAAAATTGATATACATATTTCTCTTGGTTTTTAGTCACTGCATATCTAAAAAAGCAATAACCACACATTGCTTACACTTTACCTTCCAGACAGAAGCTTTGATTTGGCACAGGCAGAACTCCAGGATGTGTTAATCTCTTCTCATTCCATAAGAGGGTAATTTCAAATGCATTATTACAATACAATGACCTGGACACACAGGGAACACATTTAGGTGAGGAGATGGTCATCAGGTCCACAGCAAGCCTTAAAATATTTTGTTTCTTTAACACAATTTTCATATACTCCCTATGTATTCCTGAAACACCTGGATGACAGCTTCATGCTACAGGTCCTAAGAAGGACTCAGAAAGATGCCCTCCCTCCTTGATTTGTTGCTTGTCAACAGAGAGGATCTTGTGATCCCCTTGAGTGGAGATTGGTGGCTGTCTTGGCCACAGTGGCCATGAAGCCATTGAGTTTAAAATATCTGGCGACAGGAGGAAAAGTGCCAACAAAACTTCAAACCTGGACATTGGAAGAAGCGACTTCAGGCTGCTCAGGGAACCAGTAAGTAAAGTCCCCCGGTGTAGTGGTTTTGGTTCATCAATTTGAGATTTTTGAAATCTTGAATTTGAGATTTTGAGAAAAAAAATTGAGGGTTTTTTTTTCCTCAAAATTTGAGATTTTGAGATTTGTGAAGTGATTTGAGAACCAACACACCTGGGAAAATGCTTTTGAAGGTCCTCGGATCCATCAGTGCTGTGGTCACTTTTTAAGCACCAGCTCCTAAGGGCACAGGAACAGGCAATTCCTAAAAAGTGGAAATCAAGCAGATGAGGCAGAAGGCCACCTTGGCTGAAGAGGAATCTTCTTTTGGAGATAAGGTAAAAAAGGAAGGGGTATGCCCGGTGGAAGCAAGGTCAGGTGATATGGAAGGAGTACGGAGATGCTGCTTACCACTGTAGTGGGAGAACTTGTGTGGCCAAAGTTCCACTGCAGTTGAAGCCACCAGAAATGTGGGGGATAATAAAAAGAAGGTTTAAAATACATTAGTGGCAAAAGGCAGTGCTGAAAGGACATCAGCCCATTACAGGATGAGGATGGTCACCTCACAAACAGGGCCATGGACAAGGTAGAGATGTTTAAGGCTTTCTTTCCCTCTTCATTGTCTTCAACAATGAAGATGGACTAAGGAGGTCCCAGCACCCTGAGCTGAAGGACTGTGACTATGAGAATGGTAAACTCTGAGTTAATCCTGAAGGTGTTAGGGATCTGCTGCCCCAGCTGGATCCCTCTAGGTCTATGGGGTATCACAGGAGTAATGTGAGAATACATAAAGAGTTGGCTGATATCATCATGAGGCATCTCTTGATAATTTTTGAACAGTCTTGAGAATCTGGAGAGGTCCTAGTTTTCAAAGAGAGCATGAAGGATGACCCTGGAAGCTACAGGCCTGTGAGTCTCACTCCAGTGCTTGGTAAAATTATGGAGATGATGACCATTATTCTGGGAGGTATTGAAAAACACCTGAAGGACAACACAGTCATTGGTCACAGCCAACACATCGTGAGAGGAAAGTCCTGCTTTTCAAAACTAAATTCCTTTTATGCTAAGGTAACCCACCCAGTTGATCCAAAAACATCAGTAGATATAATATTTTTGGATTTCAGTAAAGCTTTGGATATAATTGATCTCAGTGTGCAGCCCACAGCTGGATAAACACATCATGTGATGGCTGAGCAACTTGCTCCTGGGTCGAGCACAAAGAATCACAGTACCTGGGTGACAGCAGACTGGCAGCCTGTCACTTGTGGGGTTCTACAGGGCACCATCTAAGGCCCCGTTCTCTTAAAAATCCTCATAAAAAGCAGAAATGCAGGACAGAAAGGGATACTAAGTAAGCTCGCAGATGATACAAAACTGGGAGGAGCTGCTGACTCCCTCAAGGGTGAAGAGGCTCTGCTGAGAGCCCTGGTCACCAGTTGTGTGAAGCTAACAAAAGCAAGGGCTGGATTCTGCACCTTGGGTGGGACAAACCTGGATGTACAGACAGACTGGGAATGAGAGGCTGGAGAGCAGTGTTGTGGAAAGGGACCTGGGGGTTTGTAAAGCTCATCTCTCAGGGCCTTTCGGGTCCCATCTCGCTAGCTTTGGACCCTGGCCCCTCACAGCCTTACAAGGACAAAAGTGAGACTTGAGGTGCTCTTCTCCTCGGGACCAAAAATCACATAGTTTTATTGTGGAATTACTCCAGGGGGTCCAAGGGAGGAAAGAGGACCAGAGGAAAAAGAGACCGATTGTGTGATAACGGGGATTTTAAATCCAGGGGAAGGGAGTGGAGAAGAGGGAACACAGCCAATGGGATACAAGTGATGGGAGGGGCAAGGGGAGAGGGTGGAAAAGAGGGAACACAGCCAATGGGACTACAATTGATGGGAGGGGCAGGGGAAGGGGGCGGAAAAGAGGGAACACAGCCAATGGGATACAATTGATGGGAGGGGCAAGGGGAGAGGGTGGAGAAGAGGGAACACAGCCAATGGGATACAAGTGATGGGAGGGGCAAGGGGAGAGGGTGGAGAAGAGGGAACACAGCCAATGGGATACAAGTGATGGGAGGGGCAGGGGTAACCTGGGGGAGAGGGGTAACCTGGGGAGAGACCTCAGCGAGGGCTTGAGGGGGGAAAGATCATGTGATATAAGAGGGGAATCCCATGAGGATACAAACATACTATTCAGTGCAAAATACCAACCCAGTGCAAAACAACAACTAAATAAACTAGTGCAATACAAAAGGGGTTGATGGCCAGTCGGACAAGGGCCAGCAGTGCCCTGGCAGCCAGGAGGGACAGCCCTGTCCTGGGGCACTGGGCCCAGCATGGCCAGCCAGGCCAGGGAGGGGATTGTCCCGCTCTGCTCTGGGCTGGGGCAGCCTGACCTTGAATATTGTGTGTGTTTTTGGGTGCCACAATATAAGAAAGATCTAAAGCTGTTCGAGAGTGTCTAAAGTAGGGTTTTGGAGATGGTGAAGGGCCTGAAGAGAAAGACACACAAGGAGCAGCTGAGGGCTGCTCAGCTGGAGAAGAGCAAACTGAGGTCAGAGCTCACAGCAGTTCTGCAGCTTCCTCACGAGGGGAAGAAGAGGGGCAGGCCCTGATCTCTGCTCTGTGTGACCAGGGACAGGACCTGGGGAACAGCTGGAGCTGTGTCAGGGGAGGGTCAGGGTGGGTATCAGGGAAAAGTTCTTCCCCCAAAGGGTGCTGGGGCACTGAACAGGCTCCCCAGGGATGGTCACGGCCCCAAGAATGATGCTGTCATGCGCAGGGCGTGATTATTGGAGTGGCCAGGGGTTGGACCCAAGATGCCTGTGGGTCCCTTCCAACACAGAATATTCTGTGAAAATTTCAAATGAACAGAGAGCAAGGGGTTCCTATAGCTGTTGAAAAATCACAAGGGGCTGCTCAGGCTGGGATTCACAGGAGGAGCCATTGGAGAACACCAAGAATGGACCAGCTGAGACATGCTGATGAAGGAGTTCAACCTTCCCTACAGCAACAGGTCTCATATAGGATAGTAAGAGAGGCTGCAGTCAGGTTCTGCTGTAAATTTGAAACACAGGGGATCAGAGGCAGATATCAGGAATGTCAGGTACAGAACCACAGAGCTGTGACACAGAACCACAGAGCTGTGACGCAGCTGCTCTGGGGTGTAGAAACCAACTCTGGGGAAGGTCAAAGGCACTCGGTTTGCTTCTGGCTGGGGAATGTCCCTGCAGCCAAGGGCCCCCAGGTCACACTGCACGCCTTGACAACTCTTCAGAGTCCTGCTTCATCTTTGCATAGGTGGCAGGGCAGAACTGGGAATAGAGCTGAGCCAGCAGAGCCTGGGAGGGGATCTCTAACTTGGTCCCGTAGCTCAGTTTGTTCCATATGTGCACTGCATAGGTGTTCTTAAGGAGTTTCTGAAGCTCCAAGGCACTGACTGCCTCAAACAGCTTCTTCCAGTCCTGCCAGGGAACAGGATAAACAACTTCTCGGGCAAGAGCACTCACACCTTTGCAGCTCATGCTCATGATAGTACTGAGGGAGCACCACTTCTTGAAGACACGAGTTAGGAGCTCTGGGCCCTGGTACCCCCAGACCCAGCCATTGTAATCCTCCACAAAGTCCTGCATGCAAAGCTCAATGAATTTGTGCTTGGCCTCAAAGGACAGAAAGGCTCCATTCAGTACACTGTCACCCTGAATGCCGAGGGCATTGGTGAGGTTCTGTAAGTTCTTAAGCACGATGAAGTCTGTATCCAGGTAGATGCCACCAAATTTCCACATGAGGACAATTCTGCAGGCGTCAGAGAGGACATGTAAAAAATAAGGCTCCTGTTGCCGCTGAGGCTGCAGGAACCACTGTGCCAGAGGTGTTCCAGAAAAGAGCTCTTGGAGGTCCAGGCGTCGGATTTCCACGTTGGGGAAGCAGCTGAGCAAGGAGAAAGCCCAGTGCTTGGGCAAGGAGGCGTTCCCTTTGGCCAAGCCTTTCATGAGCACCACGACTCGTGATGCGGGGTGTGTCCTGGCTGCTGACTCCACGGAGCAGGAGAACAGGTAACTTGGGGCAGTTTGCTCCGAGGTTTCCACAAAAAACACATTTCCTGTGGAAGGAGAGGGCCCACCAGCAATGTCAAGGGGAGAAGGCACATAGTGAGCACAGCTGATCTCAGCAGACAAGCCGTAGGTGGGGACGCTGCTCTTTGGGTCCTCCCCGATGCCCCAGTACAACTTGTGGTAGGCAAAGGATACGAACACAAAGATGAGGATAAACAGGGCAAAGGGCTTGTGGCTCAGCACCACCCTGGTCAGCTTTAGGGGGCAGCTGGGCGTCCTGAGCATTCTCTCTCCAGCCAGAGCCTGCTCTCCCAAGATAGCCGTCATGATCTAAAGGGAAGGAAAAAAGAGAAAAAACCTGACAGACGAGGCAGCAGAGTATGAGCTGAGCCTTCCTTGACAGGTGTGTCCCACCTTCATAGCAGTGCGCAACAAACTCTGGGAACACCATTAGAGAACTCATCTGTCACCCTCTAGAACTTCAGGTCACTGTCAACACGAGACATGAGACACGTACGCAAAGTCCTGGCAGGAGGAAATAGCAATGTTCCTTGTGAGCATTCCTGGAGCCCTGTCAACAGACACTGTGTGGAAGGAACTGCTGCCCACTGACAGCTGGTTATCATGAGGGGAGTTGTTTTCTCCTGATACACAACGTGTCCTTCCCCCAAACCAAACACAAGCCTCAGCCTTCCAGTTGTTGAGCTGGCACTTGCTGCCTTTCCAAGCCAATCACCTGCCCCTGCAGAGAGCCTGGCCCATTGTCCATGGCAGCGTAGCCTGGCAGGACGGATGGAGAGCAGGAAAGGAATGGATGCAGGGCAGCTCAGGAGGCAGATGCAGACAATAAGGTCAAGAGCTGCCTTTGTAAAGGGAGTTCCAAGGCTGCTTCCCAACCCTGCACAGGTCACACTGGCTCTGCCCTGCTCAGTTCTCCCAGTGGATCCTGCTGGTGGACAGGCATTCCCTCCGCTCTCCTGGCCTTACCTTCCTTGCTCCTTCTGGAGTGGAAGAGATTTTTAAGAAGGCAGCAACAAACAGATAAGTCAGTCTAGCTCCATCCTCAGCATTAGCATCATCATTGCTGCCCTTGCCTCTCCTTAAATCGAGGGGCAGCAGGAGCAGCACCTCCTGTGCCCACCACTGGGCCCCAAAGGTCAATGGGCAAGAGCACATGAAGAAGCTGTGAGGAAGGCTGTGCCTTTTAGGACCATTGGAAATGGTCTTAAGTGGTGCCAAGGGAGGTTAGAGTGGACATTACTCAGAATTTTACTCCCTGGAAGAGTTACCAGGCATTGGTACAGGCTGCCCAAGAAAGCAGTGGAGCCACTGTCCCTGGAGGTATTTAACAGACACGTAGGTGTGGCACTTAGGGACTGGGTTTAGTGGTGGACTTGGCAGAGCGGGTTTTGGGGTTGGATGCAGGCACTCAAAGATCTCTTCCATCCTAAAGGATTCCATCATTTCTCCTGCCTCGCTGAGCTCCATCTCCAAAGCCCTACCCTCCAGGACAGAAAGGTTCAGGAAACGGGAAAAGCTTTAATCCAGCAGCTGTAACCAAAGTGGCAGGGAACACGACAGAGCGCCCAGGTGGCACAGACCCATTTGTCATTGCTCCTTGATTACTGTGCCTGGCTCACGTATGGAGATTCCCTGTGGCCAGAAAGGACTTGTCAGCCACACTGGGAGGCATCCAAATGTCAGAGCATGGAGCCACCACTCTTCACCAGGTACAGGGGGACAGAAGAGAGGCAGCCAACACACAAATGATCAGCTCTGGATCCCCAGAAAGTTTTCTCCTCCCGCACAGAAACACCACCATATGCTGCCAGTGCTACAGGCAGGCATAGCCAGCCCACCCTGCCTTATACAGACCCCTCTACATTCCCCACCCTCCACACACCACAGCTGGGATAGCCCTGTAAATATTTTTTTGCTTTGCAAGCATAGGAGGAGAGAGCTGTACAGGCCTGGGAAGAAGTTCCTGTGTAGTAGAGGGGCAGGAAAGGGCCACATTCATCTAACCACAAGCAAGTTTTGAGCTTGTCGGCACATTTTGAGCAAAGGACCAAACTTTACTCCCGTCACATCTCTATAAAGTTAGAAATACATTTCTGCTTTTGGAGCAGACAGGGCAACAATTTCAACGCTGCAATAGCCAGTTCAATTCATTTACAAAAGAAATACAGGAAGCCTGGCTCTGACTCTTCCTCTGAAAACACATGTGCTATTCCAAAGAAATTGCAAACTCTACTCACCTGTCCCTGCCTTCAAGACACCACAGAATTCACTGCTTAGCTGGAGAAGAGTTTTAAGCGGTTGGCGTCTGTGAGGGCACCTAAAACTCTGTGTTCTGGAACTTCCGCCTTCTGAAAAAAAGTGGCAAAAGGAAAAAGTCTGAATACGTGGAAAAACGATGTAGATGAAGGATGTGACATCACAACAGTGAGTAGCTCAAAAAAAAGCTGTATGGAGCACGGCAAAGGAGCCATCTAGTTATAAAGTAATCATAAAAACAAATAGGAAATTCAGACCTCATTGTCACTACACTTTAAACTTTAGACTGTGTCAGGAAAACATTTGGGGTTTTTTTGTTTTCTCCTCTTTGCTAAGAATTCCCAGCCCTCACGCTGCTGCTGGGGCTGCCACAATAGCTGAGCTGAGCCTTCCACAGAGCTGCCTGCTCCCACCCCAAGCCCTAAGTACAGGATGCCCCCTTGCAAACACACTCTTTTCACCAAATACTTTACTCCTTCATTAGGGAGTGCTCCCTCATATGCCAGGGACCTCAGGGAAGGACTTTGCCAAATTCCGGTGTCCCTCATTCTGTGCCAGTTCCCCCTTGACCCTGTGATCAAGGGAGGCTCACCTTCCCTTCCATGAGACTTGCTGGCACATTCATCAAATCCCTCCTTTATCAGTACAGCCACTAAATTCAGGCTCTGCTGCAGTTCTTCCTCAGCTGCCTGAAACAAATATTGCTCTGTAGTGTCCCAGACCTCTCTCCTCTCCCCAGATCCTTCCATGCATGACAGCACCATGGATGGACTCATGACAACTCTCGTCCCAGCACAGGGACTCCACAGGCACTCTGGGCTACCTGATCCAGTGTTTCACCACCCTTCCTTTCATTTCTAACTCGCCACACTTCAAGGTGTGCCCATTGTGTCTCCTGCTATCTCTGCATTGAACACAGGAGAGTCTCAGTTGTGTCCTTCACCCACCCCCCCAGCCACCCACCTTCAGCCAGGTGTTTCACACCCTGAACACACAGCCCAGCCTGATCTAGTCCAAGACAAGTCAGCAGAGCTCTCCCAGCCTCTCCTCATGCGCTGTGTGCTCCAGGCCCCTTCTCACCTTTGTGGTCCTTTGCTGGATTTGCTCCAGTATGGACGGGCCTCCCTCATGGTGGGATTCCTGAACCAGCCCTCCAGGTGTGTCCCACCAGTGCCGAGTGGTGGGCAAGGATTTGCATTAGGGGTAGATGGATGACCCCACATTGTTGACTGCCTACAACCTCAGAGCCATCTTCAACTTGCCAGGTGTCTGCTGGAATCCCACCCAGCAAACGCTCCAAGAGGTTCCTGGAGCACGTGGAAGAGAACTTGCTGACACAGGTGGCAGGTGAGCCCACCAGGGGAGGTGTCCCAGGGGATCTGCTGTTTGCAAACAGAGGAGCACTGGGGTGGAGATGAGGTTGCCTGAGGCCATCTTGGGTACAGTGACCGTGACACGATTTGATTTCAGTTCTCGGTGAAGGGAGGGAAGAAAGAGGAAGGGGGTCAGCAAAACTACTGCCTTGGATTTGTGGAGGACAGGCTTTGGTCTGTTTGGACCATGGGTTGAGAGAATCCCTTGGGAGGCAGTCCTGAGGGGCCAGGGAGCCCAGGAAGGTGGAGGTTCCTCAGGATGGAACCTCCATAGAGGTGGAGAAGGAGCCAATTACAATGTGCTGGAAGCTGGTTCAGCGAAGGCTGGCTTGGATGAACAGCAAGCTTCCACTGGGACTCAGGGAAGAACAGAGAGTTTGGCAGCTCTGGAAGAAGGGTCAGGCAACTCAGGAAGACTACAAGAATGTCAGGAAGTTAATCAGAGAGAAAACTAGAAAGGTAAAAGTCCAGCTAGAAGTCAATCTGGCCACCAGCATAAAAGCTAAGGAAGAAATGCTTTTCCAAATGCATTAATACCAAAAAGAGGCCAAGGAGATTCTCCATCTTTTATTGCACGCTGGGGTGGGAACACAACCTCCAGGGATGAGGAAAAGGCTGAGGCACCCAATGGCCTTTAACTCAAAGCCCAGGTGACCTCTGCATATCCGGCCCCCTGAGCCAGAAGACAGAAACAGGGAGCAGAACAAGGTCCCCATTCTGCAGGAGGAAGTTGTCAGTGAGCTGCTGTGCTGCCCAGACATGCACAAGTCTAGGCAGATGCCATCCTTCTGCTGGGAGCTGGTGAAGCAGCCCAGAAAGTTCCAGTCTCCATTGTTTATCAGCAGTCCCGGTGAACTGGAGAGCTCCTGGGTGACTGGAGGTTGGCCAATGTGACACCCCTCTAGGGGAAAGCTTGGAAGGACACCTGGGGGAACCAGAGGCCTGTCAGCCTGACCTCGGTGCCTGGGAAGGGTATGGACCAGATTACCTGGAGTGCAATGGCACCATGTGTGCTGCACCACTGTGGCATCAGGCCCAGCCAGCACACGTTCAGGCAGGTCCTGCTTGACTGACCCAACCTCCTTCTATGAACAGCCAATGGATGGGGAAAGGCTGTGGATATTGTGCACCTGGGCCTTCTAAAGCCTTTGACCACTGCTTCCACAGCGCTCTCCTGGAGAGCATTGTCCTTGCAGCCCATGGATTTAAAGGGTTCCCTGTTGGCTGGGAATAAAGTGCCTGGATGGCTGGGCCCAGAGGGTGGTGGTGGAATTATCCAGCTGGCAGTGGGTCACTTGTGCTGTGCCCCAGGGCGCACTGTCAGAGCCAGTCCCCTTTCATATCCTTGAGGCTGAACAAGATCTGAAGTGCCAGGTACTGCCCCTGGGTCACAGGAAGCGCCAGCAGCTCCAGGCTGGGAAGAGTGGCTGGGAATAGCCCAGCAGGGAAGGAAGGGCCTGGGCCTGCTGGCCCACAGTGCATGCCCAGGTGGGCGAGAAGGCCAATGGCTGCTGGGCTGGGCCAGCAATGGTGTGGCCAGCAGGAGCAGGCCAGTGACTGTCCCCCTGCTGTGGGCACTGGGGAGGCCTCACCCCAAGGGCTGTGTCCAGTTCTGGGCCTGGCACTGCAAGATGGACACTGAGGGGCCGGAGTGTGTCCAGAGGGGGAAACGGAGCTGGGCAAGGGGCTGGAGCACAAGTCTGATGAGGAGCAGCTGAGGGAGCTGGGGGTGTTTAACCTGGAGGAAAAGGAGGCTCAGGGGAGCTCTACTGCTCTCCACACCTCCCTGACAGGAGGGTGCAGCCAGCTGGGGGTCAGGCTCTGCTCCCTGGGAACAAGGGACAGGATGAGGGGAAATGAATAGAATGGTGTGGAATGGAAGGGACGCTGAAGATCATCTTGTTCCACTCCTCCTGCCACAGACAGGGACACCTCCCACTATCCCAGGTTGCTCAGAGCCCCATTCAGCCTGGACTTGGACACTTCTAGGGATCCAGGGGCAGCCACAACTGCTCTGGGCACCCTGTGCCAGGGCCTCAGCACCCTCACAGGGAAGAATTTCTCCCTCATATCCAACCTAAACCTTCTCTCTGTCACTGTGAAGCCATTCCCCCTTGTCCTGTCACTGCAGGCCTTTGCAAAGAGTCTGTCTGCATCTTTCCTTTAAGCTCCCTTCAGGCAGTGGAGGGCCATGATTAGGTCACCACAAAGCCTTCTCTTCTCCAGGCAGAACATTCCCACTTCTCTCAGCTTTTCCTCCCAGCAGAGCTGTTCCCTTCCTCTGATCCCCTTGGTGGCCCTGCTCTGCACTGGCTCGAGCAGCTCCCTGTCCTTCCTGTGCTGGGCCAAGGGCTGGATGCAGCACTCTGTGCACCACAGTAGGTTCAGCTGGGCTATGAGGAAAAATTTCAGCGTGCTTAAGCACTGTGTGCCACAGGCTCCCCAGGGAAGTGGTGGAGTCAGCATCCCTGGAAGTGCTCCAAAAAATGAGAACACATGGCATTTGGGGTACAGGCTTGTGGGTATGGTGATAGTGAATTGAAGGTTGGACTCCCTGATCGTGGAGGTCTTTTCCAACCTTCATGTGCTTCTGAGTTTTTATTTTTGTCCCTGGGGACACTGCTTGGTGCCCTGCACTTGGTCCTTCTGTTGATGGGGACATGTCGTCCCCTGGACTTCCACATTGGGCTCAATATTCCAATGAAAGGGATGCAATCCTCCTCACAGCACTGCAGAAAGAGGAAATGCTGAGCCCCTTCAGAGTGTGACAATGGTTGCTTAGATGTTGGTATCCACAAGAACTATTTCAGCAGAGCAAGGATATTCATAATTTCTGCTCCTCAAAGAACTGCTTTTGTCTGTTTCTTTTCCTGAGGCATCTCAGACAAATCATCCCACTGCTGTGGATTTAGAAACTGTAGGAAGCATTATTTGAACTTCCCTCACTTCAGAAGTTTAGAACAACTTCACAGTGAGCGACACAAGGGTCTAAACAGTTTTCTGCTTCTTAAAGCAAATTTCATATTCTCTTCATTTATTTCCCCACATGTTAAGGATCTTTGCCAACCAGGGAATTCTCATCTGAGCCCCAGCAACCTGTGACCTCTGTCCCTGACTGGCAGTGATTCAGAAAGTCATAAATGCTACAGAGAGGAAGCCAAGGGTCCCTACAGCTGTTGAAACATCACAAGGGGCTGCTCAGGCTGGGATTCACAGGAGGAGCCATTGGGGAACACCAAGAATGGACCAGCTGAGACATGCTGATGAAGGAGTTCAACCTTCCCTGCAGCAACAGGTCTCGTGAAGGACAGCAAGAGAGGCTGCAGTTAGGTTCTGCTATAAATATGAAACACAGGGGATCAGAGGCAGATATCAGGAATGTCAGGTACAGAACCACAGAGCTGTGACACAGAACCACAGAGCTGTGACACAGCTGCTCTGGGGTGTAGAAACCAACTCCGGGGAAGGTCAAAGGCACTCGGTTTCCTTTTGGCTGGGGAATGTCCCTACAGACAAGGGCCCCAGGTCACACTGCATGCCTTGACAACTCTTCAGAGTCCTGCTTCATCTTTGCATAGGTGGCAGGGCAGAACTGGGAATAGAGCTGAGCCAGCAGAGCCCGGGAGGGGATCTCTAACTTGGTCCCGTGGCTCAGTTTGTTCCATATGTGCACTGCATAGGTGTTCTTAAGGAGTTTCTGAAGCTCCAAGGCACTGACTGCCTCAAACAACTTCTTCCAGTCCTGCCAGGGAATAGGATAAACAACTTCTCGGGCAAGAGCACTCACACCCTTGCAGCTCATGCTTGTGATAGTCCTGAGGGAGCACCACTTCTTGAAGACACGAGTTAGGAGCTCTGGGCCCTGGTGCCCCCAGACCCAGCCATTGTAATTCTGCACAAAGTCCTGCATGCAAAGCTCGATGAATTTGTGCTTGGCCTCAAAGGACAGAAAGGCTCCATTCAGTACACTGTCACCCTGAATGCCGAGGGCATTGGTAAGGTTCTGTAAGTTCTTAAGCACAATGAAGTCTGTATCCAGGTAGATGCCACCAAATTTCCACATGAGGACAATTCTGCAGGCATCAGAGAGGTTGGGTAATAAATAAGGCTCCTGTTGCCGCTGAGGCTGCAGGAACCACTGTGCCAGAGGTGTTCCAGAAAAGAGCTCTTGGAGGTCCAGGCGCCGGATTTCCACGTTGGGGAAGCAGCTGAGCAAGGAGAAAGCCCAGTGCTTGGGCAAGGAGGCGTTCCCTTTGGCCAAGCCTTTCATGAGCACCACGACTCGTGATGCGGGGTGTGTCCTGGCTGCTGACTCCACGGAGCAGGAGAACAGGTAACTTGGGGCAGTTTGCTCTGAGGTCTCCACAAAAAACACATTTCCTGTGGAAGGAGAGGGCCCACCAGCAATGTCAAGGGGAGAAGGCACATAGTGAGCACAGCTGATCTCAGCAGACAAGCCGTAGGTGGGGACGCTGCTCTTTGGGTCCTCCCCGATGCCCCAGTACAACTTGTGGTAGGCAAAGGATACGAACACAAAGATGAGGATAAACAGGGCACAGAGCTTGTGGCTCAGCACCACCCTGGTCAGCTTTAGGAGGCAGCTGGGCGTCCTGAGCATTCTCTCTCCAGCCAGAGCCTGCTCTCCCGAGATAGCCGTCATGATCTAAAGGGAAGGAAAAAAGAGAAAAAACCTGACAGACGAGGCAGCAGAGTATGAGCCTTCCTTGACAGGTGTGTCCCACCTTCATAGCAGTGCGCAACAAACTCTGGGAACACCATTAGAGAACTCATCTGTCACCCTCTAGAACTTCAGGTCACTGTCAACACGAGACATGAGACACGTACGCAAAGTCCTGGCAGGAGGAAATAGCAATGTTCCTTGTGAGCATTCCTGGAGCCCTGTCAACAGACACTGTGTGGAAGGAACTGCTGCCCACTGACAGCTGGTTATCATGAGGGGAGTTGTTTTCTCCTGATACACAACGTGTCCTTCCCCCAAACCAAACACAAGCCTCAGCCTTCCAGTTGTTGAGCTGGCACTTGCTGCCTTTCCAAGCCAATCACCTGCCCCTGCAGAGAGCCTGGCCCATTGTCTATGGCAGCGTAGCCTGGCAGGACGGATGGAGAGTGGGAAAGGAATGGATGCAGAGCAGCTCAGGAGGCAGATGCAGACAATAAGGTCAAGAGCTGCCTTTGTAAAGGGAGTTCCAAGGCTGCTTCCCAACCCTGCACAGGTCACACTGGCTCTGCCCTGCTCAGTTCTCCCAGTGGATCCTGCTGGTGGACAGGCATTCCCTCTGCTCTCCTGCCCTTACCTTCCTTGCTCCTTCTGGCAAAAGGGAGGGTTGGAGTGGAAGAGATTTTTAAGAAGGCAGCAACAAACAGATAAGTCAGTCTAGCTCCATCCTCAGCATTAGCATCATCATTGCTGCCCTTGCCTCTCCGTAAATCAAGGGGCAGCAGGAGCAGCACCTCCTGTGCCCACCACTGGGCCCCAAAGGTCAATGGGCAAGAGCACATGAAGAAGCTGTGAGGAAGGCTGTGCCTTTTAGGACCATTGGAAATGGTCTTAAGTGGTGCCAAGGGAGGTTTGAGTGGACATTACTCAGAATTCTACTCCTGGAAGAGTTACCAGGCATTGGTACAGGCTGCCCAAGAAAGCAGTGGAGCCACTGTCCCTGGAGGTATTTAGCAGACACGTAGGTGTGGCACTTAGGGACTGGGTTTAGTGGTGGACTTGGCAGAGCGGGTTTTGGGGTTGGATGCAGGCACTCAAAGATCTCTTCCATCCTAAAGGATTCCATCATTTCTCCTGCCTCGCTGAGCTCCATCTCCAAAGCCCTACCCTCCAGGACAGAAAGGTTCAGGAAACGGGAAAAGCTTTAATCCAGCAGCTGTAACCAAAGTGGCAGGGAACATGACAGAGCGCCCAGGTGGCACAGACCCATTTGTCATTGCTCCTTGATTACTGTGCCTGGCTCACGTACGGAGCTTCCCCTGTGGCCAGAAAGGACTTGTCAGCCACACTGGGAGGCATCCAAATGTCAGAGTATGGAGCCACCACTCTTCACCAGGTACAGGGGGACAGAGGAGAGGCAGCCAACACACAAATGATCAGCTCTGGATCCCCAGAAAGTTTTCTCCTCCTGCACAGAAACACCACCATATGCTGCCAGTGCTACAGGCAGGCATAGCCAGCCCACCCTGCCTTATACAGACCCCTCTACATTCCCCACCCTCCACACACCACAGCTTGGATAGCCCTGTAAATAATTTTTTAAGCTGTAGAAAGTAAAGAGGCACAGACTAGGTTAGAACAGAAGCTATGATGTTGAGAAGGCACAAAACTCACCTGTCTCTGCTTTTAGGGATGCCACAGAAATCCCTCTTCAGCTGGAAAAGATATTAATGAAATTAAAAACTCAGAGGATGACCAGAACTTTATGGTCTGACAGCTCCCTCTCCTTCAGAAAAGTAAGGAGGAGCGATGGAGTCCAAACATAAGGGGAAAGAAACCGGGAAGGGTGTAAAACCATTTATGTGACCAGGAACAGATGCTAAGGTCACACAGAATCACTTGAACAAACCAGATAGTTAAAAAGTATTTAAAAAAAAAAAAAAAAAAAAAAAAAAAAAAGGAGGAAACTGAAACCAACTCTTTGAGCTTTAGACTGGTGGGAAAATGGCTTGATTTGTTTTCTCCTCCTTTGCTAAGAATTCCCAGCCCTCACGCTGCTGCTGGGGCTGCCACAATAGCTGAGCTGAGCCTTCCACAGAGCTGCCTGCTCCCACCCCAAGCCCTAAGTACAGGATGCCCCCTTGCAAACACACTCTTTTCACCAAATACTTTACTCCTTCATTAGGGAGTGCTCCCTCATATGCCAGGGACCTCAGGGAAGGACTTTGCCAAATTCCGGTGTCCCTCATTCTGTGCCAGTTCCCCCTTGACCCTGTGATCAAGGGAGGCTCACCTTCCCTTCCATGAGACTTGCTGGCACATTCATCAAATCCCTCCTTTATCAGTACAGCCACTAAATTCAGGCTCTGCTGCAGTTCTTCCTCAGCTGCCTGAAACAAATATTGCTCTGTAGTGTCCCAGACCTCTCTCCTCTCCCCAGATCCTTCCATGCATGACAGCACCATGGATGGACTCATGACAACTCTCGTCCCAGCACAGGGACTCCACAGGCACTCTGGGCTACCTGATCCAGTGTTTCACCACCCTTCCTTTCATTTCTAACTCGCCACACTTCAAGGTGTGCCCATTGTGTCTCCTGCTATCTCTGCATTGAACACAGGAGAGTCCCACTTGTGTCCTTCACCCACCCCCCCAGCCACCTACCTTCAGCCAGGTGTTTCACACCCTGAACACACAGCCCAGCCTGATCTAGTCCAAGACAAGTCAGCAGAACTCTCCCAGCCTCTCCTCATGCGCTGTGTGCTCCAGTCCCCTTCTCACCTTGGTGGCCCTTTGCTGGATTTGCTCCAGTACGGACGGGCCTCCCTCATGGTGGGATTCCTGAACCAGCCCTCCAGGTGTGTCCCACCAGTGCCGAGTGGTGGGCAAGGATTTGCATTAGGGGTAGATGGATGACCCCACATCGTTGACTGCCTACAACCTCAGAGCCATCTTCAACTTACCAGGTGTCTGCTGGAATCCCACCCAGCAGACACTCCAGGAGGTTCCTGGAGCACGTGGAAGAGAACTTGCTGACACTGGTGGCTGGCGAGCCCACCAGGGGAGGTGTCCCAGGGGATCTGCTGTTTGCAAACAGAGGAGCACTGGGGTGGAGATGAGGTTGCCTGAGGCCATCTTGGGTACAGTGACCGTGACACGATTTGATTTCAGTTCTCGGTGAAGGGAGGGAAGAAAGAGGAAGGGGGTCAGCAAAACTACTGCCTTGGATTTGTGGAGGACAGGCTTTGGTCTGTTTGGACCATGGGTTGAGAGAATCCCTTGGGAGGCAGTCCTGAGGGGCCAGGGAGCCCAGGAAGGTGGAGGTTCCTCAGGAAGGAACCTCCATAGAGGTGGAGAAGGAGCCAATTACAATGTGCTGGAAGCTGGTTCAGGGAAGGCTGGCTTGGATGAACAGCAAGCTTCCACTGGGACTCAGGGAAGAACAGAGAGTTTGGCAGCTCTGGAAGAAGGGTCAGGCAACTCAGGAAGACTACAAGAATGTCAGGAAGTTAATCAGAGAGAAAACTAGAAAGGTAAAAGTCCAGCTAGAAGTCAATCTGGCCACCAGCATAAAAGCTAAGGAAGAAATGCTTTTCCAAATGCATTAATACCAAAAAGAGGCCAAGGAGATTCTCCATCTTTTATTGCACGCTGGGGTGGGAACACAACCTCCAGGGATGAGGAAAAGGCTGAGGGACTCAATGCATTCTTGACCTCAGCCTTTAACCCAAAGCCCAGTTAGCCTCCGCATATCCGGCCCGCTGAGCCAGAAGACAGAAACAGGGAGCAGAACAAGGTCCCCACTCTGCAGGAGGAAGTTGTCAGTGAGCTGCTGTGCTGCCCAGACATGCACAAGTCTAGGCAGATGCCATCCTTCTGCTGGGAGCTGGTGAAGCAGCCCACAAAGCTCCAGTCTCCATCGTTTATCAGCAGTCCCGGTGAACTGGAGAGCTCCTGGGTGACTGGAGGTTGGCCAATGTGACACCCCTCTAGGGGAAAGCTTGGAAGGACACCTGGGGGAACCAGAGGCCTGTCAGCCTGACCTCGGTGCCTGGGAAGGGTATGGACCAGATTACCTGGAGTGCAATGGCACCATGTGTGCTGCACCACTGTGGCATCAGGCCCAGCCAGCACACGTTCAGGCAGGTCCTGCTTGACTGATCCAACCTCCTTCTATGAACAGCCAATGGATGGGGAAAGGCTGTGGATATTGTGTACCTGGGCCTTCTAAAGCCTTTGACCACTGCTTCCACAGCGCTCTCCTGGAGAGCATTGTCCTTGCAGCCCATGGATTTAAAGGGTTCCCTGTTGGCTGGGAATAAAGTGCCTGGATGGCTGGGCCCAGAGGGTGGTGGTGGAATTATCCAGCTGGCAGTGGGTCACTTGTGCTGTGCCCCAGGGCGCACTGTAAGAGCCAGTCCCCTTTCATATCCTTGAGGCTGAACAAGATCTGAAGTGCCAGGTACTGCCCCTGGGTCACAGGAAGCGCCAGCAGCTCCAGGCTGGGAAGAGTGGCTGGGAAGAGCCCAGCAGGGAAGGAAGGGCCTGGGCCTGCTGGCCCACAGTGCATGCCCAGGTGGGCGAGAAGGCCAATGGCTGCTGGGCTGGGCCAGCAATGGTGTGGCCAGCAGGAGCAGGCCAGTGACTGTCCCCCTGCTGTGGGCACTGGGGAGGCCTCACCCCAAGGGCTGTGTCCAGTTCTGGGCCTGGCACTGCAAGATGGACACTGAGGGGCCGGAGTGTGTCCAGAGGGGGAAACGGAGCTGGGCAAGGGGCTGGAGCACAAGTCTGATGAGGAGCAGCTGAGGGAGCTGGGGGTGTTTAACCTGGAGGAAAAGGAGGCTCAGGGGAGCTCTACTGCTCTCCACACCTCCCTGACAGGAGGGTGCAGCCAGCTGGGGGTCAGGCTCTGCTCCCTGGGAACAAGGGACAGGATGAGGGGAAATGAATAGAATGGTGTGGAATGGAAGGGACGCTGAAGATCATCTTGTTCCACTCCTCCTGCCACAGACAGGGACACCTCCCACTATCCCAGGTTGCTCAGAGCCCCATTCAGCCTGGACTTGGACACTTCTAGGGATCCAGGGGCAGCCACAACTGCTCTGGGCACCCTGTGCCAGGGCCTCAGCACCCTCACAGGGAAGAATTTCTCCCTCATATCCAACCTAAACCTTCTCTCTGTCACTGTGAAGCCATTCCCCCTTGTCCTGTCACTGCAGGCCTTTGCAAAGAGTCTGTCTGCATCTTTCCTTTAAGCTCCCTTCAGGCAGTGGAGGGCCATGATTAGGTCACCACAAAGCCTTCTCTTCTCCAGGCAGAACATTCCCACTTCTCTCAGCTTTTCCTCCCAGCAGAGCTGTTCCCTCCCTCTGATCCCCTTGGTGGCCCTGCTCTGCACTGGCTCGAGCAGCTCCCTGTCCTTCCTGTGCTGGGCCAAGGGCTGGATGCAGCACTCTGTGCACCACAGTAGGTTCAGCTGGGCTATGAGGAAAAATTTCAGCGTGCTTAAGCACTGTGTGCCACAGGCTCCCCAGGGAAGTGGTGGAGTCAGCATCCCTGGAAGTGCTCCAAAAAATGAGAACACATGGCATTTGGGGTACAGGCTTGTGGGTATGGTGATAGTGAATTGAAGGTTGGACTCCCTGATCGTGGAGGTCTTTTCCAACCTTCATGTGCTTCTGAGTTTTTATTTTTATTCCTGGGGACACTGCTTGGTGCCCTGCACTTGGTCCTTCTGTTGATGGGGACATGTCGTCCCCTGGACTTCCACATTGGGCTCAATATTCCAATGAAAGGGATGCAATCCTCCTCACAGCACTGCAGAAAGAGGAAATGCTGAGCCCCTTCAGAGTGTGACAATGGTTGCTTAGATATTGGTATCCACAAGAACTATTTCAGCAGAGCAAGGATATTCATAATTTCTGCTCCTCAACGAACTGCTTTTGTCTGTTTCTTTTCCTGAGGCATCTCAGACAAATCATCCCACTGCTGTGGATTTAGAAACTGTAGGAAGCATTATTTGAACTTCCCTCACTTCAAAAGTTTAGAACAACTTCACAGTGAGCGACACAAGGGTCTAAACAGTTTTCAGCTTCTTAAAGCAAATTTCATATACTCTTCATTTATTTCCCCACATGTTAAGGATCTTTGCCAACCAGGGAATTCTCATCTGAGCCCCAGCAACCTGTGACCTCTGTCCCTGACTGGCAGTGATTCAGAAAGTCATAAATGCTACAGAGAGGAAGCCAAGGGTCCCTACAGCTGTTGAAACATCACAAGGGGCTGCTCAGGCTGGGATTCACAGGAGGAGCCATTGGAGAACACCAAGAATGGACCAGCTGAGACATGCTGATGAAGGAGTTCAACCTTCCCTACAGCAACAGGTCTCGTGAAGGACAGCAAGAGAGGCTGCAGTTAGGTTCTGCTATAAATATGAAACACAGGGGATCAGAGGCAGATATCAGGAATGTCAGGTACAGAACCACAGAGCTGTGACACAGAACCACAGAGCTGTGACACAGCTGCTCTGGGGTGTAGAAACCAACTCCGGGGAAGGTCAAAGGCACTCGGTTTCCTTTTGGCTGGGGAATGTCCCTACAGACAAGGGCCCCAGGTCACACTGCATGCCTTGACAACTCTTCAGAGTCCTGCTTCATCTTTGCATAGGTGGCAGGGCAGAACTGGGAATAGAGCTGAGCCAGCAGAGCCCGGGAGGGGATCTCTAACTTGGTCCCGTGGCTCAGTTTGTTCCATATGTGCACTGCATAGGTGTTCTTAAGGAGTTTCTGAAGCTCCAAGGCACTGACTGCCTCAAACAACTTCTTCCAGTCCTGCCAGGGAATAGGATAAACAACTTCTCGGGCAAGAGCACTCACACCCTTGCAGCTCATGCTTGTGATAGTCCTGAGGGAGCACCACTTCTTGAAGACACGAGTTAGGAGCTCTGGGCCCTGGTGCCCCCAGACCCAGCCATTGTAATTCTGCACAAAGTCCTGCATGCAAAGCTCAATGAATTTGTGCTTGGCCTCAAAGGACAGAAAGGCTCCATTCAGTTCATGGTCATCCTGAATGCCGAGGGCGTTGGTGAGGTTCTGTAAGTTCTTAAGCACAATGAAGTCTGTATCCAGGTAGATGCCACCAAATTTCCACATGAGGACAATTCTGCAGGCATCAGAGAGGTTGGGTAAAAAATGAGGCTCCCAGTGCCGTAGAGGCCATAAGTACCACCTTTTCAGGGGTGTTCCAGAAAAGAGCTCTTGGAGGTCCAGGCGTCGGATTTCCACGTTGGGGAAGCAGCTGAGCAAGGAGAAAGCCCAGTGCTTGGGCAAGGAGGCATTCCCTTTGGCCAAACCTTTCATGAGCACCACGACTCGTGATGCGGGGTGTGTCCTGGCTGCTGACTCCACGGAGCAGGAGAACAGGTAACTTGGGGCAGTTTGCTCTGAGGTCTCCACAAAAAACACATTTCCTGTGGAAGGAGAGGGCCCACCAGCAATGTTGAGGGGAGAAGGCACATAGTGAGCACAGCTGATCTCAGCAGACAAGCCATAGGTGGGGACGCTGCTCTTTGGGTCCTCCCCGATGCCCCAGTACAACTTGTTGTAGGCAAGGTATATGAACACAAAGATGAGGATAAACAGGGCACAGGGCTTGTGGCTCAGCACCACCCTGGTCAGCTTTAGGAGGCAGCTGGGTGTCCTGAGCATTCTCTCTCCAGCCAGAGCCTGCTCTCCCGAGACAGCCTGAAGGGAAGGAAAGAAAACAACCTGACAGACGAGGCAGCAGAGTATGAGCCTTCCTTCACAAATGTGTGTGTCCCACCTTCATAGCAGTGCACAACAAACTCTGGGAACACTATAAGAAAACTTATCTGTCACGGTTTAGATCTTCCAGTCATTTTGAACATGAGACACGTATGCAAAAAATTCTGGGAGGAAGAAACCAAACAAGCTGCGAAGAGGACAGAGAACTCAGGTCGCAGTGTTGCGTTTCTCATTTCTCCCTTGATCTCTGGGCCTGGGTCACATATGGAACATCTCATGTGCCCAGAAAATGGCTTCTTAGACGCACTGGTTGTTATCCTAAGATAAGGCACTGTGACTTGGGGGACAGTGGAGAGGCAGCCAACACACAAATGATCAGCTCTGGATCCCCAGAAAGTTTTCTCCTCCCACAGAGAAATACCAGCATGTGCTGCCAGTGCTACAGGCAGCAAAAACCAGCCCACCCTGCCTTATACAGACCCCTCTACATTCCCCACCCTCCACACACCACAGCTGGGTTAACCCTGTAAATAATTTTTTGAACATTCGAAGACAAAAGGCACTGACTTGGTGGGACAGAGCTGGTGCTGTAGAGAAGGCACAAAACTCACCTGTACCTGCTTTCAAGATACCACAGAATTCCCTGCTCAGGTGAAAGGATGTTTAAAAAATTAAAGTCTGTAAGTATGACTACTGCTCGATAGTCACTTCCTTTTTATAAAAACGAATGGTGAGTACATGGAGAAAAAAAAAAGGAGGATGTGACATCATTCATCCGTAATGAGTAGATGATACAAAGGTCACAAAGATGCACCATAAACAAACAAGTTAGTTAAAAAGTAATTAAGGAAAAAGGAAGAAATTGAAAACCCACTGTTGCAACACTTTGAGCTTTAGACTAGTGGGAAAATGGCTTGATTTGTTTTCTCCTCCTTTGCTAAGAATTCCCAGCCCTCACACTGCTGCTGGGGCTGCCACAGTAACTGAGCTGAACCTTCCACAGAGCTGCCTGCTCCCACCCCAAGCCCTAAGTACAGGATGCCCCCTTGCAAACACACTCTTTTCACCAAATACTTTACTCCTTCATTAGGGAGTGCTCCCTCATATGCCAGGGACCTCAGGGAAGGACTTTGCCAAATTCCGGTGTCCCTCATTCTGTGCCAGTTCCCCCTTGACCCTGTGATCAAGGGAGGCTCACCTTCCCTTCCATGAGACTTGCTGGCACATTCATCAAATCCCTCCTTTATCAGTACAGCCACTAAATTCAGGCTCTGCTGCAGTTCTTCCTCAGCTGCCTGAAACAAATATTGCTCTGTAGTGTCCCAGACCTCTCTCCTCTCCCCAGGTCCTTCCATGCACAGCAGCACCATGGATGGACTCATGACAACTCTCGTCCCAGCACAGGGACTCCACAGGCACTCTGGGCTACCTGATCCAGTGTTTCACCACCCTTCCTTTCATTTCTAACTCGCCACACTTCAAGGTGTGCCCATTGTGTCTCCTGCTATCTCTGCATTGAACACAGGAGAGTCTCACTTGTGTCCTTCACCCACCCCCCCAGCCACCCACCTTCAGCCAGGTGTTTCACACCCTGAACACACAGCCCAGCCTGATCTAGTCCAAGACAAGTCAGCAGAGCTCTCCCAGCCTCTCCTCATGCGCTGTGTGCTCCAGTCCCCTTCTCACCTTGGTGGCCCTTTGCTGGATTTGCTCCAGTACGGACGGGCCTCCCTCATGGTGGGATTCCTGAACCAGCCCTCCAGGTGTGTCCCACCAGTGCCGAGTGGTGGGTAAGGATCACTCCCCATGACCTTGCAGGCCATGCTCCACAGGCTGTGAGGACATCTCCTGTCTTCTGGTCAGCTTGGTGGTCCAGGGGACGACCGGACCCTTTTCTGCCCAGGTGCTTTCCATCAAAATGCTGCCTATAATTTTCATTGCCTTGCTTATTAAATTTAAAAGCCAAGTTAACCAATACAGGTTTTGAAATATGCTAACAAAAATGTGTCCAAACAAAAATTTCAAAATGCAAAGAGAAATCTCAATGCACAATGTAAACTCTGATATAAGAAAATCATCAAGGATCCCTTGTTCCAAGCACAAAAGGGATAAAACAAAGGAACCAGACACAGGGCTGCCACCACAGATTATCTTGTAACTTCACCATGCAAAGACTGCCACCAATCTGCTGGTGATGGATCTGCACATGCTCATGCCTACTTTTAGTCCACCCTGCCCTGAGCAAAGTGATTTCCTGCCCTATATGATTAATAGTGCTTCACTGATATTTCCTTGGTAGCAAAATCACAGTAAGCAAAAAAAGGAAAACAACCCAAACTAGATGATAATTGAATGATTGACTGATGGTACAACATGCATTGTGCATGAAGCCAACTTACATGAAGGCAAAAAACATCCTGCATTCCTGTAATCCTCAACTTTTAAAATCGTAACAGCAGATATTCAGAAGTTCCTGAATCCTGGCAAATCATTCCTAATAAGATAAAAACTTCATTACTGAGTGATAGTCTTATAAAACATCATATGATCTACATGACAGTTGAAGTAGACAAATTCTTCCATAACAAATGGAAGAAATGAACTGTGAAAGTTGTTTAAGGGCATGCATTTGTGATGTCAGAGAACAAAATGTTACATTCTCACTTTGCACTGAAAGCAATTAGGATTGTTTTTACATGATTACATTAGACCTGTGTAATTCTCAGAGTATGAGTTCTGCAGAAGTTCTCAAAACTTCCAGGCCTCAATCTTACTATACCAAGTAAAACCAAGTGTTTTAGCCAGAGGTGATCAGCTGATTACAGGAAAACTACAGTTGTCCATATTGCAGAAGTGCAAGTGTTATTTCAAAAACAGAGTATAAATGGAGGATCTTAATAAGGACTTTGCTATTGTTTCTCATCTAGGATTTAATTAATACAGCTTATACCTAGATCATTAGGAGATTTAGCCTATGAAGCTGGATAGGCCTGAAAATTAACAGAAAATTACAGGAAAGAGGGTGTAAAGATATGATCTAACTAGTAGCAAATATATGCGTATCTATAGTTACATAATATACTATTAACTAAAATGGATTTGCAGTGTAATTCTTTGTTGTACCTCAGAACATGCAGAGAAACTGGTTAGAGATGGTTTTGCATCTTGGGCAAGATGCTTTGGTTGATCCCAACATTTTCAAGCAATAGCTGGGCCCTCTTGTAACCATGTCAACTGTCATTCCTGCAGTTCTGGGCACTAAAAATATCCTTCTGAACCTAGGGAAAGTACTGCTGGGGTAGCAAAGCAGAGAGTGGCAGCTCTTGCAGCAAGGGACCCAGCACTGGAGGAGTCCAGCCTGGGGCTGGTTGGAGGATCTGGTAGAGATCAGCCAGAATTTGTCATGAACATCCAGTCTTCATGGGCTAAATGGAAGTACACTGTGGTATAGCTTCACTTCTTTCTTTGTTTTATTACTGCTTGTTCTTGTGTATTTTTGTCAAGACTTCAACTACTTTATGGGATTAAACTATAAAAGCTATATTTAAATGTACATCCAGCACACACAGAGCAACACAGCTTCATTAGCCTTGGAAAAAACAGAGAGGAGGGAAAAAGGTCGAGCAAACCTTTGCATACCTAGATCGCTGCTAAGAGTCTGGAACAATAAATATCATCCATCACAAGGAGCCTGACAGAAGTATTTTGGGGACCCACCAGAAAACAGCTGAAGATCTCAATTTTCTCCAGATTTACATTACTAATGAGTGTAGAAGAGGTGAGATTTTACAATAACAGCATTCAGTAGGTAACTAATCAGGCTGCTAGGCATGGAAACACAGAGTGATGCCCAACAGGGATGCATCCACCAGCAAATTCCCCTAGTTTTTAGGGGAATTAGATTTAGCATTTTACCAACAGCTTTAGAGTTCCTCCTCATGAACCCAGAGAGGATGGCAGACCAAGCACGTGTGAATGTTTGAGGTAAGAGGAGAGCAAATATTGTAAATGTAGTATACTAGGCCAATAAAATACTGCAGCTGAAGGCAGAGGACATTTAAGGCACTTGTTTCTTAACTGCATCTTCTGTATTTATCATGACTTCACCTTTTCAGAATGAATCCTGCAATATCCAGTTCTCTTAGGGTGGGTTTAGAACTATGTTTTCTCCTGAAGTAAAAGAAAGAAGTTTACACACCCTCTTGTATAGCTGTAATGAAATGCTGGATAGACACTCTGTGGGATAAGATGCATTAAAAGCAAGCAGAACGAAGAGTCAGAGAATGAGATTAGCAACTTTCTATCAAAAAAAAAAACAAACCAAACAACCAGATTGTGGGAAGAAATGATATGGCAGTTTTGATAGCTGCTGGTTCCCAGATCACTGTACACAAAACAGCCACAGATATGATGGCATCTCACTGAAGCTGTCCAGAAAAAGTATCTACAGGGTCTGTTATTTGCAACAGAGAGTATCAATGATGTACCTAGGCAAAGGCCACAAACAGAAAATCAGATAGCCAGACATGGCAACATCATTACATTTCAATCAGCCTCCCTGAATACAAGAAGCAGTAGCCCAAGACGAAAGGAAAATGGTCAGTACATTTAGACAGTCAGAAATTTGCAGGATCAGGTTTGTTAAGCAGGATCCGCCACTGATGAACATCCAGTGCTGGCTGGGCCTGGCCCCCTGGCTGGTCACGCTCAGTATGATCTGTTCCACAGCCTTCCTTGGCATCGAGGTCAGGCTCACGGGCTTGTGGCTCTCCAGATCCTCCTTTCAGCCTTCTTGTAGATGGGTGTCACACTGGCTAGCCATCAGTCTTCTGGGACTTCCCCAGTTGACCAGGGCTGCCAGTAAATGATGGAGAGCAGCTCCATGAGCTTGTCCACCAGCTCCCTCAGTTCCCTTGAGTGGATCCCACCTGGCCCCGCAGATTGTACAATTTTAACTGGAACAGCAGGTCACTGTTTCCTCCTGGATTACAGGGGTGATATCTTGTCCCTATCTCCCAGCTCAGGGGGCCTGACACCCTGATAATAACTGGTCTTTCAGTTAAAGACTGAAGCAAAGAAAGCATCAAGTACCTCAGCCTTTTCCTCATCCTTGGTGGCAATGTAATAAAGGATGGAGAGTCACATGTAATCACCTCACATGTAATAAAGAATGGAGAGTCTCCTTGGCCCTCTGTTATTAATGTATTTGGGGAAAAAAAAAAAAAAAAGTGCTATCCCTTGTGGCATATGCCAAATTAAATTCTAGCTGGGCCTTTGGCCTTTCTGACTTTCTCCCTGCATAACCTAATGACACCCTTTTAATCTTCCTGAATCACTTGTCCCTTCTTCCAAGCTGGTAAATATATTTTTTTCCCCTTGAGTTCAATCAAAAGCTGCTTGTTCATCCAGGCCAGTTTTCTTCCCTGCTGGTTTGTCTTATGGCACATTGGGCTGGCCTGTTCCTGTGCCTTTCAGATGTTGTTCTTGGAGAATGTCCAGTGTCCCTCAGGACTGCCTCCCAAGGAATTGCCTCAACCCTGAGCAGGCCAAAGTCTGGAAATCCAAGGTAGAAGTTTTGTGAGTCCATTCTGAAAACTCTCATTTCAAGACAACTATGCCCAAGACAGACTCCAACCATCACATCTCCCACCAGCCCTTCTCTGTTCACAAACAGCAGGGCCCAGCATGCCCAAGTTCCTCTTACCTGTAGCCAGATGCAGAAATTAATTCTGGGCTGTTTCAAAGGGATCTCTGAACTCCCTTCCAATCTCCTTCCCTACCAACCCTTCTGCCCCTCTAGCAGGCTTCATGTTCCTTCTGCAACTTGAAAATAAAAGGATTTATAATATTGGTAGCTTTACTATCTTTTGGAATTTGTTTTCAAACAGTGTTTTCTATAGTCTCATGGTGTTGCCATATTTAACTTGCCAGACTTCATGTGCCTACTTCATTTTCCCTCTGGTGATAGGTACCATTTTGAAGAGTGCTTTATACTTCTTGTACCTCTGCCAGCATATTACAGGATGCTGTTTGGCTTCAGCATTATACACAAATTTAAATGTCAAGATCTCAGCTTGGGCTGTAATGGCAGGGTGCCGCTGACTGACTTCCTTCTGCAGTTCTCTCTTCTGGACTCTGCCTGTTCATTTGATTTCCAGGAATGGTTATACAGCAAAAACCAGAGACCACGAGCCAAGTGAACAAGGGAATGGTTATAATCACTTGAGAGAGATAACCGTGAAGTATCTATGAAAGAATAAAGGGGTGATGTTCATAAATGGCATATCCAAACAGAGCATGGGGAGAGCTTTGCTTCCCCTCTTCTCTCCTGCTGAGGACACACCAGCCCTAGGCAGAGCTCAGTCCCCAGCATGTATCACATTAAGACAGGTAATGGCACTTTCTTACAAGAATCTACTTTGCACTCTGGCCTTCCAAGACTGCACATTTTGGGAGGAGGGAGATAAAACAAAGAGTAGAATAAAAAGAGGGGAAAAGAGCCCTACGGAGCATTACTCCTTACTGTGTGTCCTGGATGCCCCCAACACAAGAGCTCCTGGCACAGGAGAGCTCTCAGGCAGCAGAGAAAATAATCATCCTTCAGTCACTGCCCAGGAAACCGGATCCAGAAATACCTTCCTGATCCTTCCATGCTCCTCGTCTGCTACACTGGCCAGTTCTGCATCTCCAGCCCCACCCCTGGCTTCCCCCTTGAGGTAGAGCACCCATGTCCCAGCTAACCTCCATGAGCCCAAGGACAGCAGCCATGGCATGAAATAAGCTGTATAAACACACAGTTTCTTTGAAGTGTGTGTTTGTGTTTGAAGTGTCACAATGCTTTTCTCAGAGGTGCCTGGCTCTTAAGTTAAAAACCCAGAAATATTTCACAAGGAATATATTCTTTGAAGAAAGAAAGAAAAAAGTTGTCTGAAAGATGCAGAACATTTTAGTGTCTTCTCTGCTTTAATCTCTATCTGTCTTTTGGTAAAAGTTTGCATAATTTAAAAGAAATAAAATCAATACAATTCAACAGTAAAAACAGAAGTTCTGTCAGAAATGTGCATAATGTAATGGAGAACTATATTATGCCTCCTAAAGAAAGCTATGGGTCAGCTTGATAACAGAATTTTCCATTTCAGATTAATCGCTCTTCAGTTGAAAACAAGACAAAAACTCTCTGCTGAATTTTTTTTCTCTCTCATTTTCTTTCCCCCTCTATTGAACAAAAGCCTTATTGTTCTATGAATTTCCCAAGACACCTTCAGCCTCTCAGACTGGCCACTTTGGAATGTTTCTACACTACCTGACACATCACCTGGCCAGCAGCCCAGGGAGCAGCCACCTCCCAGCTGCCCTTCCCTCCAGACCCTCTGCTTTTCTTGGGACTCTGAAAGGGTAACACACACTTTTTATCCATATAGCTGCAAGAAACAGCAAGACCTCACCATCCTGTCCCTAACAGCTTCCACCCTTTCTTAAAGACATTCAAGCAGAGGCAGTGTGCTGCTCTGACTAGCTGTGGTTTTGGTGTGCAATGGGCTGTGTTTGTCTAGTTTGGAGCTTGTTGGAACCAGCTGGAATCACAGCCCCATTCCACACAGGTGAGCCCTGCAGCCCCTGGCTCCCCAAACCCTGCCAGTTCTGCCTCATACAGAGTACTTTGCAGTGCTCAAATACAGAGAAGTCCCTAGGGTTTTTTTCTTCTTGTAAGGATGAAACTTGGATTTGAATGTTGGATTACCAGCTGGTGAGCTGCTCTTCACTACCTAGGGCAAACAAAACTGGTTAAAAAAGAAATTAGATTGTGAGGGTTACTGACTTCCTGAACTATTCATATATTTATTTCCCTTCCCTTTGTGGTAACATTGATTTCCAAAAATTACCTGTCCAGTTCTTGAGAAATTCTTTAAAGAAGGAAGATGAATGATCCCAAGTGCCACGTCATCATTTACCTGAATGCAAAGGACTTGCCAACAATTTATTGATGGCTTCCCATCCCATGTTTTATTATTTGCTTAAAGCTGTCAAGAGCTTATTCCAAGCAGCTCTTAAGCATGTACCAAAGGGCTCTCTACCAGTTAAACAGGAAGACAGACACATCCCAGCACTGCCACACACCTGTAAAGACTTCCCAGAAAGCAAAGCTTTGTGTCGCAACTAAACCAGCTTAAGGAGAAGTTGCCAATGAAGAGGAGATTACCTCAGTAATCTGAGGCAAAAATCTTTGCCTACAGAATAAATACGAAGTTTTCCTGAGCATTTGTTTCCACAGAACAGCTTGACTGAAGCACAGCTGTGAGAGGGAGAAGTTAAGAGCACTACCTCTCCTTCAGCACTTCTCCCTCACAAACAGCAAGGAAATAGCAATGATCTGGTTTGGTTTTTTTTAAAAGACTCTCCACAGCTTAACAGGAAAGAAAGATAGAAGTATCTCAGGCAGTAAAGAGGTGCAGCAGATTCCAACAGCTGTTTCAGCAACAGCCGTGAAAGCAGCAGGGAAACCACAGGGTCCTCTGGGGCACTGCAAACACCCCTGAAGCCAGAGGAAAAGCTCCATTTCTTCCCACCATGTCTGATGAAGTCTCATCAGAAGCTACACAACAGCTGATGGTGATGCACCCCTGAGGTTCCATCCAGCAGTTTCAGTGGAGGAAATAAAGCAAGAGGAAAGATCACAAGGCCAGGAATGACTGCCACACCAATGCAAACACACAGCTGTGTTTGCCTGAAATTCACTCCTGTTTTTACCTTAGCAGTGCTTTGTGACTGCCTAAAAAGTAAAGCAAACATTAATAAATTTCCTGGTCCTGTCAGAAAGAGGCGCTTTAGGACAATTAGCTGGGACAACACAGAGAGGACTTGGGAACAAAGAGGTATCACAGCAGCCAGAGACAAGAGCCAGGTCCTCCCTCACTGAAACCAGGCTGTGCTTCCCATGGGGCCAGGGACTGACCTGTTGAGTGCTTTCCCTGTGGCACACAGAGCAAGGAATAAACCTGTTTGGTTTTTTACAGTCCCTTTCGTGTGGCACTTGCTGTGCAGGACCGTGTGCCACATGCCAGCAGCAATCCCAACAGGCACAAAGCATCTCTCACACTGCCAGAGCCCCATCCCGCTCCAGCCCCAGTGGTTGGTTACCCACAGCTGCAGCAATGTGCTGTTGGCTCAGCAAGGCACAGAACATCCATCCCAGAGTTTCCAGAGGTAGACAGGGCTGCAACCCACTCCAGGTGATATAAGACAATTTTAGAGCATTCCCACACAGGTCAGGTGTAACACTGGGTTTAAATGCTTTGTTAAATATGGTCCTTATATTGAGTCCAGGATATTTTCCCAGATTAACATTAGAAAAGATCCAGAGTCTTTTTGCTGCTGCTTCATGGAGAATGTCAAATCCATGATTCCATTCCTACCTGCCAAGAGGTTTCGCCCTTGCTTTTGTTTTTCCCAGAAGGCCAAGATTTTTTCTTTTTTAAGCTTTTCCTTTAAAAGCCAATGAAAACATTAAATCACAAGAAAATAAACAAAATCTTAAAAGCTCAAACTAGAATCAAAGCACAATTGTCAAGGCAGAATTTTAAATAACATTTGGTACACCAAAATTAAACATGCTAATCTTGGACGTAGAGCTAAGGCAATTTAGAAATAACCAGTGGGTGTAATCCCCAACAAATACATTTGGTGTTAAGGCACCCTTAAGTGAAATTAAAAAAAAAAAAAAAAAGGCTGCTGAAAGTTTACATAAATCAGCTCCCAGTTACCGTGTTTCAGAGCAGCTAGAGACAGGCATTTTCTTCCTTTCGAGCACAATGGAAAATTCAAGACTGCAAAGCTTTCATCAAGAACAAATTAGAAAAAACCCTCCTAGAACTACAGACTGCACAGATTGTCAAAGCAAAGCATCTGGGTTCTTTCCTTCCAAAGACCACAGACAAAAGTGCCTTGCACTGCACCTTCTGCTTCTACCCCTTTGCTCTTTCCAGTCCAGCATGTTTGCCATGAGCAGAAACTCTGAATTGCTACCGCAGGCTGTGGAGAGCTGTGGTCCAGGCTGTTCTCTAGGAGTACTTGGAATGAGGCAGCAGAGAGATGGCTCAGGACTCATGTTTGGATCTGTGCTTTTCTGCTCCTGTCCCAGTGCTACAGACCACCTGGGAGAGGCTGCAAGTCAGCCTGTGTGAAACCATTGCCACAATCACAGCCTAAGGGGGAATCACCGGGCCTTTCCCAAGGCTGCACCACACACTGTCCTTACACATTTGCAATGCCTTGATTTTTACACAGCCTGTACCTAAGTTACAGTTTCCTGCTCATTGAGGAATACCCAAACACATGGAACATGGAATACCAATATTGATAGCTTGATGCTAATATAAGGAACATCAAGAGCTAATGAAATTGGTTCTGTTCCCTTCTGCACACTCCATAAGAATATCCCATTTGCACTTAGCTCAAACAGGGCATATCAGGATCGCTGGTGACCTCCCTGAATGCATCCTTTTAAAATTCCATACTGTTCATGCTTCATGTGGCACTTACACAGAGAATTCACCTGCTGATCAAGAACAGACATTTCTAACACTGAAATTGTGAATGCCTGCTCAAATGAACACAGGGCTAAACTACTGGAGGGAACAGCTGGAGCTGTACCAGGGCAGGGTTAGGGTGGATTTTGGGAAAAAGTTCTTCACCCAGAGGGTGCTGGTGCACTGAACAGTCTGCTCAGGAATTTGGTCACAGCATAAGCCTGAGAGAGTTCAAGGAGCATTTGGACAATGATCTCAGCCCAGGGTGGGATTGTTGGGGTGTCCTGTCCAGGCCCAGGGGTTGGACTCGATCCTTGTGTGTTCCTTTCAACTCAGCTTATTCTGTAATTCTACTCAAACAGAGGGCTGGCAGGGAAGTGTCATTTCTGCCCTGCAGCTTTCCCAAAGCCCTCCAGGGAGCTGTGCAGGTATAAGCTGCCCCCTCTGGGGCCAGGCCACCAAGGTGTGGGGCAGCAGGATCCTCTGGTGACATCTGCTCCTCACTATTCAGGGATACTTGGGATTACCCAAAAAGCCTCAGGAAGATTAATTTTCTTAACTTTACAAAGTGTTATTGCTAGTCTTAAGACCACTTGTTGAAATGCAAGATTCTGCAGGTCCTTGCAAGGATCTCATATGATCTTGATTGTTTCTTAAATGAAGGCTCATAAACACAATCAAAACACCATGGCTTGATGTCTTCCTCAGACTTCTGTGCCTATTTCATGAGTGGAGAGGTAAGATTTACTTGTACCAGACAGACACAACAGCAGAGCAGCAAAGCCCCAGCAGCAGGTACTGCACAGCCAGCCGGGCCTCCCTGCTGCAGAACACAGCATGCCAGTGATGTGGGAGATGTAACCTGCCTCCCAGCTCAAAAAGGCCTGCAGCAACCTGAAGCCCACCCCTTCATTTTCTTTTTTCTGTACCTTCATCTGCCCCCTTCAGGATGGGCTGTGGCCCCCTCACTTCCTCATGGCAGTTGCATAATTCCCCAACACTGTTCTGCTCAACACCTTCCCCCCACGCTGCCAGAGCCCTTGAGCACAGGACACTGGGGAACAGCAGCTGTTGTGGGATGGCTTCAGGAATCAGAGGTGACCACCAGCCCACAAACCCTGAGCTGGGACGCAGGACAGAAAATGGAATTGCACAACAGGAGAGAAAGCTCTGGTATCTCGATTTCCACCCAAAGAACACAGGACAATAATTCTCAGCACCCTGTCAAGAAAAGTTTCCCAACACTGTTTTTTGTAGACCATTTTTTGGGTCTTCTTTAACTGAAAGGAGCAGCTTTGTACCTCACAGCTTTTAGTTTTCAGAAAGCAGCTACATAAACCCCTCATCAATACTTAAAACGAAAGGGATGGCAGAATTTGGCTGTGTAAAGCTGCTGGAAAGGGCAAGGAGACAAAAGGACAGATGTGAGCAGTGGGTGAGCTGGGAAACTGATACAGCTCCATGCCACCAACAGCTTCCAAACAGTAGTTTCCTGTTACTGTGCTGTAGGAAGTCATGCAGGCTCTTGTGTGCTGGGGTATAAAATTTAAGACTAAATACTGTCTTAACCCTCACAGCTCAAGAGAATACTGGCACATGGCTACATGGCCGGAAAAGGAGCTGCCCTTTGGTGGCACATCTGAGGAGACCATAAGAGCACAGAAGCCGGAACTCCACCTGATCAGGAAGTGAGAAAATTCTGCTAATTCACAGAATCACTGTTAACTACAAGGAAAGATGGTCTAACAGCAGACTACACATGGATTTAGGGGACCTCTGTTTATTTTGGTGCTCTGGAACAGGTTTCTTACAGACCAAGGAGCAGGTCACTTAGAACTGAAGCAGGAAGTATCACCTCTGATTTGAAATTATACTGAAGTCAATGTCTACATTCCCTCAAGGATCTCAGGGGTTGTTTTTTTGTCTCACAACTTTCCTTCTATGAGTATTGAGGAAGTACTTTCTTATGTGACAGTGCAACTGCAAGGTTGAACTTATTAACTACTGGGAGACAATTAACATTGTATAGACAGGAGGTGTTATGCAATTGTACAAAAGAGTGAGCATTTTCCTTTCTATGAGAAAAATCTAAATAAACATGACTTAATCCTTCACTGACAGGGGAGTGGTTGGTTCACAATGCCATAATCTCAAGTTCCACTAGACCTCATTTAAACTGCTGGGTGGTGTTCTCAGCCCTAGTTTAAGATTAATTATTAAAGTCAGTGAAGACAGGAAAAAATGAGTTACAAAAAGTGAGTTGGTAGCATTATCACCTGTTTCCCAGTAAAAACGCCACCCGAAAGAAGATCTGTGAATCTGTTCTAGAACCTGAACAACCCAGCAACTTGAGGTGTTTTAGTGTTAATTTGATCAGGAGTAAAACACACCCCCCTGATGAAAGCAGAGAAAGGAACCACAAATCCAGAAGACACGGTCCAAGTTTTTGACAAACCTGGGAAGCACAACCCTTAGGAAGCTGAATAATAGCACAGCTACAATGACTGACTGGGGGGCTGCCAGTCAGGGATACAAGAGGGGTGACCCGGTCTCTCCTGCCATCACATACTGTAACTTGGGCCAAACCACCGGGGCACTGACAGCAAGGCACATCCAGCACTGGGTGCCCTGCTCCTCCGGTCTCACCTCTACACAGGGAACAGGCACGCCTGCCTGGCTTCTCATGAGGACTGTGACTGGCACAAAGGCTTCTCTTCATACCAGAGACCAAATGAAATGAAAGCAAGATAGAAGAATTACTCATAAGCACCTTGTGCCAAAATATCTGCTGATGACAAAGCCAAGGTGAGGGCTGATGGCTGCAAAAGGAAGTGGCCCCTCAGGCTCTTCCTTGGTGCTCTTCTGAATCTGCTGTGACCAGCCTTGCTAAAGCTAAAGCAGCAAAAGGCTGCTTCTGCTGAAGGTTTGAATGTTCTTCCTTGTGGCACAGACACAAATATTGGTATAAAAAGATTCTATGGCAGGCATCCAGGAGGCTGCATCCTTCTGGTGTCACTGAACTTCACTGCATGGTAACTTGGCACAATGATGCCTCTGAACAGGAAAAACTTCATTAGAGGCACATTAAAAAAAAAACCAAAAAACTTAATTAGAGCCATAGAGCTTGGATAGAGAGAGCAAATGCCTCGGGAGTCAGTAGAAATCCCATAGGAAGGAAACCTTGAGTCACAGGGAGAGCTGCTCCCTGAACTGCACACCCAAAGCTAAATCTGGCAGGCAGACTGCTTCTCATTCAACTCCACACACTCCTGCCTTCAAGGGTAATGGCCATTTGTGTGTTGCCAAACAGTGCACATGAACAGGAGAAGGGCATTCACATGTGCCTCACCAGCCAGTGTTTCCTCCTACAGAGTCACTGTCTTGAGATGCTGCTGGGATAGCTACAAAACCCAAATGCAGGGGTATTAGAGTTTCTTGAGATTTCCTTCTCTAGCTTCCATTGCAACAAATCCCGTGGATAACCGTGCAAAACCACCGGTTTCTTCAGAGTTAAGAAACATCCAGTCTATTCTGAGAAACCTCTCACGCATTAGAAGGCAACGTGTTCACTTTGCCAGGATGGTTCATTTTTAGCCAAAGCTTCTAAACTCGTCTTCTTTCAGCAGCATTAATAGTTTTAGGTTACTACAGTTACAAAAGTTCTGTATTTTTTTATGCCTCTTTAGTGCATAAAAAGGTAGAGGTGCTCTGTTCTCCCCCTCCTACAGTACTATTGTGAATCTCCATCTTTCTTCCTCAGACCTTACCCCTGTCCAGACTCCGACGTTTTCCAGAGCACGTCTGCCCGGGAGCACGGCAGCCAGCTGCACCCTCCCCGCTCACCAGGTTTGATGTCTTTCCACCCCCTCAGCCAAGCCAGACCTCTTAGTCACCGCTGGCAGAGCGGAATTCCGCTTTTCTTCCTCCCAGCTGACCCCTTCCTCTTCATCCTCCCAGACCTTCCAGCGTCCCACCAGTGCTGCTGGGGCGGGACGGAGCCCTTGCAGCCTGCGGCACAGGCGGGCACGGCGTGCGAGCTGCCGCCCTCGCTCGCCCCTTCGCCACTGCCCCCGCCACACGAACCTCACAGCGGCGTGGGGAACCCGAGAGGGGCTGCCCTGCACAGCCCAGGCCCGAAACGCCGCCGCCGCTCCGGAGGGAGCGCTGGGGGCTGCCCCGAGAGCCCCGGCGGCCGCACGGAGCCGGCCCGGCGCTGCCGGGGTCCCGCTGCCGCTCTGATGCGCGCCTCCCCCGAGCAAAACCGCCCCTTTCCCGAGCGGGACACGAGGGCCGAGCTGCCCAGCCCGGTCCAGCCGAGCCCCGCAGCCCCGGGCTCACCTCGCCGAGAGCGCGGCTCCGTCCCGCAGCCCCGCCGCCAGCGCCGCCCCCACCAGACGGGACCGAGATGTCCCTCCTGGGGCCGCCCCTCAGGTCAGCTCAGGTCGGCCCGGGGAGACCCCTCCGGAGGGACCCGTCCCCTCCCCGAGCCCCGGAGCGGCGGCGGCGCCCCGCGGAAGGGCTCCACCCCCGGCGCTGCCGCTTTCGGCCGGGCGCTCTGGGACTTTTAATTCCCAGTGTACCACTTAAAATTGTCCTAAGGACTTTTTCCCCCCACCTCGGTCTCTCTTTCTCACTTGCAGGAGTTTGTGCTCTACCCCGCAGGCAGGTAACCCGAGCCGTCCCAGCGCAGTTGTACCTGCGCTGTCTCGCCCGAGTGGCGATGCGTGGCAGGGTGACCCACCCTGGCCAGAGACATCCCCACATCAGGAGCCGCTAATTACGGACTGTAGGAGGAGCAGGGGGAGGCAGAAACTTCCCACACCTGTGGACGCCGAAGGAGATCATATACAAAGAGGACGCGAGTCACTAAATATGGGAAACTGAAAATTGTAGTTTAAAAAAAAAAAAAAAAAAAAGCAGCCCGTACCTGAGCTGCTGACCTGTTGCTAAGCAAGTTTCTAACGTACCCTCAAGCAGGAGGAACTTTTCTATTAAATTCCTGGCAATGATTACTTAACAAGTTCTTAATGAGCATGAACAAAGAAGGGAAATTTGGGCTTTCATTTAGAAGAGTACTGTTGAGTGCTAGGCTGCTGTAGGGTAGAGTAAATTGCATTGGAAGGTCACCAGAGATTTTGCGAAGCAGGTTAGGTGATACAATCAAGAATGGTTTAGACAGAGATAATTCCTACCTGGAGCAAGAGTTGAACACCAGGTCATTAGAGATGCCTTCCAGCCCCGTGCTTTGATTCCCACGATATATATGCGTTACTAAGGTGTTGCAAACGTTGTACCTCTGACAAACCTTTCCACCACAGAAATAATAACATTGTTGCAAACAAAAACGCTTTCCCCACAAATAAGTAATCTGAAATTGCATCTCCCCACCAATAATGTGTTATTTCTTTTATCAGAACAGGTCTTAATCAAAATTTAAGTTAAAAGAGATTTCAAGATATTTTTCTCTGTGCGGCTGAGCAGAATTTAAATTAATGAGAGAGTTGCTGCTCCTAAAGGTGTGAGTGCTCATCCTCCTTGGAGCATCCTGCTTGGATGCCATTCCTTGCCTGATCCCTGGGTGGGAGCAGCCCTCGGATGCAGAGGGGAGGCAGGATGTAGTTTGTGAAGCCCATGGGGCATTCAGGAGCCGGCAGGTGGATCGTGGGGGCTCGTAGGGCAAGTACAGTATCTGCAGCACTGCCACACACAGACACCCCATGGGAAGGTGACAAAGTAGGGAAGGAGGGTCTGGAGGCTAGACCTCTCTCCATAAGAGTTCCTGAGCCAGCATTTATGTCCCCTAGGGCTACTACAGCAGGGATGATAAAAGTTTCTGGACATAGAGATGTATCCAACCAGCAGAATTCAGACCACCCGTGTGCCTCAGGGCTGTTTCACCATCAGTTCCTGAAGCTTGAAGTGGGGCAGTACTCCAAGGATGCCATCCACACCACTCACGGGTCTGGGCTGGGGTATTCGGGGTCTCAGGGAACCAAGTCGGGGTGTGGGAAGCAAATAATCTACCCCAAGTCCCCGTGGAGAGCATAACAAGGTGTAAATCACCCTCCCAAAGCACCCGGCAGAGCAGTAGCATCATCACCTCTGAGCTAGCTCGACGGCTGCAAATCGCCTTCATGAAATAGTTTCCAAGCTTTTGGTCCGGTTTGATGAGCAATTTCCTATGTCATCTGTCAGCCGCTGAGGCGACTCCCGTGTGACCCGGGAGGGGACAGCCGCTGGGGAGGGGTTGCTGTGACAATACAGGCGGCTCGTCCTCCTCCCTGCCTCAAATCAGCCAGCGAGCTGCTGGCCAGGGCTGAGCCCTGCGGCTGGAAAGAGCTCCCGCAGGATTCACTCCTGTGAAAGCAGCGAAGTGACGGCACGGCTCTCCCAGCCCGGCACCAGTGAGGGCTCGGGGGACGTGGGAAGGGAGAAGGGCGCGGCGTGGCTGGCACCCGGCGATCCTGCCACAGGAGAGAGGGACACGGCAGGGGAGGGCAGGGCAGGGGGGACATGCCAAGGGCTGCCTGCACACAGCCCAGGGGATGGAAGGCAGGCAGGCAGCCAGCAGGGTCTCCCAGATGTTTTACATACCATTTCCTTGGAGAACAGGTTCAGCCCAGAGGGTCACAGAGCTGCACATTACCAGTGTGGTAAATGGGTATAACCAAGGGCACGATCTTGTCCTTGGGGCTGTTTGTTCCTGTCTGAGGGGAGTCTCCTGCAGGCACAGCGGGTCTGGTGCAGCACTGCTCCTGCTTTTCCATCCAGCAGCTCCTTACAGGTCGTGTCAGGGAGCAGCTCATCCTGGGGTGCTGCAGGTGGTGACTGTGGCTGGGCTGAAGGACATTTTTCCTCTCCTGCCTCATGCTTTTCAGATATTGTCTTGCGGTCTCTTGTGACTTTGCTTTTAGCCAAACAGAAATTTTCCCTTTGGAAAAACAGATCAAACCCTCTTGTGATGCTGCCAGCACCCCTTGTCTGGCCAGGAGCCAGATTGCAGACTGAGACCCTTAAAGCACCTGCATTTTTTGTGCCATGGTATTCCCAATCAGCCTCAATGGGATTGACACTGGAGTGTGTTCCCATTCCCAGTTTTTTTGATCAAGTTTCTGTGAGAGGAAAGAAGAATAAAACCAGTGAGTGAGTGGCTTTGCTTACAGACACTCACACCTTGGAATGAAGTTCTTGAGCCTCAAATAAGAGCTTTTTTTAAAAAAATGAAGCTGGCAGAAACAGAGAAATCCTTTTAGAGGCATTAGGACATTATAATATTTATTGATCAGTGTGCACCAACCCTGGTTTATGCACTTGGATGCATTTTGCCAGTTGAGTCAAGAGTGATAATAAACATCGTGTCCAGCAAGTGGATTAATAATGGAGATGTGATGTGAGAGACATTGGAGCACTGAGGGAAATTGGAATGGCGTGGTACCTTCAGAGAGAAGGCAGGATGGCTGTTACATAATTTAGACCCAAAGTGAGGTGTTCTACCACAGACAAAAGGCCAGCAGCCCCCTGCTCTGCACAATAATGGCCTAACAGGTCTCTGCTTCAGCTTTCTCCCCATTCCAAGAATCCCTAAGGGCAGCTCCCCTGTAACTACAGCCGGCAGCAGGGAGACCTGGAAACATTTGAATACATGGAAATGAAGTACTTGTTTGTCCCTTTCTGTAGGAACCTAAGATTGCAAAAGCTTTCCCTGGCCCAAGCCCAAAGTTAGAGAGTACTGAATTAATCATCACTGCCAAATTGGTTGGATCATATTGTAATGTGTCATGCTGATTGTACAAAATAATTTTAATTTCTATCACATTTAAATAGATTTAGCCATATTCAGAATTCTAATGCCATTTCAAAATTAGTATTTGTTTTGAGTTGGAGGGAAAATGTTTGCATAGAAAATGTCAATTTTGTAAAATTTTTGTGTATTTTTAATTCACCTCACCATATTTCCTTTTAGTTTCAATGCTCATTAAAAGTCACTTCTTCCTGCCAGAAGCCCAGTTTGAAAGAAATACCAGAAAGCCCTGAATCACTGGAAAAAAAATCCCAAAGTAACTCCACCAGTTAGAGCAATGGACAAATTTCATAGCTACTAATAAGAACCCAGACCTGTAAGGCTGTGGTCAGCCAGAGCTGCCAGTTCCCATCAATCAGGTGGTTCTGATTTGGGTACTGAGATCAAGTTACAAATGCCCAGCATTTGACTACCCCCACCCCTCTACTTACATTCACTCGTAAACATTTGTTTCTTGTCAGCCTGATGTCACCATTCACGGCTATAAAGCGAAGTTTTCCTGAAGGAAGGGAAGAAACTGCAGTATTTCCCAGATCTGGTGCAGCATGAGAAAAAATCCTCTGTGCTTCACACTTAACCCGCTGTGGGGTGTGGAGGTAAATAATGCAGCAAGGACACTCTAAACCCAACTGGACACTGTATTCTATGTAAATAAAGGTCATTTTAAGCCTTTTTTGCCTCCCCTGGTCCTTAAGGATATTTGCTATATTACAGCACTTCATGACTCTTCAGATGTGAATCACTCTTTAGTCAGAGGCCATTTGGAAGTAAAATACATTTAGGACTATAAACAGATGTGAAAGTCCATTTTCAGAAAACATGCCTGGCTCATTATTGATGCAGGGTTGCTCTTCCAAGGTACTAATGCAAGAAAGAACATGGTCTAGTCTGAGTGCTGGAGCTTTGTGGAGTTGGGCATTTTATGTTTAAAAGTTTCCTCTTGAAGGAGGTGAGCTATCTTGATATGAAACCTGTACCAGTCTGAAAGCAGTGTGTGTGTCTGAGATTGCAAGGCAATGTGTGTATTCTATTGCAATCTGTTAGAGATGTAGCAGTTATCTTCTGTTAACTGGGCAGTTTTCTTTACCTCTTCCACAAACCGATCCTCCCTCCAGGAGATATCTTCTGCTACTGGGCCATTGAGTGTAACTGCATGACTGATAAAATTACACCATCCCATTGGGAGATGCTCTGCCCAAAGAGAAGAGCCAAGCATTCCTAACTGGATATAACCTGAGATTTTGGGACATCAGGACAGCCTTTTCTACTGGATTCTCAGAGGAAAACCAAGCCCATTTACACCACCACTGGATCTTCAGAGGAAAACAAAACCTTCTACAGGAACCCTGCTCCAACAGAACCACACCTGTCACTGCAGGAGGACTGCAGCCACCATTTATTGGGACTGCTACCATCACCCTGACCAACAGGGTGTCAGGTTTTATTCTGACTCTGTCAGTGTTGTTTTGTATTGCTGCATTATTTATTTTATTTTTATTTTCTTCCCTAATAAAGAACTGTTATCCCTGCTCCCATATCTTTACCTGAGAGCCCCCTTAATTTCAAATTTATAACAATTCAGAGGGAGGGGTTTGCATTTTCCAGTTCAGGGGAGGCTCCTGCCTTCCCTAGCATTCACCTATCTTTTCAAACCAAGACAGTGTGGCTGTCTGAGATTTCTGAGCCACCAAAATGAGCTTGTGAAACAGGCAAAAATCCTCAGGTAGAGGAATAGGCCTGGGTACATTGCGTGCTCATCAGCCGCAATCATTTAACAGAGGTTTTTTCTTACTTTGTGTGTTGCAAGAGGGTTCATGTTTGTCTGCCTGAATTCCAGACCTGTCTGGTTTTCCTGCTGGTGGCATCCCTCCTTAGTCCTGCTTAGGTCCGCACTGATCTGGCTGGGCAGAGCTCCAGACTTTGGGGCCAGAGGCCAGAGCCCAAAACTCAAGGATTAGCAGATGCTTAAGCACTGACCTTGCCAGGTGTTAGAGGTGCTTTATGAGCCAAAAATCCCACAACACTTATGCAAAGCAGAAACTACTCATCCCCAGGGAAATTTATTCTGCTCTGGGATGGGGCATGAGAGCAGGATCAACAAATCCACCAAAACACCAGGGAAAAACAGGTCCACGGAAGATTTTCACTCCCCCTGAGACAACCAATGCCAGCACACAGCACTTACCGAGTTTAGAGTGAGTATTTGACTGGTGAAATAGAGTCCTTTTGTTCACACTCAGAACTGCCGATGTTTACTGAGGTTTTCCGGGTTTCCACCAGGCTGTGGGTGGCTGACTTAGTTACGGAACATTTTCTGCAGCTCATCCTCTCCTTAAAGCTTAATGGTCTTTCAACAGCCCTAACGTCCTTCCCGGGCATTGTGTCAGGTTAAGTGTTGTTTGATTTCCATTTGAAAAGCAGAATTGGTAGCACGGGTGTAATATTTGCCGTTACCTCTAATCATTCATCCTTAGCCACCCCTGGACTGATAAGGAAGGAGGAGCGGGCAGGGAAACCGGAGAGGTTTTCCGTAGTAGCCATGGAGTCGGTAAACACGGTGGGGCTCTCGGCCCTGGCCAGCGTGTAAGGCACTGCTGTGTTCACCTGCCAGCAGGCAGGGCTGCCTTAAACCCACAGGAGGAGGGCAAACACCTTTGCCTACAGCAGCAGGGTAGGATTAGGGATTAATCCCACTGCCGTGACCGGGAAGTGCAGACAGTGAAGACAGGCACTTCGTTTTCCCGGCTGAAGAGCCTGGAGCAGGTGCAGCCTTCGGGCTGGTCAGGAGACTCCTGCTGAGGGGACCGTGGCTGTGCCCTGCCGTGTGACACTGCAGTGACTGTGTTTTCCCTGAAGCTGCTCAGGGCTCACCCACTGCAGGCTGCTCCTCTGAGAGCTGTGGCAGTCAGGAACCTCCATCAGCGCTGCACAGCTTTGCTTTCCCTGGTTCCAGAGAGAAAATAACAGCCAATCTGGAGTAGGTGAACCAAAATAAAATGAAGCTAAAATTAAGTGAAGCAGAGGTGTGCACAGTGGTAGTGGTGTTTCGGGGGTGGTCAATGGGACAGGCCGCTCTCGTGAGTGTCATGTGCAGGTGAAGTCCAGAGGATCTTCCCCAAGCTGTGGTTTCCATTTTCAAGGGAGGCCCAGAAACTCACACCCTCCCCAGGTTTCCATCAAATTACTCTAAGGTGGCAAATGCCAGGATGAGCAGGGGCCACAGCTCCAATTTTGTCTCTGATGCAGCACCTGGCCCTTGGAGCAGCGACAGTGGGGACTTCCCTGCAGTGCATCAGCACTGATAGCCCAGATCTCCTGCCTGGAGCCATCCCTTGCTGAGGGCAGAGCCCTGAGCCAGCCTCCTTCCAGCCCTTGTACTCTGTGAGTAAAGGCACCTACCAAAGGAGCTCCAGCTCCTTGCAAGAGTGGCTGAGCTGGGAATACTCCTGGTGTGGATAGCAGGCAGCTGCAGCATGGCCAGGCTGGTCTCTCTCAGTGCATCTTCCCCCTGTCCTCCCTGCTCCCTAAACACTTCCAGGGCAGCTCTTCTTCAACCACAAACACTGCTGGCATGGGCAAAGCCTCCCCTGTGTTTTACAGCCCTTCTGCTCTGTTCAGCTCCAGGGCCAGTGCTGTGGCAAGGCACTGCTTGTTGCCCAGGGCTGGTGCTCCTTCCCAGGGCACAGCCACCCCACTGCTCCCACAGCTGGAAATGGCCCTGCCAGCACCCCTGGGGAGGAAGAACCATCCAAAAACCACGGTGCTGCTGCTGCACAGGTAACCACAGGAGCACTGGGATAAAAAATGGCACAGAGACCTGCAGGGAGCGAGGCTTTGCTGAGGGGAGGGCGCAGGGTCCAGGAGCTGCCCCCAGCAGCTGCCCTCACACACAGCTTACCTGCTGCCAGCCTCTTCTCTTTGCCCTGCAGGGAGCTGCAGACCCCTGGGAAGCAGCTCCCAAAAGAGCAGGGAGTTAAAGCAAACAGGAGCTGACCTGGGGCAGCCTCTCAACATGCCAGGCTGTGAACCATGACAGCTCCAAAGGGGCTTCCCAGTGCTCTCCCTGGAGTGGCTGCCAGCATGTCAGGAGCAGGAGCCAGTGCTCTCAGCTGTCACAGTCACTGAGGCCAGAGTGCCCTTATGTGCTCCACTAATCTGTAGAACTAACAGTGGAGACCCCTCCTGCCCTCCTGGGGCCCTGAGGACACCTAAGACATTTCAGGCACAGGGGCATCTTCAGTTCCCAGCTGTTAGCTTCCAAATTTTGGACATTAAGGATTTCTCTCAGGCACCGATGGCTCAGTACTGGATGCAGGTTTGTGTCCCAGCTGGAGGTCTAGAGGTGTGATCTGAGCCACCCAGAGGCATTTATTTTTTTCCCTCTATTGGCTCACCTTCTGTTTTTCCCCCAAATGAATCAATCAATCAATAGGATTATTACAGTACAAAAGAATATATGTTTGGATTTGCACAACACATTTGGATAATCTGGCCAGGGTTTGGCCTGTGTACTCTGAGTTCCTGTGGTTAGCACAAAGCTACTGCACACCTGCACAGTGCACCTGGCTAATTCTGCTTGTTCTTTTCCACTCCAGAACCCAGCTGTCCTCCCTGCTCCAACAGGATTCTGTGGGGTAACATCACCCACAGGAGTCTGCCTAGGGAGTTGATCTGCTTGCTCTGTACCTGCTGACCCCTGCAAGAGCACCTCCTCAGCATCCCTGCGTGTCCAGAGGGTATCCCAGGTGCAGGGACAGGACATCTCATTGCACACATCTTGGTCCTGCACTATCCCTGAGGGGATACTGCCCCTCAGCCCTTCCTAGAGCTCCCAGCTCTGCAGCTCCAGCCGTCCCCTCTGTCCCACCCTGCAGGAATGACACGGGGCTCCTGGGGAACGCAGCCAAGGAGTTCCATGGAACACCCCAGGTGATCCTGCCTGTCCTGCCACAGCAGGCAGATCACTTCACCTGCACAATTTAATGGCAGCTAATCATGGCATGGTCCAGTGGCTGCCTGGTCAGGCTGCCCCTTCCAAAGGCCTTGGAAAAACACCAGGTGTTTGGAACAGCAGTGGTGACTTCAAATGCCTGCCTTGCACAGCTCTTCATGGTGAAACAAGTGTGAGAAATTACAAACAAAAACCAAAAAGAACCCTAACATAATAAGGAACAGCAGCGAAGTTTTCATTTTCTTAATCCTCAAATCCCTCCCCCACTTAGAAGAAAAAACATTTTTTGTGAAGAAAAATCAAGGAAAGGCTGAGAGGCAAAAAAGCAGAAAAGAAAAGCCACTGATACCTGTGTGCCTGAGAGTTTTTTTGCAGGATGTGGATTTTGAGGGGTGCTGTGTCTCAACCTGAGAATCACAATGCATGAGATGCATGGAATGGACTCTTCCTGCTTTGTCCTCAGAGCAGGGAGAGACAGAGAATTATTTTAAGGTCACTTGCACAATGATGTGTGGGCCTGCAGATCCCATTTTCTTCCCTCTCCAAATGATGCCAGGGGATCACCTCACCCAGGACTATGAGACCATCTGGAAAATATCATCCAGTGCATTATTTATTCCCTGTGCCAGAGGGATATTTATAGATAAAATAAATCATCTTGTCACAATCCAAACAAATAAGGGAGGCTGCAAGGCAGTGGAGTGTCTCCTCCCCCATCTCTGTGCTTGGCTTTGCCCAAGGAAGGCCCAACTGGGATCTTTTAAGTCCTTTCCAACCCAAATCATTCTATGATTCCATGATCCTTCCAAATTCAGCCAGTTTTGGAGAGCAGGTGGGAGCAGTTGAACCAGTCCCACACAGGACCAGCTCCCTCTAAGTCCCTTGCCCAAATCTGCTCCATAAAACCATGTAATGCTCAAAAGGATGTATATTTTGGACACAAAATAGGGTAATTTCAAAGGAGTTTCTCACAAGAAGTGAAACTGAGCAGTTCAGGTTATTATTCACTGTTTGGATCCAACCCACTGAACAAAATATTGCCTTTGCCTTTAGAAAGGAAAATCCCTTGAGCAAGTTCAGGCCAGCTCTCATTACAGGTTTCCTAAATTTATTAATGGAAAATTAAACATTTTCTTTAGATGGGAAGTTAGGTACATATCTGTTTCTCCAAAGTGGTTTCAGGCTCTCAGTTTGTAAACTAATGGATAAAATTCCCTTTGCAGCACCACCTAGTGTGGCTCCATGTTATTATGGTCATGGAAACAAAATGAAGAGCATGTGGCTGACCTTTCCCAGCTCAGGTCTGTCTTCCCAAAGGAAGTGTGTAGGATACCAACCATCTGGTTTATCCTGTATTTCCTTCCCATTGGAGGTTTATCTCATCATTCCCAGAAGTGAAGGAAATCCTGCTTCAACACAGCCTCTTCTTGTCCACTGGACCTGTGCTGGAATCACAGAACAGAATATTCCTAGCTGGAAGGGACCCATATGGATCATCAAGTCCAGTTGAGGGAAGGAGGTATTGGGTTTGGGGCCCTTGGGATGTGGCCCTTTGCAAATGACAGAGAAACAGTGATGAACCCCATGCTGGGGAACATAAAGCAGGTAGCAGACAGGAGAGGTGGGAGAAATGTTCCCTGACAGTTTTTAAGTTTAAGCAAGCATCAGAATTCTGTAATATGGATGACCTCATGTTTGTGTTTTGGTTTGGGTTTTTTTATGCCCTGTATTTTGTACTGCTCTTCCAGAGTAGGGCTGTGGCATTCACATTCCCTGAACATGATTCCTTAGCCCAGGATTTTCTCCTGGGACGCTGAAAGGCAGCAAGAAGCCCCAGAAAAAAGAAAAACAATTCTTATCTCATTTGCTTCTCCTGTGTTGTCCTCATGTGAAATGTGTTTAGAGATTGTTTACCCAAAAGTGATTGCCTGATTTGACTCTGGTGTGAGTTGTTTTGACTCATTGGCCAATTGGGGCCAAGCTGTGTCAGAACTCTGGAAAGAGTGATGAGTTTTCATTATCTTTTTAGCATTTAGTGAGTATCTTTTCTGTATTCTTTAGTATAGTATAGTATAGTATGGTATTCTTTAATATAATATAGTATTATAAAGTAATAAATTAGCCTTCTGATAAGATAGAGTCCAATGCATCATTCTCTCCCCTCGTCGGGGTTGCCTTCATTTACAATATAGGGCAGTACCTTCAACTGGAGAATAACAAAATAGCTGTTATTACCTCCTCTTCTAAAACCAGGCCTGCATCTTTCATGTGCTTTGGGCTGACTGTTCAGATGCAGCAGGGGGCCTGCAGCGGCAGGGACGGGAGGAGGCAGCTCCAGCCACTGCCGAGTGTGGGAAGGGAGCGGGAGCCGCGGCCCCAGCCCGGGCACGCTGCCCCCGGGCCGGCCACCAGCCTGGCACAGTGATACTGCGCTCCAAGGTCCCTTCCAACCAGGCCATTCCATGATCCATGGAAACACTGCAGTATCTCCATGTGTATGGAGCAAAGTTTATAAATACAGGGATGTTTTGATATCACTTGGGTTTTGTTGACATTTCTATTAATGATTGTTAAATTATGAGGGGAGATAACAGGACAGATAGGAAAATGAAGTTTGTCCCTATACTTATTTTTATTTATTTAAACATTATTTTAACATTTAACATTATTTAACATTTACATTTATTTAACATTAACATTTAACATTATTTAAACATTTATTTAAACATTTTTATTTATTTAAATATGTACATGCTTATGTACATGTTTATCATGTTTCTATAGATATGTATATTATTATACATACATTTATGGGTGAAACACACAATCTTTATGAATCTGCCAGGCTCTGGGGAGATTGACTTCTTCAGAAAATGATGATTCCAATGCGTATCATGGTAGGCATTGGTGCAGTATGGGGTGGTACTGAGTATTATTAAATGGGTGCTGTAAGTGAGATACCTGCTCTTGCACCTTGTTAAAAGAGGGCCTAATTCTAGGAAATAAAACTGTTTGTCTGTCCCACATGAATTGCAAATTTCTCCAGTGTTGTGGTGTCGTTTTTTGGTTTAACAGAGTGAGTTTTCTTGTAGTACTGACTTAAATAAAACAACTGCAAAATACTGACATAATTTAGCTCCAATTCACAGAATTTTAGAGTTGCCATTTTTTTATTTGGTCTCATTCTCTCAGAGCAAATTTCATAACAATTGCAGTAGGTGTTTTTACAGTATTGAACATTATTTTCTTGATTCCTGACAACAGTAACTTTTCCTGTACCATCCCTTGTGATGGTTTATGGGTTGTTTGGCTTTTCTAGAGAAAATATTTACAGCCATTTTTGTCCACAGTGTTTCTGCCTTTCAGTAACATTTTCCAATTCATGAAACCTTAAATTTATTATTTTATATTATATATATGTATTTTTTTCCTATGCACAATTATCTTTGTTATCTGAAAATTGTATTTCATGTTAAATCCCTCTTGCTCCTCGTAATTATCATATGTTTTTCACCTTCAGCCCATGACCTTTTGGTGCCTTATTTTTATTTATTTTGACATATTATGTGATTTGCTTAATTTCTTTTCATATCAATAGAATCTTACTAAACCTGTCCAGAACCTATGGTATTATTGTGCTTGTGAAATTCTTCTGTGGGTAACGATGGACTCATTCTGTCAGTAAAACCTTATTCCCACGGAAAGCATTTGGAACTCCAAATCCAAAAGCTCAGCCCCAGTCCCGAGTGTTTCCATTGCCCGGCTCGCTGCTGTCCCCGGTTCCAGCGATGCCGAGCAGCGCCAGCAGATGGGGCCGGAGCGCTGCAGAGCGAGGCACTCCCAGCGCTGAGCGAGCCTCGGCGCAGGGCGATGCCGGTGAGGTTGAGCCCCCGCTGATCTCCTGCTGTCCGCTGCACTTTCCAGAGGAGGAGGCCCCGCCGCAGGAGGAGCCGAGAGGCAGAGAAGAGGCGCCTCAGGTTGTGGATTTGGAGCAGCTGGTGCCCGTGGGGGGCGTGTTCCACATCTCTGCCCTGCAGCTGCCACCCCAGGCCCAGGACGTCGGGGACTGGACCATGGTGGAGGTGAGGGAGGACAGGGAGCAGCCCTGGTGGCCCTGAGGAGCTGCTCCTGAGGTTTGTCACTGCTGTCACATGCACTGCACGCGAGTTCCTGACAGCAAACTGACCAGGCAAGGTTTACAAATCATCAGTTTTTCACGTGTGAAAGGTGGAAGCACAGTGGTACCAAAACCCACTGCTGGTTCAGCTCCAGGCTCTGCAGGCTGGTTGAGGACTGTGGGCACTGGGTTCTGGTTTCCTCTAGCACTGCCCTACCCCACAGAGGGCACTGAAGCTGGAAACCTTTAATAAGCAAAATTCCCAAAAAGCCAAACCCAGAGAGCAGGACTGTGGGCAGGGGAAGAGGCCCAGGATGTTCATTCCCAGCCCCTGTGACCTCCCCTTCCCTCTGGCACTGTGGGGACAGCGGGATTACAGCTGCCTTTGCCTCCCCTGCTCCCAGGCTAGGCTCTGTGAGGAATGGCTGTGCCCCGCTGGGCCCTGCCCTGAGGGTGCCTGCAGCAGCACAGGAAGGGCCCAAGGCCTCCTGGTAGCTGCTCTTCTCCTGCCTCCAAAGCTGAGCTTGGAAAGGTGCAGTATTAGCAAACCATTTTCAATGGGTGTTAAAAAGCTTTGCAGTGTTAGATGAACTCAAAGAAAAAAACTTGCATTTTCTGATAAACCCCTTATCTGTCCTTTTCCTCTCTTGCCAAAGCTGCTGGATGTTGGATTGGAGGTGTATCCATATTCCCCAGGAAAGGCTGAAGATGGCACACAGGAAGCAGTACAGATAACCCTGAGGCTCCCTGATAATGTGATTTATTTTAAAGTGCCTGTTGTAGCCCGATGGGATCCTGCAGGTCTGAACTTAAGACAAAAATTTATTTCAAATTTGAATAGTGGAATTTATACCTGAGTTGGACTCTTGTTACAATCCAGCTGTAAAGATAAGGGCCAGTTTGGAGCCCAGAAATAGTTTGGGGATTTGAATGTTAATTGATTTGGGGATTTTACATTTTCTTTTTATTACTACTTCTTTGGTTTGTTTTACTTCAGCATTACTGCCAGAAGCCTTCCATGTACATCTTTCCATCCTCTTTGTCCAGGCCAATGGTGGAGAACTGATGGCATCAGCAAGATAACCTATGAAGCAGAAGAAAAGAGCATCACCTTTAGCATGGGTGACTTTTATACAGTAGCCCTTCTCCAGGATGCTCACCTGAACCTGCCCTATCAGGCCTGGGAATTGCACCCTACTGGTGTGGATGAAGGACTCTTCACAGTTACTGCAGTCTTTGCAACCATTCAGATACAAATTAAGGTACTGTCAGTAATTTTTTAATCAAACATTTGCAGATAAAAAGCCCCATAATTATTGTCCCTGATTAAGAATTTGGGAGGCTTCTACAAGAGTAATTTGAATCTCTCTTCCTTTCCAAGCACTGCACTGGTTATTTAATTTCAGTTATTTACTACGATAAATAGTACATTTCACATAGCAGAAATGTGCATTTGCTCTGGAAAGTTTCAGTCAGTGCTTTGCTGCTGGTTTTGCCTTGCTGCATTCAAGCCTGTCCCACCTGTTAGAGAGCTGAAAAGTGTTCCCCTCTCCTCCCAGCTCTACCAAGAGAAATACAGGGAGTTCTAGCAGCCTACTACTCATGCTCCTTGTTTCTTCCCAAAGTTCAAGCTACTCATGATTACCCATCTGTTCATTGGTGTATAAATCAGTACACCAGTGTAATTTCTGATTCCTACACAAGGCTGGCTGAAAGGTCACAGCCCAGAGTAGCAGATGATGTGGGTAATACCCAGCAGAGCAAAAATATCAATATTTGAAGCCTAAACCAGAAAGGAGCTTCCATGACCATAAGTTGCTTTCACTGGTTTGTACAACAGGATAATCAGTGTATGTTGTCTTCAGTAGTGGTGGAAGAGGAGGAGGTGCTTTCCCACATCACAGGGAAATGGATGAGTCCTCTTGCCCTCAGAGCAGCTTTGAAAAGAGCTGGAGTGAACATTTTCCCAGCAGAGTACTCTCCCAAGTATGTCCCTGTGCCCAGGAAGGTGAGTGACAGAGGAGTTCCTGGTGGCTTTTCCCTGTTTTTCCCTCAGGTCACCCTTTGCTGCCCTGGGAGCTGCTGTGCTGCCAGCAGAGGCAGGGCTGAGTAAAGCAGGCTCTGGCACTGCTGCAGCACAGGGAGATGGAGAGATGTGTTTGTCTGATTTGTATCGTGGCCTGCAGGCTGCCCTGGCAGAAGGGAAGGCCTATGGACAGATGGCTCTGCTCTCAGCTGCTTTTGCTCACAGCAAGTGGAATGGAGAAGCAGGGCCAGAGCAAGTTGTGTTCAAGGTTTGTGGAGTCCCAGACTTCCAGGGCAGGCTGGCACTGACCCCATCCCCAGTTAGAAACAATTAACTCACCCGTGGTGGCTTCAGCCCCTGCCTCAGTTCAGTGTCACAGGCTGCACCTGAGAGCTCTCAGGGGACACAAGGCTCAGCAACAAAGACACTTGCTAAGGAAAATGGAACTGAAAAGTCACCAAGGGAGGCTTTAGCCAGAGCTGGGGTGACAGAGCTTCATGCTCTCCAGAGGCCCCTTGAAAATCAGCTATCTGCTCTGCCAGCTTTTTAAAGAACAGCTGGGACTTTCTTCCTGCCTGGAGGGTTTCTCTTGCTCCCTGCTGCAAAGCAGGCAATGAGCAACCTCTCTGTTGGTTTGTCTCCACCTGTGAACTAAAACACATGGTTAAAACTTCTCCCAGCCAGCCAAACACTCCCACGTGTGGCTGGACAAAGGCAGCACAGCCCACTGTGAGAGCTGCAGTGGCTGTCTCACTCTCAGGTTAAATGCATGGGACACACAAATATTGGAATTTGTGCTCTGACAATGACACAGGCTTCACCTCAGTGCCTTTCTTCCTGCAATAGGTGAGTGAACATCTCACGGCAGGTTCTGCCAAAGGCAACCACTGGTCTCTGCTGATGTTCGATGGTGAGAAAGTGCAACACCTCAAGCTCACTGAAACCAGTGAAGCTTTTTCAGAAGAGCTGGAAGAAGAGTCTGAATTTCACTCCACACTCTACCATATGGTAAAGGATTCTGCCAGCAATGAAGCCATGGATAAAGTGGAAAGAGCTGGCTGCCTGTTCATTGATTCTGTGTATCAGCTGCTCCTCGCTACCAGAGTCTTAGCATACTCTTAGATACTACTGCATGCTTTCCTTCAAAACTTTATTATCAAAAGCTTTCAATAAAGTTACATTTCAAGTCTTAAATCCTTTTCTATTCAAAAACACTGAAACAGGTTCTGAAATGCAAACATTTTATCTTTGTTCAAGCAAAATAAATTCTTTATTCAATTGTGGCCAGACCACCTAGACATGTTTATTGTTAGTTACGTTCAAAACTGCTGTTCTTTTGTAAACCTCAGTAGAGCTGAGATCCTTTTAGCTACTTTTAAAGATGACTTTTGTCAGAATAGGAAATTTTTTTTTTCATTTCAAGTCATGCTTTAAAGAAAAAAACTTCATCTGTCCCCCCAAAAATACCCACAACCCAACAAAACAAACCCAGACAAGTAACCTTAAATAAGGCCAGCTTCAGCTCCTGTCCTGCAGAGCACAGCCCCGGCAGCAGAGCCGGGGTTACATCGGGGGAGGGCCGAAGTGCCGCAGTCTTATGTAGGGCCACAGCAGCTGCTGCAGCGTCCTCCAGGCATTCCCACTGCACACAGGGGCTGCATCTGCTGGCCTCTGCAGGGACAGCCCCACCAGGAAGCTGGTGAGAGCAGCCAGCAGGACCAGGATGGACATGGACGCCCAGAGGGTTTTGTTGGCGTTGCAGAAGGAAGCCTTGAGGTGGGACGCCCGCGCTGACATCGAATTGTACCTGGGCAGGGCAGGAAAGCACAGAGCCCTTCAGGGTTTCCCCAAAACGTGCAACTCTTCCCACCCCACCCAGCCTTGGAGTAAACTAGATCTCACAAACATCAAGAATGACAGGTTGTTACTGTTTTGGGAGCTGTGCAGGGGGAGCTAAACTGTTCTGAGTTTAAAATACAGTCAAGGAAGCAAATTCTTGATAAGCTGGCCAGCTCAGCCATCCACCTATGCTCCCTGTTCCTCACAGTGGTTCTGAAGAGGATTCACAAAAGCTGCCTTGCAAGAGCAGCAAGAAATCTTGCTCCTAGAAAGCACTGAAAGTCCTGGCCTTTTGTTTGAACCCTCTTCTCAAGTGCACCTCCCAAACATGCCTTTAACTTGTGAAAGAAACTTACATTGACTCCAGGGTCCATTTGGGTGGGTGTTTTCCTTTTTCAGAGACACTTTCCTTCCTAGTTGGTTGTTCCTGTACTTCAGCAGGTGATTCCAACTGCTCATTCCTGTAAACAAGAATCAACAGCTCCAAAGCTTTGCCAAATTCACAACAGCTTGGCTTTATAGCCCTGACCAGGTGGTGAATTAAAAGCTCATTAAAAACTAAACCAGCATACCTGGGAGGAGGCTACTGCTGAACTTACTTGGTTTCAAAAGGCTCCTCTTCATACTCTGCCCAGGAATAGGTGCTGAGGAACCTCTGCAGTGAAGGGCGCTTCTCATTCTGCTTCACTCCTAGCCTGCCCCTGCCAGGTGTTAAACACATTTGTCCGATTTTCCCCAGCAGATAGAGAGCAGAAAATCAGAAATTTAGCAGCAGCCTACTTATTTGGTTAACCACAGACAAATAACTTACAAATTTAATTCCTCAAAATTAGGACCATTTAAAAAAACCCCAAATGAAATCAAACAAAAGTACAGATCCATCCGCTGTAGATATTCAGATTTCACATTTTAGTTCTAAAGTAAGAAAGTTGTGGGATTTTTTTTTAAAGCTCTCAATGCTCAATAAATAAAAAAGGTGAGCTCACAAGGCTCATTTACCTATTATAGCACATAAAAATAATGTGAAAGGTGTAGCCTAAACATTATTGTACCCAAGATGCTCCATAAACTGCTTACTACAGGCACAGCTAGAGTTGAAAAATATTTGCTCCATTCAAAGACAAGCCCAGGTGACTTTACCAACTGCTTGATCGCCTGCTGAATCTGTCACTCCGTTCATCCCCATCAGGTTCATGGAACTGTGCCTGGAGGAGAAATTTGCCACATTTACTGCACTGGCATTCTGATGCTTCATCCCAGCCAGTTTTGGGGAGGTGAAGCACCTCAGCATCCCTCCAGCAGCCCTACTTACCAGTGGCACCCCAATCCCTGCAATCCCAGCGCTCCTGGGCACTGTTGCAATGCTAACTCTCCGCAGGGCTGACGAGGGCTACACAAATAAGAGGCATTACTGGCTCTTAGCAAGGCACAACTGGGTTACCCACAGAGCACACAAAATACCATCTGGTTTGTACAGGCTATATTGAAAAGAGATGCTGACACCTAGCGTGAAGTAACACAAAGAATCCAATCTCAAGTGCAGATCAAATCAGCTCTTTCAAGCAGCATCTTTCCACAGTAAGTGCTTTCTGCCCATCTGAGTGAGGCTGGCTGCACAGCTTCTAGCAAAATACCAACACTGAAGGTAACTAAATTCCCCTAACCTGGCTGACAGGAATTCCTACACTCAGCAGTTTGAACTGCTCCCATATTTTTGTGCTAAACCCTCCTTTAATTCCAAGAGAACCACACATGAACAATATTTCTTAACCAGTGAGTGAGAGCCCAACCACTTTTCCATCTTCTAAGGGGGACCACTTAGAAGGTTGGTGGGGTGCCTGAAAGTAGATCCTCGTGTTTGATGACACCAGCCTATATTTGTGACAGAAAAGCACTAAGTCAAGCATGCAGCAGAGCACCAGCACATAAAACAAAAAAACCCCACACATACACTTAAAAAAAATAGAAATTTCATGTTGGAACCATTACCTTAAAGTTAAAAGGACCTGGTAGCTTCTTATTCATAGATTCATCTGTGAAGACATCAGACATCAGAGCTTTACAGTAGGATTTTGCTGCTAACAGGAGTGCAGTGAGTTTAATTTGCAGCCTAAGGTCTGACTTTCTGCAGTGTTTGTTTAGCAAAACACTCTCAGAAAGCAGAAATGAGGTCTCAGGAAAAAGCTTCCTATTTCATTAAATAAGTTCATAACATTTACACATCACCCATCCTCCGCAAGCATCAACTTCTGTCACTATCATCAAATACATTCCATTATTGAAGTAGTTTCCTGTCACAGGACTGTCTTTCGCAGTCAGGACTGCAATCCAAAAGGCTCCTGCAAGGATTTTATGGTGTGGAAGACTTCCCTTTTGGCATTTAAAAAAACATACCCTATTTTTCAGAAGAGTTTAATACATCCCTGGCAAAGCTACAAGTGCACGACACTGGCTGCAAACCTGGCTGCTTACAAATAGAGGCCTCCTGCACCTAAGGGGTTTGTAATTTCCCATGTAGAAAGGGTGCAGGCTGTAGAGAGCAGCCAAAGCTCAACTACCTAGAAATAGCTACTGTGACCATGCACCTAAACTTACTGCTCACAAGGAATAAGATTATCACCAGCACATGCCATGCACTTTGCTGAAAGCCAGGACATTCCTGTGTGCTTGCAGTGGTGTCCCACACACACCCTGAGACCCATGACAGTTTAGGTACAAGTTTAATTTCAGAGAGCTACTTTTAATAGTGTTAATAGATGGCTGTCCCCCCCCCATTTTTAGAAGAGGTGACAAAACCACTGTATAATTCTGTCACCAAAGATGCGGAGGGATTGTAGATTATATGACTATTCTGCAGCTATAAGGGCCTGCCTGGCAGGTGCTAGAGAGGGGAAAGAGGCTTTTCCTGGTTACCTCTGTCTCCAAGGGAGCTGAAGGACCTCTCATTCTGGAGCAGGACCTGCTTGAGCTCCTCGAGCTCGGCGTGCTCTTTGGCGTACATGCGCTTCAGGTTCTCCACGTGCTGGATCATCACCTCCACAGCCTTGCTCACCCGGCTCTCCTGAGGGAGCAGGCAAAGCAGCAGCTCTCAGGAACTGCCTCATGTTTGGAGATTTCCCCCTCAAGCATCTGCTCTCCTCTGCTATCCCACTTTTATCCTCCTTTTCAAAGCTTCACTACAACCCCTGTCCTGGCACATGGTACACAGGTTTCATTTCTCTGGGGATCACTCTTGTTGTAAAATCAATCAATCAATCTTCAGTTTGCCAAGCTCTTACAACTTATCATCATCACTTCCTCTGATCTGCAGTCTCAGCTGCCACCATGCATTTGCTGGTATTGCCAAGTCATTATTATGCTGCTCTGGGGTATTATACACAACTACACCTCACATTTGAGCAGGACCTGGTCATTTTGCTGATTAGCTGCCCTTTCCATAAGGTACAGAACCACCTTTGCAGCATCAAGGCCATTGTTACCACACTGCTTGGTATTCTGTACATCTCACTGCTGCAAAGTCTTTATTGTTTGGTTTTTTTCAACCAGAACCTTATTTCTGCTGTGGGTTTTTGCACAATTCTAGTGCAGCATAGCTGCTCTCAGTGCCTGGGATTCCTTATAAGGACACATAGAGAAGGCCAGGACTAAGCTGTTCTGACCAGTCTACACTACACACACCAGATTCCCAAATGCAATCCTGGAACCATAAGCCCAGCAAGATGTGGCTATCCCTTTGCAGCTAGAAGCTTTTAGCTTTGTACACAGTATTTTTAGATGGAAAGTGTTACCTGATTAATAGCTCCCAACATCTCTGCTCTGCTGGCAACTCGAGCTGCGTATTGGCTAAGGAACTGCAGGCTTTTCTGCAGCTTCTTAATGATCTCCTGTGCCTGGTTATCTTCTTCACACAAAGGAACTAAAGCCTAAGAGCACACATTGGTAAGAAAACTGGTGTGAATTATTAACAGAGAATGAAGGTTGACCTGATGACACTGAGAAGCTGCATTCAGGCCCACATCAACATCCTTAATCGGTGTAACTTGGATAGAGAGCTCCAGTGGGCAGAGACTGGAGCATAAAAGCAGCTAAAGCAGGGGTCAGATGTTTGTGCAACAGAAAAATTCCCTGCTGCCTGAGCATGCAATACACTTGGATCAGGGTTGCCCTTCGTAATCTCTCATAATTCAACAGCCCTTCATAATCTCTCATAATTCAACTGCATTGCCCCAGACCTTCATTCATATTTGCTCATCATGCATCCCCCATGCACACACCCCCACTTTAAAGAGCTGTTTTAAGAGACACTCACATCTACTTATCCCATCCACCCTGCTAGCCCTGGCCATACCTCTAACATATTCACAGCATTTGTGATCTCCTTTTTCAAGTTTTCTTCAGCCAGGTCTCGGGACCTCTCTTCAAGCTTCACTCTTTTGTCCAAGGTAAACAAGTCACACTTAAAACCTAAAGACAGCCTCAGAAATTCAGCCTGTTATGGGAGAAAAGATTTCAGAGGAATCCAAGTGATGCAGAAGTTTAAGTAGATTTGGTCACTGATATGACATTTGGGGTTATACCCTGTGACCAAAGTTTAGGAGAGATACAGAAGAATAAGGGAACACAACCCACTTCCTTAAAGCAGGTCTTCCCATCTGTAGTGATGGTGGGAATGTTCTGCAGCCAGAAGAGGTGACATCCTAGCAGCACAATGTGCCATCTGTGCCTTTTGACAAAACTGTCTTAAATCAGCACATTCTGCCTGGGAGGAGGTCACGGCTATGCTCCTTCAAGCTTGCAAACAAATGTCACAGTAGTGACAAGTCTTTGTTCAATTTTACAGATTTCCACCTTTCTCCATCCCATCTCCTGCAAAAATTTCCATTAGGCTTGGAAAGAGATTTCAGAAGTTAGCCTACAGAAATACATCCAGTTTAAGCTGGATCATTTTTTTACATAGGAGGAGTTTATCTACAAGATCTGATGTCTGAAATACTTCAGGATACAAGCAGTCGAGACTTACCTCCACTTCCTTCTCATTTGGGGAGTCACTGCAGGGGAAGAAAAAGAGCCATGGAACAGACTGTGGCTTTAAATTCATACCTGCAGGTGATCACTGAAAGTGGAAACACTTACGGATCATTTTGCTTGGTTTTATCTCCTTTAACGCCACCTGCAGTGGGTGAACTCCCTGAGAAGAGACCAAAAAAAACCCATTTTCAGACCAAAGTGAAAAGATAGCCTCCCCAAACCAACCTGTGAGAGACTTTTAAGCTTCCACAGAACCCCCTGTTCAAGATTTCCAGTGTTAAGCTCTCACCACTGAAAAGAACTCATGTGCCTCAGGTTCTGTTTGTTGTGAGGCACCACAGCACTGCCACCTGTACAAAGCCCCGAAAATCAGTTGTTCAGGCACTTCAGCTGGCATCTTATTAGCACAGAAATGGTTAATTGAAGGTTTTTGCTTCAGGATGTTATGCAATTTACTACCTCACCAGCTTTTAATGCTCTCCAAAGGCAAAAGAGGAGTTGATTTGAAAAGTAGATACGTCTAAGGAGAAACAACATCCTGCACCTCTATATCATGGATAGCACAGAAATGCTTCTTTTACAAATCTTTGGGGAGAACAGGAGTGCCAAAACTGTTTCAAATATCCCAACTCCTTTGCAGCTAAGAATTTTCCTCCTGTCTAGAGGAATGTGAAGCTGGTTAGATCAGTATCTGCAGAAATCAGAGCAGCAGATTTTGCATGACACCACTGTTCTTCTAGTCATTGTGATCTCCAACTGCAAGTACCAAGCCCTAAAACATCACACTTGGTGTGGGACAGGCAACTCCTGCACCTCTCTACACAGCTCTGGACTTAGCTTGTGCTCCAGTAACATGAAGGTGTGCAGCAAAACCCCCTTACCTTTCCTGCTGGGAACCACAGCTAGTGCTTCCTCACTCCGCTCTTTGTTATTTTTCTTTTCCTGGTCCTCTTCCTAAGGGCACATCAGAGCAGTTAGAGCAAGGGAGCAGCCACACCACCCCTGGAGGGGCCTCTCCCCTCCTTTGTCACTGCTCAGCCAACCCAGCTGGGCTTTTCACTGTCACCAGCACTCTTACCAGGTCTTGCTTCAAAACATTTTGAAACACAGGCTTGTGTTCTTCCGTGGCCAGGGAGGATTCCCTTGTGATCTGACTTGGTCCTGTGAAAAACATTCCCAAATCCAAATGTAACAATTAATAAAGCACACCCAGCTTCCAACACCCATCATTTTAGCCATGGGCCAACCAAGCTAAAAAACTGCACCAAATGCCATGAAAGACCACTGAGAAAGAGAGGAGGCAGCAAAGAACACTATAAAGACACATAGGAAGAAGTACAATAACTAAGATAGGAAAAAATCCCCATAAGAAGTGTTATATGTCTACAGCTGAGAATATAATGTACTTCCTATAGTTTAAGATGCAGGAGTTACAGTAATATTCCCTTGGATAAATAAATTTTATTATTTTGCTACCAGCATGGAGATTTTTTTTTGTTGTTGGTATGTTTGCTGTTTAAAGAGGCAGCTTTTAATTAGTATTTATACCTTTAAAAACATCTAGAATATTTTGTTTTCTTCTCTGTTTATGCAGTCACATAGATGTGAGCCAAAGAAATGGCACAGAGAAAAACAAAAAAAGAAAAAAACCCAAAAACCAGAAAAACTCCAGCTTCAAGTTGGAAGCCTGCAAGGGGAGATTTATCAGTTCTCATTTTAGGAACACTTTCTTTTCAGAGATATGCAACAGATAGTTGGACTCTCAGACTTTAAAGCTATTGAGACGTCGTTAAATTTGTTCTGCATATCTGCTTCCTCTCAGCTAAAGGCACCTGGATCACATATGAAAATTAACAGTAGAGGGAAATTAGTAGAAAGAAACTGCTTTTAAATGATGGGACAGAATTAGATTTCAGGAAGATAGTACCAAGGAAAGCAACAAAACCAAACAAGCAGCTGTAGTCTTATATTGAGGTAAAGATTAAAAAGATATTATAAACAAACACACATAGGTATTCTGCACTGCTTATTCAGATCAACTTCACAAAATCAGCTTATATACAGTGTGTACAGATGCTCCAGTTTTGGTTTGATTTTATAGTTTTTCAGTGGAAGAAAATCATGAGAGCTGGTAAGAATCTGGTGGGTGTTTATGGCTCTAGCAAAGACAGGACAATATTCAAATGCCTCTACCCTCATCTCACCTCTTGACCCATCCCAGCTTCTGGTGCAACAGCCTTGAATGAGAGGAAAGTGCTTAGTGGCACTGCTGAACTAAATAACTGTTTAAACCCACAAAAATGTGTTTTCTCTTGTCAAAATGGTCTGGAATTTTCTACCCACTCACTGTTTTACCAGCTGAGCAAGGCCCAAGGTCTCACAAAGTTGTTTCATGCTCCCTTGCCTGCAGTGCTGTGGTAAGAGGGGTAAAAAACTTTATTCCAACTCAGCTTCACAGAGGCTTGAGAGCACTGGCAAGTGAAAACACTTGCAAAAATAGAAATTCTCATGTTGTTGCTCTTACTCAGCTTCCTCACTTCAAAGATGTGCTGGAAGCAAACCATTTCCTCCGAGGGTGAGCAACAGGCAGTGCAGCAGCCACCGTACCTGCCATGGGAGCAGCTGGCTCCTTACTGCTGCTTGTCTCCACTGCCACAGAAGTTGGCACATCTTCCCCTCTCTCATGTAAGCCCTTGGAGGAGCTTTCCTCCATAGCAAGGCAGCCTGCAACACCAGACAGCAGAAACACAGCTTTCTTTGTTCAGTAAACACACAGACTTGGGCACATCCAAGACTCCCAGTGTCCCAGGTTAAGGACTCACCTGGTACCAGTGCTGTGCTTTCCACTGAGGATGCAAGAGCTTCTTGGGCTGATGGTAAGTGATCACTGCCAAAACAAAACCCTTTCAGATACTCATCCACAGGATACAGATCTTAATGAAGTATTTTAAATCTTGCACAAGACCTGACCTGGATGCAATCAGCATGGCTGGTGGTGTTGACTCCTCATGGTGAATCTTCAGAGAGAGAGAAGAGCGAGTATCAGAAGATCAATGCCAGTATAAAACTTGTATGTCAAAACTTTGACTTTCCCAGCTGCACCTAAACTACTCCAGCAGTGAAGAACTAGCTGGTAAGTTCACAGATTCACCCACTAGTCTAAAGCCATCTCAGGAATGTTGTACTCAGAGAGGTGTTTTTGTTCCCCACTCTGTGGTTGGCTCCTAAGTCACATCTACAATGACCAACAAACATGTTACTGCACCACCCCTGCTCCATCTTAACTCTGTGCATCGGGAGAGATCCATTTTCAGGGTCTGGAGCCCAAAACCTACAAATGAGGTGCACAGAGCTTCACTTGGCTGTAGAGATCAGACTCATTAGGTAAATATAAAAGTGCCGATAGTCACAGCACGAGCAAGCAGATGGTTCAGAACACTTGTGTGCTGTGTTGTACATCAATGTTATATCTGACAATTACCCAGCCCCTTCAGAGGCCTCAAGCCTCCCTGGTGTGCAAGCAGCAGAGGAACAAAGCAATTAAAAGCTGGCAGTTTTGCTCATGTTCCTCTAGTTGCCACAGTGTGGTTTTGGACCTGAGCCTTATCACATCACAGACAAAACCAATATCCTCTTGAGGCTTTGAATTTCGAGGGAGGTGCTATTTGTGCAATATCCCTCTTCTGCATTTCACCCTGGAAAGCTCCAGCTTGCTTATTCAGTTGTTGGATTGGTCTCTCTTTATGGCTGAAGATACAGGGGGGAACTGATGAGCTTTAAAGGGTTAAGTTGGTAATGACTTGTGCTGAATTACACCCACTGTTGAAGAAAAGCACCAAACAGAAAACAAAACCAGCCCAAACCTCCTGCTCTCTCCAAGAAAAGAAGGAAGGAGGGCAAACAACAGCTCCCTACACAGCAAGCACCCAAGAGCACTACTGAAGTGTGTGTGGAGAAACAACAGAAAAACCACATCAGCAAGTGATTGCCTGTGTTCTGGTATCTTTCCTACCCCCTTGAAATGCCCTCAGAGGACACAGGAAACCCAGCAAATGAGAACAGGAGGTATCCAAGGGCCCTGGTCATTCCTAAGAGTGACCAACTGCTCCCAGCATTAGGAAGTGCCTTTTCCCTCCTCCCTGCCCTGTCAGAGCTGGGCTGCTCTTGCACAGCCCTGGCCCAGCCAGGTGGATGCTTCCCCTAATGCAAATTTAGGCTATTTTTATTATTGTTATTTGAATTCTCTCATAAGTTGAGGAAGTGCAGCAATACATTTGCCTTGTTCTGGCCATTGGGTCTGCAGAAGTATTGGGGAGGGAGAATACCATCATGTTAGAAAGAAAAGAAATCTAAAGGGCTTTTAAAACTAATACACAGCACCCAAGCAAATAGAAAAGCCCTTGCATCACCTAGAACTGAAATGACACATTATGCTACATTACCTATACCTGACCAGATGGGCACGTGGTCAGTGATTTCTGTTTGCAATGAAGAAAAGCCCCCATGGATTCCACATAACAGGAAAAAAAATCCTAATTAAAGAGAAACACCACATTCTAGATTTTTTAGAATAAAATAGAATCACACAATGGTTTGGGTTGGAGCGGACTTTAAAGATCAAAGTTCCAACATTGATGTCCAAGGGACATCTTCCACTATCCCAGCTTGCTCAGACCAACATCCAACCTGGCCTTAGACACTTCCAGGGATGAGGCAGCCACAGCTTCTCAGGGCAGCCTGTGCCAGGGCCTCCCCACCCTCACAGTAAAATCTGTTGGCACAGAGTGTTGGAGAATGGCACAGTCCTTTAATGATGAAGAACAGCCAAAGAAGATCCTGAAGCCCATCCCTAATCACTTTTCCCACGTCCATCCCTCCAGCGTAATAATCCAAGGGTTCTCTATCTCAGCCAATGAATTCTGGCCACAGTTGTGTACAACTCCTCCCAAACAATCATTAACATTTGGAAGACCTGTCTGGTTTTCAGGCTGTGGTACAACTTCCACATTTATAAAGCCAAACAAGAACAAAAAGCCCAAGTTTCACTTGGCTCTCAAGTGCTCCTTTATTAAGTAGCCCCTGAACTTCTATGGTGACAATGATTTGACACAAATAGAGTTACTTACGAGCTGATCTGCTCAAATACATCTGCAACTGCAGAGTAGTAAAACTCCAAAGAAAACTAGGGAGACTTTTTGTACTGAATAAGGATATGCAACTTTTCCTACATACCAGTGTTTAGAACAGATACTGGGCACAGCCCATTTGCCTTTTCTCTGGGCCAAGCTTAAACATTTTCATTTCCCCCCTTCAGAACATTCATGTGCAAAGCTTATACTAAAAAGTGATAACAAGGATGGAAAGAGACATTTTTGAGCCCAGCTGGAATTACAGGAAGCCCCAGAGCAACAAAGCACAGATGTTTCACACACCTTTGCACAGCTGTGACTTTCCAGAAGGACTGGATAAAGTAGGAACCATTGAGAGGATCCTCTTTAAGGGCACTTAATAGCAGCACAAGCTGGGAGTTCTTCACCTGCTCTACCCCCGTGTGCTGAAACCACAGAGTCCCCAGCACTCTTACTTTCTACCCACACTGCACTTTCTGCTTTGATTTACCACTACAACCAGACCATCCTGTACTCACAGGTGCCACACACCAGGCAGGTTCACCCTGAGGCTGGCTACTCTGTGGTCCCAAAAGCTTATTTCCAGATTTACAGAAACCACTGATCAATATTCTTCCACCATCCCCACCAATACAGGAGTTCATAAGCTCATTAGGAGCCCTGTGTGGTGGAGCTGAGGTCTAGACTTCAATAGTGAGGACTGAAGCACAGCTTAGGTGTGCTGAGCTGCAGCTTCTCTTGCTGCTGCCACAGGGGAACTGCAGCTCGAGCTCTAGATGCAGGATTCAGGGCAGCAGTGAAGGCATAGCTGAGTACACCAGCTGAAGGAAAGCTCCTCTACAGCAAAGATGGCATTTTTAAGCTGTTATATGGTGCCTGTGGGAGGAAGTGCAAAGAAAGGCAGTACTCCCAACTGAAGCATCCTGTGGCTCCTTGCAGGTGGAGAAAAGGAGTGAAAACACTCAGTTCTTCCCTGGCAGAATCAATTGTTACTGCAGAACCAGCACTATCTCCAGCCTTGAAGCCACATTTAAAACACTCCATAGCTAAAAGCATGACCTAGTTTTTGGGTCTTGATGTTCAAGACACAAAATATCAAGACATTTCATTTTATAACCAAGGTATTGCAGAAACATGCCCAAACAGAAGGGAACACCCCCCACAGCACCCTGCTGACTGGTGCCAGCTCCATCCACTGTGGAGCAGTGCTGATTTATAGCTGAGCCATCTGCACCTGGGTCTGAGCAAGGCACGAAATGCTCGAGCCTGTTCAAAACCACATCTCGGGCATCAGAGCCAGCACTCACCTCAGCAAGTGAAGAGTCCATCATTGTAATGGAAACAGGAAGGTCTGCATCAGTGTAGTCATCAGCAGAGCATATTTTCCACCTGGCAACACAGGCTTTATTTGCATATTGCCCAAACAACAGAGAGATAGAGTGCCCATTTTCCTTAAGCACATAACAACTGAAGTCACCACTCTCTGTGCAGTCAGTCAGCTGGTCTCTTAGGGAAGGAAAAATTCATCACCAACATCAATCTCTCCTCCCCCAAACAGCAAGAACCACCACCAGCCCTTTTCCCAACCTCCTCCACACTGCACTATTCTACAGAAAACCAGTGGCAAAAGCTTTGAGAGCTGCTGAGTCTCTTGCTGCAGACTGCCTGCTTCTGCACCTTCAGGAACATCCTCATCTTTTAAAATATTCACTGCAATTCACTTCAGCTTTCATAATCTCAAGCAGTTCAATCTCTATTTTAAAGATCTAAGGAGGCAACTTGATAGGCAAGGACCTCAGAATTCCTGCTCTAAGCTCTGCAAAAGAAAAAAAAAAGTGACTTCCTCAAAGCCAATAGGATTTTGGCACCTAATGGGAACACCAATTGTTAAATTGGTGTTAATTGTTAAATTAGAGTTAAACATGGAAGATAGACAAGAACACCTAAATCATGTCTCAGTTCTCCAGCATGAAATAGAAACTCCATCAGGGTATTTGGCTGGTTACCAGCAGTTCCAGTAAAGAATTCTGGTAGCTGTGAATAGAAGCAAAGTGCTGCCCTGGATCCCCATGGGCTGATCACCAGGTGTCCAGTATTCCCTCTAAGGGATGGCCCTGCAGTCGAATCCAGCACATGGAATCTGCTAGACCCTGTTGACTCTTCCCCCCTTTCACCCCAAAAAGGTTATTACATCACCTTACCTGCATCCTCCTGAGGTCACATCTGAGCTGGACACATGTCCAACATCATGCCTCTCCAAGGTGCAGCTGCCAGAGCTCTGCCTGCAAGGCTGGTCCCAGCTGTGCCCAGAAGGGTTATTTGGGCAGGAGGTCTCCAAGGTCAGAGCATCTGGTAAGAAGGACAAGCATGAAGAGAGGTGGTCCTTGGCAAAGTTGGATTTAGTTACAAGTTGTTGGGTAACTCTAAAATAACCAAGAAGCAGACCAATCAAGCAGAGATTTATAATGAGGCAACTTCTATCTTGGTAAGAAAGGCTTTGATTGTGTGGCCTCAACTTGTTCTGTAGATGGAGAGTTTGGCAACATGTAGCAAAGGAAGATTTGCTTCCATTCCCATCAATAATGCCTGGAATTACACTTGAACATGTATATTCTGTGTGAGAAGAGCCTCTGTGTGGTACCAGCTCACTTCTGGGAGAAACACTTGTGTGTGAAATACCAAATGCAGCACCCTGCAGCTCTGAAGCCCTGCAATGCATGGCTGTCAGTGGCTGCTTTTAATCCTCACAAGGCTCCAGAGTTGCAGGGAAGTTCAAACAACTCAGGAGTGCAGAAAAAGCAACAAGTACAATCTGCTGGGAAAGGTGGGGTGGTCAGCCTGGAGAAGAGAAGGCTGAGTGGACAGTGGCACAGGCTGCCCCAAGCAGCTGTGGCTGCCCCTGGATCCCTGGAAGTGTCCAAGGCCAGGCTGGATGGGGCTCTGAGCAACCTGGGATAGTGGAAGACATCCCTGTCCATGGCAGGGGGATGGAATTAGCTGATCTTTAAAGTGCCTTCCCAAACCATTCTCTCGCTCTATGATTTTATTCTCAGTAGCTCTGTTACTGCTCAGGTTGCTAAACCAGGACTCAGCTCAGCAGCCAAGGAGCAGGACATCCCAGTCAGAGGGAATGGGAAGAACAGAACTCACACCCTCTGGGCCCAGACTGACAAGCATCCTGTCAGGAATATACTTGGATGTATAATTTATACCAATAGTTCCTGAAGATTTTGGGAACAGTCTGCCAGGTTGACAGACAGCCACCTCTTCAGGCCTTTCACTGCAAGCACTGTAATCATGGTTCACATTCCTGGATTACATGCAGAAATAGGTTAAAGCCCACAACAGATTCTCCACATTCCAGCAGCACACTCAGCACTACTGAGACTGCTCTGTCAACTCTTTCTCTATTTCAGGTGAAAGACAGAAATGTCCAACACTACCAGGTCTTACCTAGCAAAGGGGAGTTGTGCCAGCGTGAAGCACCCAAGGGCAGTGCCCAGGGAAAGTCAGAGTACGAGGTGGGTCCTTCATTCCATGGTCTTTTGGAGCAGTGGAGCTGCTAATTGAAAAAATAAGAAGTGCTTCTGTTCCACTGCACTGAATACATTAATGCCACCAACTCCCCCCACACACAGGCATCTGCATAATGTAACACCAACAGTTACACAAATACATCTTCTGTGGCTTTTTTGTCTAGAAAAGCAGAAGAGCTCATATCTTTAATGGGCAGAACAGTTACAGGAAGAGGCAGGATAATGAAACTTTGCACTTGCAACAAAACGTGTTGGTTCAAGCTAGGTCTGGAAATAAATCCTACAAAACCAGGCAAGATGAGCCTGAGAGGAGAACAAAAGTAGCCACTTAGTTCTGTGAAGGAGGTAAAAAGAAAAAAAAAAAAGAAAATAATCCAAAACACACTATTTCAGCCATGCCAAGAGGTGTCATCTGAAGATGGCATCTGAGAAGACTCCTGAAAAAACACGTGCAGAGCTGTTTTTGACCTAAGGTTGCTTCAACAATGAAAAATGGAAAAGAAACGAAGTGCCATCTTCAGACTCTGATCCTTCTCAAGAAGCAATTTATCACATGTGTGTGTTGTGCTTCAGAGGAACCCAGCTTCGCAATAAAGTTTGGAATATGTTTTTGTATGCATGTAAACACCTGCATGCACATACACACATACTGATCTCAAATTATTTTTAAAGAATGTTTAACTCAAAGTTTCTCATGAGGAATGTTATTTATTTCCCTGAGGTAATGAAGGGAAAAACCCCCACCCAAATAAACCCAGCATCCCATTTTAACAGGCTCAGCACTGATCACAGCAAGCACACTTACCTTCCCTTTTATGTGTGCAGCTACCGTGGGCAGCAGAGCGCAGTCAGACTCTGACTCTGCACAGCACTGTTGTAATAGAGAGAGAGTTTAAGGCAGGCAGGTAAGGAAAAAAAAACCCAACAAAAAAAAAAAAAAAAAAAAAAGGAGAAGGAGCACTACCCCACTGATTCTGAGCAAAATGCAACTTTATCTTTCCAACTGAACTACTTGCCGCTATCAGGTGCAAAACTGCAACTACAAAATGCTGCAGCTGTTTGCCCTTGCTACCTTCAGCCTTAAATTCTGCAGACCCTTATGTACAAATATAATAAGTTTTATTCATGTGCAGATGGCCCAGCTTTGACTCTGCTCCTCTAATGCTCCTGTCACAGCCTAGGGGACATTTCAGGACCTTCTATTTGCTGTTAAATACCTTGTTGGTCTGTGCTGAATCCAGAGTGCTCAGATCCTGAGCTATAGTGTTCCTTACCAGAACCAGTTGGGAAAAAAGTCTCTCCACAATGTTTCCCCCTCCACCCCCTCCCAAAGTTGAAGCAAGTAATTTTATTCAAAGCAATGCACTCCAGAGTTATGTAATTTCCAATGTATTTCTCCACAGAGGGCCACAAAGTTAATAACTGTTTCACTGCCTATTCCAGTGTCTGGGTACTGAAAAAACCTTACGTTATGAAATTTTAAACATTTGTTTTAAAGCCTGTCTGCAGAGTGGGACAAAAATCACACCAGTGCATCAGGGAGTGTTTCCCTCAGCCCCTTTTGATACAATCACAACAATTGCTCACAGTGAAGACCAACACCACACCTGTAAGTCCTGACACATTTTTCCCAGAAGGCTGAATAAGGAAAATAACGTGCAGATTCATACATACAGCTTATGTACATGTTAGGAAAGAAGATACCAGGTGCTGCCAAACTGTTTGCAGCTGGTCTCAGCTGTGTTGTCCTTCCACCAGAGCCCTTCCTGTGCAAGCCCACCTTTCCTGGTCCCAGCAAAGGGCACCATACCTGGCACAGCAATTCACAGAGACGCCTCTGCAGCAGTTCCCATCTCAGGGCATTAGCAGTTGCTATGAAGAGACATTTACAAGTCTAACAGGGCTCCTAACAACTTGATAACAAGCAATCCAATGTTACAGCATCTCTAACTACACTTTATAAGAATTTACTGGAGTTTGCATTAGTCTGGTTAAGCCTGCAACAGCTTTTTCACGGGAAGGAGAAAACACTGGACATCTTCACCTGCAAATCAAGGGCAATGCTTCCCCACAGGATGCCACAGTTCCCTGTGGAAACAGATCCTTCACTTACAGCTTGGGGGAAGAGAAATATTTGACCTTTCCACCTGACATCCTGTACAGAAGTTTTAAAGTCCACAGGCTTTGTATTTAGAAGCATTTTCCCCCTCTTACTGTGCAGGTGGGAGGAAGTAGGGGGTTGGAATGGGTAGGTGGGGAGGAGACCACAACCCAGCCCTTCAGTCAAAAGAGGCACCAGACCTGTCTGCCTTTCTAAAGGAACCAATATAAAGCATTTTTATTATTTTCTTCAGTGCCAGCCTTGTTTGTCAGCCCTGTTCTTCGTAATGCTTTGCTAATTATCCACACATCTGCCAGTTTATTTATCTACAGAAAGATTTCTGTCAAGTAACTGGAGTAATTTAAAGCCAAGGTCCTAGCTAGTCATTTTCAGGGTGGTGGTGGTTCTTTGGGGGTTGACTTTTTTTTTTGGGGTGGTGGTGGGGTGGTTGGTTTAGTCACAGTGGCACCAGTCTCACGTATCTGGGGTTCTCGCTTGATCTACTCAAGCTCACTTTGCAGGAGCGCTTCATCTATTCAGAGATGGAAAATGACAAACTATTTCCACTGTCATGCCTCTTGCTAAGGGCAAAATAAAGCAGCTGCATGGTTTGTGGGAGGCATGAAAGCAGCATGAGCACACACACGAACACCAAAACACTGGTCAGAGTGGAGCAAGCACAGTTTGGAGCTGTTTCTGCCGTATCAGTGCAAAGTTGTGCCTTAGAGCTAAAGCAAAGGGTCCCAAGGGAGTTCTTCTGGTGAGACAAACTGTGGCTTCACATGGAGTTTTTTGCAGTGCACACATATTAGTTGAGCATATATGGTAACTGTGTGCCTGAGAGCAAAACATTCAGAGGGCTTAAATCAGTCAAATCCCTTTTCTCCAAGAAAGTTATCAGACTCCAGGGTTAGGAAAGAAAAAGGTCATGTGTCCTGGATTCAGACCTCTGCATTACTTAAATGCCCAGGTTATTGAGGTGCTGATGTCAGGAAGTGAGTCAGAAAGAGGCAATACGAAGTTTCCATGGCTCTGTGGCAGAAGTTGCACGTGTACAAGGCAGTGACAGGATTGCTTTCCACTGAAGAGAGCAGCCTAACACCACACAGCTAGTCAAAAACACAGAGCGAACACAACCAGCAAACAGAGCACAGAACATACAAAAATCAAGTCTGTTTGGTTCAGGAAGCTTAAGAAAGAGGGATGGCTTTGTTAGATATAAGGTGGGGAACAGCACTTTTGGTAAAGGAGTACCTGTGCCATATGTGGAATTACTAATCCCCCTTCCTAGGACTGGGGGTTTTGTTGGGAGCTTCTGAAGCTTTGGTGGATCCCAACACCCACTCCCTTAGGATCCCACCTGCTTCTCAGCTCAGATGGTGGCAGATCTCTTCAAGGAGAAGGAAAAGTAGAAAAAAAAGGGGGGGGGAAAATCCCAAAACAACAAGCAAGACTCCACAGAGCATTTTCCTGGATGATCTGCAGAACAGTCCTATTTCCCCTTGATGTAACTAAACCCTGAAGTACTTGCCCATGCAAAAAGTGAATGCTGGCACATTTCCAGAAGTTACTCACTTTTGTGGTCTTCCACCTTCTCCTGAAGCAATTGGCAAGTGCTTTCTAAAGCAGCATTCACATCCCTGAGCTTCTGCTTCTCAGAAATGGCTTCCTCCAACTTGATCTTCAAGGATGCTGCTTCTTCATGAGCAGAGTGAAATGCTTCAGCTTGATCCTCCGCCTAAGCACAAAACAATATTTAGGGAAAAAAAGAAAGGAATAAAAAAATAAAATAAAGCAGCCTGGCTAGCACAAGAAGGCTCTACAGTTCATGTAAATGAAACCAAACTGCATCTGTTCTTTCTCAGGAAGTGATAAAGCTCCCTCTGAACTTCTGCATTTTTACATTGGGGTGGACTGTGTATGGAAGCTATTTTTGGGTGCTTTTTTTTTTTCCCCTCTTTTCTCTTTTTTTTTTTTTAAGCCACCACAAATATGCAATGCTGCCTCTTTCATCAGCAAACTGTTGTCACCACCCCCTCAAATTTTACTTCCTCTGCTGGTTCCACTCTTGCAGGGAGGCACACCATTCGGAACGCGCGATTCCCTTCCCCAGGGCAGCCGCGCGTCGGACGCGGCCCTTGGCATCTCCTGCTGCCCCACACAGAGGGAACTGGGCTGCCCCTTACGTGCTCGCTGATATCCTCCAGCTGCTTGCTGGCTTTTTGCAGCTCTAAACACAGGTCTTCTGCCTGGCCACCTGCCAAAGTTTCTTCTAGTAGCTGTTTGGCAGTTTCTACCTTGCGCTGGCTGTGGAGCAAGAGAGAGCACAAACCACAACCCATTAATGACATTTCAGAGCAGGCTGGCCTGGGAGGTGACACACTCTGGCTGCTGGGACATGCACCAAAAGTCAGCTGTCACACACTGCAGCTCCCCAGGATCCAGCACCAGGGAATCAGACATTATTTTTTTTTTTTTACAGCAGGAAGGGGATGAAGGCTTTCTGTAACATTGCTGGGTACCACAGGGGAATCACCAGAGAACTGGCAAGAAGCAAGAGCTCAGTGGGGGGAGCTTTTGCGCTTTGGACAACAGAATGGGTTTTCGAGAAATAGCGGTTGGATATAGAGTCAGCCATTCTAGAAAAAGATACCCAGGAGCTATTACTCCTTCAATGGATTGATTTCTTCACATTTGAGAGGGAATTTCATTTGACAGCAAGCAGATGCCATCAGAACTGGTGCTAAAGAGGATGGCTTTCAATAAAACCCCTTTTTTTCCACTGCAGAAACCCTTGCCCATTTCCTCTCTAACTCACCTCAGGTTTTCTTTTGGGGTATGGGGGGGGGGGGGGGGGGGGGGGGGGTTGGGGTTTATTGTTATTGCTTTCATCACAATTTTGATACAGAGACAGCTTTAAGAAACCAAGCCATCAGTATTTTTATCAGCTCTTTTCCAGGTGGAGGGAGAGCATGTAATAGGTGGTTCAGTGGAAGATAAGTCAGGCAAAAGTATGGTACAACTGCTCTGCATCAGCTCTCAGGGCTGCCAAGCCCTAGGAACATCCCAAACCCAGGGATGGGGCTTGGAGCAACTTGGGATAGTGGAAGGTGTCCCTGCCCATGGCAGGGTCTTAGAAATGGATGATCTTTAAGTCTTTTTCAACCTAGGCCATTTTATGATCCTATTTCTAAGGCCACAACTCACAGAAGGAACCATATGCCAAAAAAGTCACATTTCATATTCAATGACAACTCATTGAAGCTACACCCTTGGGGAATTGAGATAATGTCTTCCCTGAGCCTAGCAACTGTATCCCAAAGCAAAAATACCTGCAGACAGATATTTAGCAGCTCTCCTGCTTCACACAAACCCAGCAGGTTTTCTTAAGAGCTACACCTGCTCAATAGGCAGTGCCCTCTTGCTTTAACTGCTCAGTCTGTGGTCTCCCTGGTGTTTTCAAAGGCACCTTCAAGGCAGTACATCAGTTCACTCACAAACCTTAACTCCCACACAGTGCAGACCTTGTGCTAAAACCAGATCTACTCTCCAGAACAGAAGACCATTTCCTCTGTGAAAAAAAAATCTTGAGAATTCAGTAGACTTTGTTCTACTAAAAAACCCACCCCAAAATAAGATACTAAACAGCTAAGCAACCAGAAAAAAACCCCAAAACCAAATCAAACCAAAAGAACCACCAAACCAAAACCCAACCTCGCCTGCCCAAAAAAGACACAGATGCTTTGAAGGGGTACCTAGCAGAGAGCTTTTTCCTTAGGTGAAGTTCTTCTGTCTTGGTTCTCCTTAGGTTGTCTGCCACTCGAATAAAATCCTCCTCTAAGGACTCATTGCATTTTTCCAAAAGCTGGAGTTTCTGGGTCCAAAGGTGTCTTTTTTCCCCTAGTTCTTGCTTGAGGACCTGTGGAATTTTGAAGTTGCCATGTGGTTAGAGGAGGAACAGAGCCAGAGCCTTAATTTACATGGTGAGAATTGAGTTCCCTGCTCCACCAATTAATATCATCACCTACATCCCACACTATCAGAGTAAAGATAAAACTCCACCAGCAAGGTGCCCAGATACAGCAACAAAACCCATAGCTCTTAAGAGGAAGTTGTAATAAATATCATCTTGCAGGAAGCTCTAAAATTGATAATTTAGGCTTCTGCAGCCCTTTCCTCAATGTACAACTGAGTCCACTGAGTCCAAATTGAGTTTGTATTACAGCAAAATTAATGAAATAACCAAGAACCAATAAAACCTGTTTGCCATACATGCTTAGCAGATGATCTGTGCCAGAGATGACCCCCACCATGAAGGCTTTTAGATTTACCTCTGGTTTGTTGGAGGGAAAAGGGTAAAAATTAAGTGTTAGGTAAGACTGAACTCTCTACTTCTCTGAACAGTGACTTGCAGTAAAAAGTCCTGAGAAGAAGAATCCAGTGCTCTCTCTCTGACCTTTCTAAACTGAACATATGAAAGAGTGTCCTCAGCTTTTAAAGAATGCTTAATGAGAGTCAAACAGAGGTCAGGAAAGAATGAAGTTTATATTCCTGGGATTCTGCAGGAATTCTGAGGGGAAGACATCAATCTTACAAATACAGACCACATTATCTGCTTGCAAGTTGGAGTTTGATGCTCATGAGCTTCAAATAAAAAAAAAATAGCACATCAAGTATCATGCTTAAAAAAAGGCAAAAAAAAAAGCAGTTTTTGCTGATAGGGCTCCTAGGATGACATGGGATGTAACCATGTGCAACTGCCCACATCCTGAGGGTCTGTTCCTCAGCCAAGGCAGGCAGCACTCACTTGTAGAAATACCATAATTTGACACTTAAGGGATATAGGCTTTTCAGGGCACATGTACCAGTCTTATCTTGCAGTAGAAGAGTGAAAAAGATTTTGATGTCACATGTCACTATATATACTTAGATATATGTATATATGCACACTTCAGGTTGGGTTTATAGCTAATATCCTTTAAAATGTCTTTGAAAACACTAAACCCCAGCAGAACATGTCCATAATAAATTTCACAGGAAATGGTAGGCAAGGCTTCTGGTGAAAACTTTTGTTAACCAGCTAATTAAATCTTGGATCATGCACTTTCTCTGAGGCTGGAAGAAGCTACTTTGAATCTCCCTCCCTTTTTTTTTGATCTATTGCTGTTCAGCTGCATGCACAAAATTTCGCACATTGGCTTGTTCTGTCTAGGTGGAGATAATTTTTGACATGAAGTCACGTCTCATCCCCCATGGGACCTTTTATTTTTAAAGGATTTTTTTTCTTTCTTGATCCTCTGTTAACTCAATTTCCAAATACATCACTCTTTAGGAGCCAGAGTAGGATTCATTTGCCACAATCAACTCCAACTCCTATACCAAAAGATTTTAGCTTCACATGTTTAACAGGAATATGATCCCAATGTGAATGTAACTTCACAAGCCTTTTTCAGCTCTGACAGCTTTGCAGGAGGAGGTTTCCAGTCAAGATCAAAAAGCTGTAGCAATTCACAAGCCAGCAGTTTGCTAGAGTCTACCCAAAGTCACATCTGGGTGAAGAGAGTGAGAGGATTGCACCTTCTCTAAGGAGAAGGTTTCAGGATTTAGCCAAAATTATAAAAAACCTGGCTCCAGGACTGGATGGCTCCCAGTGATTGCTCCAGCCCTGCCCAGGAAGGCAGAAGAGGCCCAGCTACACCATTCTGTAGCACTAGAGGAAAAAAGAAGGGCAGCTCTCTCCCCAAAGAAGCAACAACCTCATGCAGCACATCCCCTGGTGGCACCTGCTGTCACCCAAGGGAGAGGAATTGTGGGGTTTAACATCCATTAGGGAGCTGGGAAACAGCATTAATGTACAGCTTGGGCTTGTTGGAGCATTCCTAACAACTGATCAGCAGAAAGGAGCAGGTCAGAGAAAAAGTCACATCCAATAAGATGCATGGAAATGTCAAAAATTGTGCTGTTACAGGGGAGAGCAGGAGGGAACAAAAGCATTTAGTTGTGTTCAAAAGCACTTGCCACTACATAGGGAAGATGTTTTTACCAGTACCTTGAGCAAAAGTCTGTTCTTGCAAGCCTCACCAGAGGTACGAGGAGTAGGAGAAATACATTATGCAAGATTAAGTTGTAAAACAAGGTTTTGATGACATTTTTCCTGTGGAATATACCCAGTGAAAGCCCAACTCTTCACCTTTCACAACAAATAAACCCTATGGAGGATTTGATTTGGAAATTTGGTTATAAAGCCTCCTTTGCTATTTGACCTGGTTTGTCTTCCCTTTCCTTCAAGCAGAGTTTTAACTAAAGGAGTTCTTGCACAAGACAAGCCAGCAAGAGCACAGCATGTAAGTGAACAGCAATCATCCTTTTCCTCCTCAAAAAACCCCAGTAAAGAAGATGTTTCTCTCCATGCAGCCATCTTTGGCCCACAGATGCACTCTATCTCCAGTAATAAACACACACAGCATGCAGCAGCAAGATATCCACCTGAAGTTTTTGCACAGCCCCACTGTTTCACTAAATGCTTCAGAGAAACAGTTACTCACCACAAGTTTTCTTTCCCAGGCCTGTTGCATGTCCTCATCAGGATCTTCTACCCATTCTAATGAAACCATGACAAGCTCCTCTGCTTCAGAGATTTCCTCTTGCTGAAAAAGAAAATAAAACCCAAAACAACCTCCCCAAACTCCATGATTTCTAGTGCACATCTACAACTCTGCCCAGAATTACCCAGGATATAAATTAGTGTTAGAGTAGGTGCCAAGTGATCTTGTTAAACTATGACCCCCTCCAATCTCAAACTATTCTTAGTTTTCCAAAAGGAGCAAACAATCAGATTATCAATGCCTGGAGAATTCCTAATTAAATTGCTGATCGAAGACAGCACCCTTATCCACAGCATCTATCCATCCTTACCCAGTTAGCTTTGCTACTGACCAGGTTTTTCATGATGGTCTTGAATTTTTCTCCTGCATATTCAGACCCCTGAAGCAAAAGCTGCACTTCACGATCCAGTGTTTCGTCCAGGGATGCCCGTTCGGTCCTGATAATCTTTGAAGAGATGGAAGAGCCAGCTAGTTTGTTTTGACATCCCCTTATTAAACCAGCAGCAGTGACATTTAGACTTTCCTGACGTATCCCTGCTCTGTATTTACCAGAAGGTCAGAGCTACAAAACTTGAGGCTTGGAAAAACTTTTCAAAACTATCACATCAACAAGGATTTAAAAAAATGAAAAGAAAGCAAACCAGCTAAGCTGCTGAGTGATCCAGTGTAAATATCCCTGCCAGGGTAGGCAAGAAGAAATCAGTCATTTGTTATCTTTATCCAGAGGAGTTGTTACCAAGTGATGAGTAAGCAGAGCCCTTCCTTACAGGTGACTCGGTGGAATCGTGTCTCTCTGCAGCTTTGAAGGGCAAACACAATGACTCACTGGGCTCTGGGGAGCTGCAATATAGGATGATACCTAACTCCTCAAAGCTGCCTAGCCAAGCCTCCCTCTCCTTTCTGGGCCTGGAGTTTTTATCTATTTGTACATTGTTGTTGTTGTTGCTGTATGTGCTAACTCTTTGCAAATGCACCTTGCACAAAAGTAAGCAGAAATCACTCAGCAGCATCTCTCTGCTGTCAGCTGTGCTGCACAGCTTCTATCTGAAAGGAAAGCAGCACAGGGGGAAGATGGGACCCCATGGATTGTCTAAGGAAATGGGAACAGAATAGCTCACCTTAAAATCAGAACCAAAACCATAATTGTAGCCTGATGCTCTGCCTAAAGTGGTGTAAAACAGCTTCAGCAATAGCCTCCTTGCAAAAATCATCAGTGGTGGATTTATAAGGGGAGGGGGGGTATCATGCTGCTGTTGGTGTTGGAGAATGCAAAGACCAGCCTGATTCCTTGATCCCAAAATTAAAAATTCTGAGGATGTGAAGAACAACATTTCCTGACAAAAACTGGCACCAGTGAGGAAGTGGCAGGAGAAGCTCCTGACAAGGGACCCAACTGAGCTGGCACAGCTGGCCTGGAAAGATCTGACAGTCAATCACTTTATACCATAAAAACCCAGCCCCACTTTTTAAAGTCAGGGCTTCTGACACACCCCTTCTAGCAGGGTGTGTGTGGAGATCCCTCCCTCAAGTGGGGGCACACCCTCAAAGTTACTCCTCAAAGCTGAACAAAAGATTTGTCCATGATCATCAACATGGGTAAGTAATAACAAACTCTATTTAACAATTATTAGCTTGGAAATCATTGGCTTAATAGCTAGTGCACTGTACAAGTAGTCATAATAATTCTGATTAAGGTATTTTAGTCTAATAATGATCTTCTATTTACATAAATAACTTCTTTTATTAATTTAAATATATTTGGTTTGCCATCAGAGATGCTTATCAGAGTTCCTTAACAGTACATTAGATTAGGACCCAACAACTTTATCAAGATGCTCACTCTAATGCTGAATTTCCTTTCTCACTACAGTCAACTTCAAAGAAAAAGAAGTGTCCTCTTTCACAAGTGAAAAAGAATCATTGTTCATGTCTGTTGTAGGCAGCACAAGAAGCAGACTGTCATTTACTTTCTGCAGCATAAAAGCCTTTATATATTGGAAAACTGATATCTTCTCCCATCTATCTGTTCTTCTGCCAGCTAAATGCATGACCCAAGCTCCTCCAGATTTACTGGGTAGAGCAGAGGGGGGTTGGAACTGGATGATCTTTAAGGTTCCTTCCAACCCAGGCCATTCTAGGATACTATGAGCAAATATTTTATATCTACAAGCATTTTGTTTGCTATTCTTTGGACTTTCTCCAAGGTGCTTGGAACAATATTGCAACCTTCTCATTCTGTGTTTACATGCTAGGATTAATGGCTTCAAATTCCAGAGTTATCTAATCATATACAGGCAATGAGCTTTGTTCTGCCTCTGCTGATGCAAGACAACTAGGAAGAGATTAAATTAAGGTTTAATCCATACCTCAGAAGACTCTGCAAGCTCCAGTTCACAGTGCAGTGTGCTTGTCCCTTCAGGAATATTGCTGTTAAATTTATACAACAATGGTAAACTCAACCCATGCCTAAAAGAAGCAGGAAAATAAATACATATCAGTCTATTTTGGATTTCTGATGAACTGCATTTTCTGGGATTTGGCCACAGTACTCACGAGATCAGCTCTTGCTGCATGTGTTGGACGTTCTCCAGCAGTTTATTTTTTTCAGCTCTCAGTGTCTGAAACATCCATGGGGTTTGGTGAGAGGCTGACTTTGCCATGCAGAATCAGCACAGGCCAAACCCAACCCAGCCCGTACCTCTATGATTGAGGAATACTCCACAATGGTTAACTCGAGTTCCTTGATGTCCTGCTCCTTCTGCAGAGATTGTTGAGAAAAGAACAACAAAAAAAATTATATTCCATCCTACACCACAGCAGTAAAATGTATGGTTTAGCTTGAGCAGAAACCCGATCATGACATAAAAATAGTTGTGAATTTAAAAGAATACAACAAATTACCTTGAATTTTAACTAATAGAAAGCACCCAGATGACCTTTTCCTACCTAAACTCTGAAATTAAGGAGACAAACCCTCTTTTCCAAGTGTTGTACTTTCACATATTACTCACCTGGTTTCAGGTCCAGTAGATTAAACTAGACAGAAATACTCTAGTTTTAACTTAAAATATGACCTATATTATATGCCAGTATGAATTTTAATCCCAACTGACCCTTCAAGCAAGTTGCAATGTTTCAAGTTTACTTGTCTTTCATTATTAGAGTGTAGCACCCTGTAGATTAAACCCAACCTAACAGAAAGGCTGAAAAAGAGTCAGCCCTCATGGTAGGACTGAAGAATTAATAGAAGCATCACCTTTCTTAGCAACTAGCAATTAGCTCCAGTCAGGTTATGCCATTCCAATAAAAGACACTGCACAGACAGCACAGAATTTATAAGAGAAAATAGGAAATTAGAGTAGGAGCTCTTGTCCTCTCACACTTTTATGAGTTCTTCCTACTCTCTCTTTAAAAATCATTGAGGTTTTTGAAAGAGATGAAGTGTACAGAAAGCTAGGCAGAAAAAGTGAGGTTATAGAACCAGATTATCCTAATGACAACAAGTTTCCATGCCAGTTTCTTCAAAATTATTCCAATCACTCACATTTATCCATATGTAATCTAGCAGTCTACTTGCAAAATTCCCATTTAGTCAAAAGACTAAGAATCTTGTTGAAATAAAATGATACTACAGAGCTCACAAAAAGCTTTGAATCATTCAAGTAGGAGAAAGTAAAAGCTACTTAAAAAAAAAAGATTTTAATAAATTTGTGTCCGTAAGCTGTGTCTGGAAAAACAACCAACAAAACCAAAACTATTAAAGCACTCAGTACAAAGTTATCAGCTCCATCACACTCAAGTTCAGTTCTCTTTTTTATTATTTGAATTCACCTGCAGTCACTTTGCAGGGAGCCCAATAGTCAAATATTTTATCAGGAGATTTATAGCATGTTCTGCTAAGTAGAAACTCCACTGGCATAGAAAGCTCTTTGCATAATTCATGAATCCAGGAAATGCCAGCACATTTGTATGGCCTTCTAGCTTTGTTTTCTAGTATAAAAGGCATGTTTAAAAACATCTGAAATATTCACTCCTCAGTAAAGCCTAGATAATTGCACCTCAGCAATAAAATGACAAACTTGCTTTTCCATTGGGCTCCAAGTCACAATTTCTAATTTGACACAAAAAAATTCAATAAAAGACATGAAGGGAAAGGCCTTCTGTAGCTCCCTGCTGAACAAAGTAGCCTTTAGAAGTTTCTGGACATATTGTCTGAAGTTTGCAAGTTTGTTTTAATAGGTTGTGACTAAAAAAAAAAAAAAAAGGCAAGCAAAATCCTGAAACCTTTAATTATGCTGACTCATAGGCACGTCCTAAAGTAGAGCTCGCCTACTTTGAAGCCATTTATAGGATCAGGTTCTGCAGTGGGAGAAGAGTAGAAATCAAAGAGCCACAGTGAATACTACTGCCTTGCCTTTTTACAAATCATCCCATCAGTACAGACCAGAAACCTGGGCCAGGGGAAGCTGTCCCTGCCCATGGCAGGGGATTGGAACAAGGTATCATTAAGGTCTGTTGCAACCCAAATTATTCTATGATAGTGTGGTTTTCAGTCAGTAATGAAGTAAAAAAACTAACCTGGATTATGCTTGCCTCTTTATTGGCCACAGTGCTCTCATAGATACGAGCTTGGATCTGAAGAATGAGAAGATCAAAAGTAAACCCAGCCATCATTACAGACCATAATAAAAGTTTGTTCCTATTTCCTACTAGAAAAGGAAAAAGAATATCAATGTTCCTTACTTAGAAAAAACAAATTCTTCTTTGAAGACCTTTTGTGGTATTTGTTTCAGAGTACAGATCTTATACCCAGCAAAGAGTGAAAGCATTCTTAACTTTCAGTCACTTTTGTTTCCTCTCATCTGTCCAGGCCAATATTTTCAGCAACATCTCTCAAAGCATGACCTTAATGTATTTTCTTGAATAGTGAGGGAAAGGTATCCAAAAAAAAAATCTAACTCTGAGGAAATAATGAAACTGTGGATTGTTTCCATCAGCCTAGTTTTTAGCCTCCAGACAGGAACTTCCTTGGTGAAAGCTGTCACACTGTCCAAGCTACCACTTCACTGCAGTCCATCAACACAGAGGTTCAGGACTGTTCACCTTCCAGCAGCAGAAACTCCCCCTTCGCTAGACCCAAGTGAAATCCAGGTTGACTTTTTATTCCTCTTGTTTTGAAATGCTTACTTGAAGCTTTGAAATGCTTACTTGAAGCTCTGCTGCATTTTTAGACAGCTCCAAAATCTTCTTTTGCAGCCCATTGGTGTCCATGCTATTCCTAATAATCTAAACAAGACACAGTGTTTAGGCACAGCTGAATGGATTGACAGCTTCTCCTTGAAGAAATCAGGCAAAAATGACATCTCCACCCCTAAGCTGCTGCCTACTCTCAAGCAGTACCAGCATTTGTGCACAAACATTCCGTGTGTTTGCCCCACCAAAACAGCTTCTGCTCCTTTTCCCACCCAGAGCACCAGTAAAAGAGAAAACCCCTCAAAATGTGATTTATAACCACTGCCAGACTTGGAGAGCTAAAGAAAAGTCAGCCCTGCAGCATGAGAATTGTTTTCAGAAAACTGTGGTTTAATAGATATTTGGACTAAGGACCTTTGCAGAAAGACTGATCTGAAGGTGCTGATTTTCTTTACTAAGAAGTAAAGAAAGATTTTCTTTTCTTTGATTTAACCTGTTTCTCCATTTCCCCCTGAAAAGTCTGAAATAAAGTTTTTTAATGCTTGCTTACAGACTGTATCACCTGACAAAAACTGGTTTATAAAATATTTGCTCTGATGCAGTAAAAAAACCCCAACAAAACAATAGAGAGAAAGAATGAACAGTTCTTCTCTGAATAAAAATCAAGCTTAGGGATTCTCTGCATATGGAGCTGCATTCCCTAAAAACCTCCTGTAGGTCCTTGGCCAGTGTCAATGGATCCATCTGTGATGGGCGATCCCACCCACTGCTTTTTTTTTTTATTATTTTTGTTACTTATTTTTGGTGTTACAGCTCTATGCAAGATTACTCCTTTGGATTTAAGGGAGGAAAACAGAAGGGAATATGAAATGATAAAGTGTTGGAGGGAGATGGTTTCAATATAGAGTTTGTCTGTTTATAGCTGTGGGAACCAGAAATACATGGAATTTGCCTATAAATCTTGGAAAAGAGGTGGTGGTAGGGTTGAAGTAGTTTGTCTGTCCCTATGCTTCCCATATCCTTACTCACCCAGCAAGTGGAAAATAAAAATCACAGTGCAACCTCAAGATATAAAGTTTTATGACAAATCAGCCTTTTAAAGTGTTAGATATTTTGATAACCTACTTAGTATGAAAGGCTTCAAAGTCTGACAAACATTTTGTCTTAATGGCAAATTTTAGCTAGGCAAGATCAATTAATTTTGTTTATTTTTTATTTATTTTCAAATTATTTATTTTACCTCTTCCTGGAGAGAAGTAACTTTGCTATTGAGAGACCGATTTTCTTTTTCCTGGTCAAGTTTATGGGGAAAAACAAACAAACACAGAAAAAGAGAAAAACAGAGTTGGTTTTAGCATGTAAGCAACAGATCACAAACACATCCACAGCTGCGGTGTTGAGTCCCTTTGTTTCAGAGAACACACAAAAAGGGGAGAGCTGAGGCTGGTGCAGCTCATGAGCCTTCACTAAGGCACAGAGAAGGTTCTACTTCTGATTTTTAACAGCCTGAGCAGCCACACCACTGTTACAGCAAGGTGTGAGGTGCTGTCCAAGGGAAACAAGAAGGAAGAGCACCTACTAGCTGTCTGTTGTGGCAAAGAATCTGCTTTCTTTCCTCTTCTGACACGTTCAGGTTGTTTCTTGCTTCCTCTAGCTCTTCTTCCAGGGATTTCATTTTCAACACAGACTGCTGGAGGCTGCACAGGGGGAAGCAAATCCAGAGAAACTTCAGCCAGGTAATGTTGGTTGTTTAGATAGGCTTGAAACAGTATTTTTAGAAGTCACCAGGGACTTATTTTTTGGCACGACACTTAACAGAAGAGCAACAATCAAGCTTAAGACCACAATTTCTGTCCAGGAAGCAAATCTCATGGTTTTACTTCCTTTTTATCACTCTTCCAGTCTTACAGTGAGGGATGAAACCCCATCCAAGACAGGTGCATGCAAACAAAGCCATGTTAAAAATTTAGTTCATTACAGTTAAATATAGCAGGTTACCCGAGCACAAATTCATCTTTACAACACTTCATGGCTTATAGTTGGAGAAACCATTTCAATTCAGTATTCAAGGATGAGTTCTGCACCATTTCCTTACCCTAATCTGATAAGCCCCAAACCATGTATTAAAGCAACAGGCAAGGCCCTTTTCCAAGCTAACTTGATCCTGCAGAGCATCCCAGAGCAGGTGGTCCCACATAAGGGCACACATCCCTTGCCAGTTACCCTGCAGAACTCTTGCCTTAATCTTCCCTGAAAACCCTGGGAGCAGCTTGGCAGCTGAACAAACCATATCACAGTGCAATTAATTAGGCCAGATGAACACCATTCAAAATGGGCTTGTACTCATGGCACTGATATGTCCTCAGGCTACAGAAAGGCTGAACAAGTGACACAACTCACCCCAGTCCACCAAACGTGTAACAAAATAGCTTTTGGACACTCATTTCCCCTCTGCTTGGCAACAAGAATGTGGCCTAGGATTGGAAGCCTTCCAGTGCTTGGCTCTTATCTTGGTAATATGATGCCTTTTTCTAATATATATATTGTTGTTGTTACATTGTTTGTTTGCTTTAGCCTGAGGCTCTCCCTGTGTGCCCCCACACCACCACGTGCTGCGGGAACCTGGCTCCGAGAGGAATGATTTTTTAAAAACCAGGAGGGACAGAGCAGAACAACCAGGCAAGGAGGCTAAACCTTACAGATGTTGCATAAAGGCAAGAAAACCTCTGTGATGAAGCAACAGTGAAGAGAAAAGCATGAGAGCAAGGCTGGAAGATCACAGCTTTGCCCATGGCAGGCCTGGGGCCATCAGAGTCCCCTACCTTTTTAATTGTTGACATAGATGCTCATTATCTGCCAGGAGCTTGCCATTGGTCTCATCCAAAGCTTCCAGGGTGAGCTTCAGCTTGGTGCTCTCTTCCTGAAGCTTCTGGTTGTTGTACTGCAGATCCGCAAGGCAGGTTATCAAGTCAGAGGTCTCCCTGTCCCAGTGAAAAAGCCAGGCAAGAGTGAGAAAGGTGATTTCATCTACTTCAGACTTTTAAAGCATCCTAGTGCACTGATTAGAGGTGAGATGAGAGCCCACAGAGGACTTGTGATGCTGCAGTGTCCAGTTATTTGCTCTGCACAGAGATAACAGAGCAGCTCCAAGTCTGTTCTGCAGTTTTATGGGTATCAAGAACTTTTGGTTTTAAGCATTTTTCTGCTTCCTACAACTGGAGTTTGCTGTCAAAAAGTGCCACAGCTGGATATCTGCATGAGAGTGCTTTAAGATTTTGCTAATCACCTCATCAATAGTGATCCTTCTGTATTCACTCTGCAATTTCTGGGTCCTTTCTTTTACCCCAAGCCATCTCCCACCTCATGCTTTCAACCAAAGCTTAAATGAGGATCATTCTTTTGAGATCCTGAAAAATTATAGGGAAGCTTTAGAGAGCAGATGTTGGATTTCTGCCTAGGCATAAACTACAAATGAAACTTCTGCTCTTTGTTAAGTGCTTTGCCATTAACAGTCCAAATCACAGACTTCATTGCTACTACTACAAAAAAAAAAAAAAAAAAACAAAAACCAAACAAAACCCAAACAAAAACCCCACCCCAACAACAAAAAAATCCCACCTCAACAAACTCCCTGTCATAAGAAAAACAACCCCAAACAGGATGCAAGATCAGACTTTCAGGTCAATGTCTTATCATCAGACAACTAAGAATTTGGTGGAGGGAAGGAACCTGTTTAAATAGGGAAGGACATGACAAACATCTGATTGCAGATTAAAAAGGCAAATGGACACAGAAGCACCAAGATATAAGTAGGATAAAATACTGGTTGTCCTTCAAGTCTGAGCAGAAGAAGGTGACCGCATCAAGAGCTCCTGCAGACTGAGGTGAGCAATAATCTCCAAGGATAGTGTTTCAAAATAAGGGCTCTTGGAATTCCTGTCAAATGGTTCAAAGCCAGGAGTACTATATTCTGAGAAAGAATTGCTTAAATGGACTCACATGTCTCCTTTAGACACATCACCCCCAAAGGCCTCCAGGCTTCCTGAGGTAACATTCATCTGGACATGTGACTTGTCAGCTGAAAGAGGTGAGGGCTTTGGTTATAGAGCAAGAAAGTGGAACTTTCCTGAACAGAAAGAGTAAAACATTCTGCACCTTTAGAGATGTTTTTAGGTACTTGAGATTCCAAGTCTTCCGTGCTTGATGACGATTTCTCCGTAGCACCTTCTTCCCTGAAAGAAGGGAGCATCAAGGGTCACAAAATCAGCAGGACACCAGGCTGCTTACTAGCTTTGTAACACTTACAAAACTTTAGCCAAACCCAATGTTGTAGACATGGTGTCCAAATACCACTTTCTTTCCAGAGCCACAGGGGACACTTATAACATCATCTTTCCACAGAAAACTTATTTATCAAAATGCTGTTACCATTTTCTGTTACGGTCTTCAATCCACTCTCCCATGACGGCGTGGTAGGTTTCCAGGTCCATGGAGATATCTTTGTGCTCTGGGTCAAGCTTGTTGCAGAGCTCCTCAAGACCACTGTCCTCTGAGTCCCGACTGGTCGTATGTCTCAAATAATTGATTATCTCGGACACTGCCACTTTCCCTAAAGCAGAAACAGAGGTCAAATGCCAAAGCCTGGCAAGGCACCATAAAAAACTGTGAAAGGCAACGCTACTGAACTGCATTGGATCCAACTGCCCTCAAGAGCTGCAGACATGCAACTGATTCCTGAACTGAGTTAGAGCAGAATCTGGAAAAAAAAAGTAGTTTAGAGCTCTTTTGTTGGTTGAGATTTTTTTTTTTAGTAGTGGTGGGTTTTTGGTTTTTTCTGTGTAAAAATCCAGTTTACTAGTTTTGTGGAATTCAGTTTAAGAGGAGCAAAAGTTGACGCATGATACTAATCCTTGCTCTCAGGGCCAGGCTGGATGGGGCTGTGAGCAGCCTGGGATAAGGGAAGGTGTCCCTGCCCATGGCAGGGGGATGGAATTAGATGATCTTTAAGGTCCCTTCCAAATCATTCCATGATTCCATGATCAGGCACCACGCAAAAGAGGCACAGACATTTACACATTTATTCTACATCTGCCACAACGCAGGCACCTAACACACCTCAGAGCCTGGCATCTCTCAGGGACCAAAACAAGGTCTGACCCTTGGAAATTCATTGAGAGGAGAACAAAAGAGCAATAAAAAAACCCTGGCAAACCTGTGTGGTGGCTGTCACATGCCCAGAAGATGGTGGTCAGCAGGTTCTCGTTACAGATCAAGCTCATGTCGCACATATTGTCACCTTTGTACCACACAGGCTGCCTCTTTCCTGTGAGGAATAAATCTCTTATTGTCCATCTTTATTTGCTCATAGTAACTTTCATTCCAGATGACTGAAACAACAAAACCAGCTAACCAGCTTCCCTGCCAATAAAAGCAGAGCTTTTAGCACTAAACAGCAGGAACTGGTCATAGCTGGGGCCTCTGAGCTGGGATGTATTCCATGCATCTACTTTTATACATATATTTTTGGAAAAACCCAGTTATTCTTTCTATGGCATAAACATATGAAACAGGACATTTTAAGAAACCAGGTATTTCTTCCCTCCCCCTCCAGATACATTGTTGAGAAATCATTAAGCTTTTAAGAAAACAATCCCTAAAACAAACAAAAAAACCCTCAAAACCACCCCAAACTAAGAGCAAAACCCAAACGCCTGTATCTTCAAAAATCAGTCTAAAAGAAAAATCATAGGCTAAATTAAAAGCCAAATAAAATTTGGCTATCAAAAAAAATGTTATAGTACTAGCCAAATAGTAGTCTCAATCTCTTAAACTGTTAAAAATATCTTTATCTCTTAAATCAAAAACAAATTAGCAAATTTGAAAAAGTTTTTGCCTTATTAATTACTCCCTTTTTACACTCACAATTTTTTAGAGAAAATTTAGGATTTGCCTCAGCTCTTTTTGCAGTCTTACAAGATTTGAGTGCTACTAAAATGCATTTTACCACTTTAAGTGGTAAATAAATGTCATCTACATAGACTGAATGTTCAGATGTCTAGAATTCCAAATTAGGCAGTGTTTTTCTTCAGTATTTTTACCTCTTTCACTTGAAGGAAATGCCCTTGGCACAGGAAGCTGGACCACAGCACTTCCTGGCTTTTTTTCCGATGTGAAGAAACATAAATTGGGACTTGATGTCAGATACTTCTGCTTGGGCCGCACATCTTGGGGTTCAGCATTTGCTGAAGCACACGGCTTGCCCTGGGCATTGGCCTCCCTGGCTCCAAAGTGGAATGGAGAAGAGCTCCCCACAGGAGAAGAAGGCACCCAGGAGCTGCTGGATCTCTCACTGCCCTCCAGCATGGAATAGGTTCTGTTTGCAGTCTGGTGCTTGGAGCTGGCCCCGAGACCCGGCGAGGGCGCAGAGAAAACGCTGCCGCTGCCAGGGCAGACCAAGGGCGAGCAAGTGCTCCCACCACTACTGCAGCTTCTCCCTTTCAGTATTTCTTCCACATTTTTTTTCATATTGCTCTGAGGGCTGTCAAAGTTCTGGGACTGAAATTTTGGTATCTGCAAGGCCGGGTTGGAGACTTGGTCCATCATTTGGATGGATTTGATCTTCCTGCAGATGCTGTCCACTGGGTTGTGGCGCTGTTTCTTAGCTCCATGTTTAGAAGACTTCATCACTTCCCTTCTCTTGACAAATATCTGGAAAGAATAGGCACAAGATACACCAATCAGGGTGATCAACACACACATATTTATGCCAACTTTTCCATTCAGCAGCCAGCTTGGAGCTTTGGCATCCAGGGGTATGAAAACCCTCGTTCCACTTATCAGCTGTGACAGAAACCTTCAGCCAGGACATTTTGCTGTCCAGGGAACTAGAAGTTGATGTGGAAATGTTGGGGAAGAAAGACAGAAATACTTCCTGAAATCTCACTGCTTATTCTTAAATACCATAACTGTGGCAGGGAGGTAAGGGGGAATGAAAATAAAAACTGAAGACCCTGCAAATTAGCAGAGGACTTTTTAAATTAAAGGAAGCACATTAATTGTACTGGGGGTGGCAGGGGTGAGGCAGAAGCCATGAGACCAACAAGACTGTCAGCATTTCTGTGAGCCTGTGAGACCAAAAAACCTCCAAAATCCGGTGTTCCTTGTACTGAGCAGGGACAGCTGTCATGGTGCCACACTGGGAATTACACAAGAAATATGCCCTACAGAGGCACCTCATCCTGGGTGTATTTTTGTTATCTAGTCTCCCAGGCAACATTTAAAAGGTATTTCCTACAAGATAAGCATGTTTGCATGTAACTAAGGCAGGGGAGATTCATTTTGCAGGGATAAAGCCTCATTCCCAGTGAGTTTCCCATATCTACCCTGCACATTGCAACCACCTGAACTGATCAGCTGGGAGCTATATTATTAAATAATAATAACATACCAAATGAAGCTAGGTGAAGCTCCCAAGAATCAGATTTTAAGTCATCTTTTAATGTAGAAAAATTAACTCCTTTCCCCCAAAACAGCAGTAGGTTTCACTAGTACTTAACACTTATATGATCTTTTGAAGCAAGGAATAAAATTATATATAATTATTTATTAATACAGATTGAAATAAACATAAATACTAAGTGTTTAATTTAAACTAGCTTATTACAGGCTGTCTGCATGGCAGCAGCTTAGTTTATAGAAGCAGAGGCAAGATCTCTAAGTTTATTTTTCTAGTATTTCTATAAGTAGTAGCATTTACTCTAATGAACATGTCCTTAGCCACATGAATACTTCAAAAAATAAGAATAAAAAGAAGCTCAGAGCAATTGTAGAGAAGAATCTACTTTTTAACTATGTCTTGCTTAAAAGATTTACTCCTCAAACAAATGCCAGGAAGTGGAAGCAGTCTTTTATAGTGCATTATTACAGATGTATTATCTCTAAAGAGATAGATGAATTACCTTTAAATTAAAATTTAAATACCCTGCAATTAGTTTAGGACTTTTTTATAGCATACAAGAGCCCTCAAGCAGATACAAGTAACACTCTATTAAAGGATATTTGATTTTTTTTCTGTAATATACCAGTAAAAAAAATGACCAAAACAAACAACAAAAAACACAGCTCAAGACCTTACACTAGCTCGTGGAAAAAGAGCTTCTCTTCCTTCTCTGAAGGAGACAGCACAGCTACTTCAGCTTTTCCTCTGAGGAGTAGGAGCTGCCTGAACTTCAGCGTTTAAATAAGCAGAGGGCTCTTCTGCTGGAAAATCAGCTTTACAAGGTACAGGTGCTGCCACTCAGCCCTCAGCTGAGAGGGACCACCAGCTGCAACCAGGTTCTAATCAAGCTTTAGGCTCTTGCTTCCTGGCCTTTTTACTTTTTTTCCCCTCACATCTCTCCTGCTGCTGTTAAATTAATTGCCTGTAATTTCAGTGCAACTTGAAGTCTCACTGCTCTTCTAATTATTGTTTAAAACAGCAAGGAATGTTGTGATATAGGTTGTTCAAAACTCTGGCTCCTGGGGTGTTTCTCACTTCTATTAGCAGTTCTTTCCTGCTTTTCCCACCTACAGCAAAATTTCAAGCAGGAGCAGATCTCTCCTAATTTCTGAGAGTTAGAACATGGAATCTGGGAGCTGTATAAATTTCATCACTCTCGCCACTTTTGAAAAGAAGAAAGTGTTGAAGTCTCTTGAGCTGATAGTGTATTAAATAGTCTCTCTGTTAACTGTCATCTCTGCCCTTAGTTCTGTGAAAAAAAAAATCATTAGGACCCTTAACTAATTCCTTTTTTTGTATTGAATTATCAAGACATGTAGTAGATCCTGCCTGTCTGAAGAGCTCTATTGCTCCTGCTAAATTACCCTGTAAATGCCCATTCTTTGATGTCCATGTCTCCTTTCCAGCCTGCAGACTGGAGAAAACTGTTTTTCAGCTGGTCTTTTCACCTGGTGTTCGCCTCAGACTTGTCCATTGCTGAGAAAAAAAACTGTTGTGCCATCCCATCAGTGGTTCACTGAACTTCAGAAGTAACAACTCTTTCTGAGATGCTTACACCTTTCAAAAATTTGTGGATTTCTACTCTTTCCTGATGCTTTCAAACACCCCTCACGCCACATAAAATATTTAAATTCTACTTATAATTATCCCTTGAAGCTGCTTCTCTTTCACAAACACACTTGTGAGAACAGTAGAACCTGGACCTGGCTGCAGCATTGCTCACACATTAGTCCTCAGCAAAGTCCCTGTTACCTCTCTTGTGTGAGACATTTACATCCTCTCTGACAGACTGGATTTTCTACACCTTGTTCTCTACTTCAAGAGTTTTTAGCACAGTTCTTCTCATACAGTCTAGAGAAAAGACAAAAAGCTTCTCCAGCAAATCTGCAGTGCTTGAAACGCACCCACAGACATTGTGGTGCTGAATGTGCAACAGAATAGTTAAATAAATTTGGGCCAGCAACTGATGGCCTCTAATCACGCACCTGGCTTATACCAGAGAGCATCTCTTCCCTTCAGAGCTGCACCATGAAAATTCACCTTCCCAGAGAAGTTGAAGACATCCCTACTTATTGTAGGGGGGTGGACTAGATGACTTTTAAAGGTGTCTTCCAATGCAAACTATTCCATGGTTCTGTAAATTAAGGTCTGTTATGAAAATAAATAGCACTGAAAAACATGTTTGTGTGGCATAAAATGTATTGATGGATTGCAAGTTGGATTGTTTTGGTCAACAGGTTTTACAGGGCAAATATGGAGCTTGTACACAAATTTCCCCTTAGTCTGAGTGGGATATATGAGGTTAAAGTCCAGAATCATCTTTGAAAGATTACAGAAACAGAAAAAACCAGCCCGAAAAGAAGAGGTCATATGGTTCATAACCATGTGTCTGGGCAGGATCAGTTGGGCAATGATTCCTAAAAAAGTATTGTCTAATCTATTCTCTGAGTTTCTCAGTGATAACAAATCAACATCCTTCCAGGGCAATCTATATTTGACTTTGCCACTGGTAGAAAGCTTGCCTTACTATGCAACTTATTGCAAATGAAATGCAACATGCTTTGTAATTTCCTACTTTGCAGGCTCTGCCATGACATTTCACAGCCTTTTATGATGCTGCAGTAGCATTTAGGAGCCAGAAGTACACTGTGCTAGGTGCTGCTCAGCTGCCAGACACAAGTGGGATGGATTTCCCAGGGAGTTACCAAACTAATAGGAAAAAAAAATCCCAAAGGAAATGAGAATAAGCACAAAGCAAAGGTCATAAGTTCTGGGAGATTTATACCTTGACAGCACCGGTCAGGATGGACCACCTGCACCCCAACTGCACCTTTTCCTCAGGAGCAAGCCATGGGGCACTGCTGCCCTTACCAGGATACAACACTGTATCCTATATTTCCAGGGAAATATTTGGGAAGGTGCATGGCTGTGATGCAAGTCAGTGAGGTGAGTTTGACCCCATTGGTTAAAACTCCAGCGCATGAGAACATTTTCCCCTCACCTCAGCACTGAACTTCAATGCCAGAAATCAGCTTTGTATCACTTACAGCGTCAGGATATGCAGCCTGTGCCCTTTAGATCATCTCAAAAAATAAGAATAGGTTATGTTCTTTCTAATAAGGGGTCCTGCTGCTATAGCAAGCTTCCCTCTACTTTTCTCTCTCAGGGTATTGATTACATGCCAGAGCCACTTCCTCCTCCAGGTGAATCAGCTGAGAAATGGCAGCGCTGACAATGAGTGTTTGGTGCACAGCTCATCATCCCAAAGTGCCACAGCTTTTTGGTGTGTTATGATCCATAACCCAATTATAGGCTGCTTTGTTTTTCAAGAGTACGAGCTCACATGTGCCCACACAGAGCCAGAGCTCTTTTGTGAATGCAAACACTCTTAGTACCTGCACTGCCTTCCCAAAACACGGCCTCCTGTCCTTGATTACAAATAAACTGTGTCCCATACACCATCCTAGAAGTGCTTGGATTTCTGGGAAGGGTGAGGTGGCCACCTTTTCATAGTATCATGGTAAGAAAAAGCTTTGAAGGGAGAAGCCAATTCTCTTAAATTTTGATCCCTGAAGTAGAATTGACAAACATGGAGTTCTTTGTTCTGCAAGCAGACTCCTTACAGATTTCCAAGGAGAAGGTTCTGAAATACACTTTGTTTGAAAAACAAAGCAACTTGGAGTCACTGGTCATAGTAAAAATAAATGGATTTAGAACTCTAAGTCATAAAGGCACAGACAATTTAAAGGAAAAATAAAAACCATTGGAAAATAAAAAAAAAAAAAAAAAAAAAATCCCAAAGCCCCAAGCCATTATGGAAATGCAATTTCAGGTTGGGTTTATTTCACCTGATGTGAAAGGTCAAGGTCAATTGTCTCTTGCTACAGGTTGTGACTAAACTCCTGACTTTTAGACACCATGGTGGCACTGAGGCATCAGATGGTACAGCAATAAGACCATTTAATTTAAGATGATCCTGTCAAGATCCTGCTTTTGTTCTTGAGCTGGTGGTCACCTGTCTCCATAACAAGGCAGTTCAGATTTTGATCTGCTCAGTTCAGCTCCCTGCTGCCCTCCAGGCAGCTCAAACAAGCCCAAATCTCTACAAGGATTCCCATGGGACTCAGAATACAGCCAGATTTGGAAGAGAGACTGAGACTCCAGCAACACCAAGTCAGAGTCACTCAGATTTTGCCAAATGGTCACAAGAAAAACTGAAGCTGTTTTCCTCCAGTGTGGTAACATCTTTCTCCATGCCTCCTGTTCTCTTCCTCTTCTCCCCAGTTGCAACGGGAGCGGCTGAGCTGGTTTACCCCCCTGTTTCTTTTGTGTTATCTTGTCTCATTCCAGTGGCAGGAAAAGCAGGGTTTCTTTTCAGTGCCAGACACGTTTCCTACCACGAGGAGAACCATCCTGAAGAGATCATACTGCACACTGCCAACCCCAATGGCAGGGGGTTGATTTTCACAGGCTCAGCTGAATGTTTTGATTCCAGCCCCGTGGTCTGTGCATAACAGGAAGATCTGAAGTTACTCCAGAAGGCAATAGGGGAGTATTTTATTTTTTCTTTACCTTTTCCAAGCCTCTGCATGCTAAATGACTCCTGGATGAAATGCACAGTCCCCTTCTAAGGCTAGGGGTTAAGCATCATCAAGAAATGTCTCTGATTTGTCAGAGCACAGGGAAAAGAGCAGGGAAAAGAAACTTCACAAGTGAAGTAGATGCAAGTAGAATCCCTTCTGCTAGGCTGCATCAGGGCATGGCCTTTTAAAAAGGGTAACAGCAGCTCCCAGCCACCACAGGAGCTGCTTGAGACCAAAACCTGAACTTCCCCCTGGTTTCTTGCCTCTACACCAGCACAAGCAGCAGCTGATGGCAGTTCTGTATATTCAGTGTGCAATTCTGTGTGGCATGAGCTGGGAACAGAGTGATACCCCACAAAAGCTGGACAGCAATTGCGCCTTCACTTAATAATGTGCTTTGGAGCAGTGTCCACAGACACACAGTGGCAGGGAGGAGCTCACAGTGCCGGTCTGCACACTCCTCCTTGAACTCCACATCCATGAGCCAGTGTTTGTCACATGCATGGCCTAACCTGGATTTTTGTCACACCATGGGCTGGCCCTGTTTGTGAGGCTGCTGCAGTAAACTTTCCATTGGCCAATATTCCAATCAGCAAATTTCTACCTCCCTGTTTGCTTTGCTTCTCCTTCTGCTACCATCAAGTTTACAAAGGAAAAAGTACAGGAGGAGAGATGAAAACCCTGGCTACAGAGCAAGCAAGGCCAGGCATCCAGTGTGATTAACTCTTTGCCTGAGGACCAAAGCAACTCTCCATGACTGCAATGAGCCCAAAAATCACCCAGAAGTAGCTCATGGAAATTACTTCCCTGACCCCTGCCTTTTTTCTGTTCACTGCTCCACTGTTTAACCTATTCAAGCCCATGAGCTAGACTTTTACTCCAGCCAATCCATGGGACAGAAGAGTGTTTCTGACTATTAGGACTTCAGGATTTATTGGGTATTTTGGGTCTTTTTTGTTGTTGCTGTTGTTGAGCTTTATACTTTCACTTGTGTGCAAGAAAACTAGATACAAAAGATCATCAAAGAATCAAACCACAGACTACATCCTCTGAATGTATGCAAGGAATAACTTCCGATGAGTGACACTGGGTAAGTCACTTCTTTCTTGATGCTGGTGAGTAATTTACCAGCTTTTCCAGCTCCCACCATGGATGCTAATCTGATCTATTGTAGATTATCCTGGGTAAACTCTCACCATCCATATTAATACCCACTCTGGCTGTGATTATTGATCATCCAGCAGGAAGGTGAGTGTTGCAAATGCACAGGGCTGATGCTGATGTATTCAGAAGGTGTTCACCTGTTTAATGGGGTGCATCTCCAAGTGCATCCATCTTTCAATCATTTCAATCAGGACTTCCTGCAAGGCTCCAGGTTTCCCTCAGGAGTCATCAGACCTTCTGCTTCTCCATCTACAGGGCTGACAAGAGATCCCTTCAGACTCCTCCGCCCCGCCACGGAAGGGGAGGGCATCTCCACTCTGAAGATTTAAAAAGGGACCCCTGGCCATGTAGGAAGGAAATCTTGTGACACATCATCCCAAGGAAAGAAGACTGAAGGTTTGTCACCGAGATAAGTATGAAGGTAAGTGAGAATTTTTTGGTCTGTAGCAAACATTTAGTTTGCAATTAATGCTTTCTTTTTCATTTGAGTGCAATATTTAGGAACTGCAGGGGGGCTTAAGAAATTTTCCTTAAAAATAACCCAAAAGAAATACACACATAGATATATTATATGTATTTTAAACAACTGTATTAAAAATACACCAATAGTATAACCTCTCACTCTCAAACCCAGGATGAAATGAACCACTGTGAAACATACAGTTAGATTCCCTGGTGCCCACCACTGTTACCCCTACATGAATAACAACATGGTCTGTGTGAACAAGTAGAGGTGCAACTTGTGCACAGAGGATTCATGCTCAATGCTTCCATTTGCATGTGCTGCATCAGTGAACAAACTCCAAGAATCAAAAAAAACCTGTCTTGTGACTTGTTTTAATCATGGTTGATATTGATAGGATGCTAAATTTAAAACATTTTTTCCTTTTTTTTTAACCTGAGGAAGTAGAGATTTTGTTTCTTGGTTTGTTTGTTTGTTTGGAATGACAAGCCCCCTACATTTGCTTGTTGTCTATGGTTTGGTAAAATCAAGGTAGATTCTATACCATCTTTACCCATTAGTTTGTACATTATCCTCATTTCTGGAGGATCTGATGTCCTTGTAAAAAAGACCACAAAAGGTGCTTGCCTTGATGGCAGCTCTCACCAGGATGGAATAGATTTGAGTAAAAAGAATAAAGTTCAATTTAAGATTAATCCTCTGATCAGATCAGCGTGCACTGAAACCCCCCCTGAGCAAGAGGAGGTTGGCAGCAAGACAGGGACAAGGCAGCAGCTGGGAACACATTTAGATGTGAAGTTGGGAGGATGTGCAGATGTGAAAGACTCCTCCTGCACCTTGTGGTTCTCTGTTGTGCACAGGGGCTGCAGAAACCCTCAGCATCTGCCCTGGCACTGCTCCTGGCAGCGTCCTTCATCACCTTCTCCTGGAGTGCCCCTCAGGTGAGCCCAGGCTGGAGCTCATGAAGCTCACAGCTTGGTGCCATTAAGTATTTGCATTAATAAGCAATGGCATGGAATGTTTTCATGTCTATTTCCCCTCTTTTTATTTTAATTTTTTTTTATTTGGCATAAAGGCTCATTTTCAAAGGAGAAACTGGACTCCTCAGGCCATGCTGTATTTGAAGGGTGCACGTAAGTCTCAAGCTCTTTCCATTTGAGGAGATCATTTTCCCCACCCTGGATTATTCCTTGGTTCCATACAAGCAGAAGATCCTGAGGATGCTGTGGGGGTAGAAGTTTTGAGGCTTGCAGGGAGGATGTGCTAATTGCATGGTGCTAATTATGTCATGGTCACACCTTTGGTCCCTGTACAGGCCATTCACTTCCCAGATGGACTCAGTGGTCCTTGTGGGTCCTTCCCACTCAGAATATCCTCAGATTCTGTACTTAGTTAGACATGTTGTCCTTTGATCCAAATCATCAAATATAACAGAAATATTAACATGAAAAATTGCATTCTGAATTGTTGATTTAAAATTAAAAGATATCAGGGAGGGCAGGTATAAAGAGAGGAAGAAAAAAAGCTCCCTGTAAATTAGAGAAAAGAAAAAGAAGGTCATAATCCTGAGAGAAATGCAAAAGGGAGACAATATAAATAACTGCAAAATAAAATAAATATAAGCTCCAAACAACTGTAAAGAAAACTGAAAGTTTTAGTGACATTAATACAATTATTTCTATTAATAAAAGTGAAGATTTTGGCCCTTTTTGTTATTTTTTAAAAATTCTTCCAACTGAATAATGCATCGTGTTACTTCCCTAGTGAGGTTTTTATCATTCTTATTGATGCACAGGAAACAGCGTGATTTTATTTTGTTAGTTTGGGATTTGGGATGGGTTTTTTCCTTTTTTTTTTTTTTTTTTTTTTTTTTTTTTTTTTTTTTTAAATAAAAATACAATTTAAAAGCCAATACTTCATAGTCCAGCAAAGAGATTGAAGGCTCTTGACCATATACAACATTGAAAAGAGTACTTTAGGGACTCTATGAAGTAGGAATTACAACAAGTTTGGGGGCTGTTTTCACCCTTGTCTCACTGCTTTTGTAGAGGGACGTCGCTTCATCGCAGATGAGAGCCAGAGGAAGGACCTGTATGACAGAGTGCAGCTGGGTGAGTCCATCAGCACAGGGCTGTGAAGCCCATCCACCTCCCCAGCTTATGGCAGAAATCCCTGGAAATAGAAGGGGATTTCTTTTCCTGGAATCACAGCCAAGGAAACAACTAAACCCCCTTTTTTAGTCCCTTCATTCCAACCAGCACATGACAAAGGCTGACTTTCCTCTCTGGTGCACCTGTGTGATTTCATTTACATAATTTCCAGACTGACCTGGCCACTAAGTAGGATTTTCATCAGTGCTTTTGACTTTCTTTTTGCACTGGAAAAAAGAATCAAATCAAGCTATTAATTGTGCTGAAGCGACAAATGACAGAAGCAGATGTCATCAATCCACACTAGGCAAGGTTTCTGGAGGGAACAGGATGTTGTAAAAAAGTTAGGAACCTACAAAAAAGGAAAATGTTCTTTTTACCTTCTAAGGGATTTTGAAATAACCTCCCTTTTAAAACGATTGCTAATCTCTTGTGTTAATTATCAGGCTGGTTTTGAGCAGACAATGCTATAGAATGAAGGAGACTATCTTCTTGTCTTTGACTCTCTAGTTATAGATATAATAAAAAAAGCAAAGAACAAAGTAAAGAAATGCCATAAGACACTGACAAACCATGCATCTCTGATTTTTTCGTTCTAGAAACACGCAGCCATAACACACATCCTTTATCCCTTTCTGAAGCTGCTGTGCTGTTCCTTACTTCCTTACAGAAAGCACAGGAAGGTAAAAGCATGTTTTGTCTTACTCTGACTGTTTTTTTTAAGTGGTATTTCAGTATTTCAGTTACTAGCAAATTAATCTAGAAGGTCTGTTTTGAACTGAGATATTGTTTAACAGAAAGCCCTGTATAGGAGTGCACATTTACACAGATTACAACATGAGCCACATAATGACAGCAGGTATATTCTGCTTTTAATTTTCTCTTTGGATGTTTTACTGGTTTGGATTCAAGGGAATGGCTATTTTTCAATTGAATTTTTCACCCCAAATCTTTTCTGGGGTAACTTTTTCTATAGCATATTGTTTGCTTGTGAAGATTTTATTCCTCTACTGGATTTGGTGCAAAGGTCTAAAAGAATCCATAAGAACCCCAGGAGAGGAGCTGTTGGTTTCACATCACCAGGCTGAGACCCTAAACCTTTGCTCTCCATGTCCTCTGCCCTTAAATCTCTCTCTCACCTCTTCAGCTACCACAGACTTTTTTTTTTTTTGGGAAATGGAGCTGGGTCTCTGTGCTCAGCCCTCTCTTCCCTGCCCTGGCAGAACTCTGAACAAAAACCAAAAAACAAAAAAACCAACCAACCAAAAAACAAACAAACAAAAACCACCACACAAACAAACAAAACAAAAATCCAAACCAAACCAAACAAAAAAACAACAAAACGCAAAACAAAAAAACCAAACCAACAAAACCACCACAAAAAAAAAAAAAACCCCACAAAAACCAAACCCCAACAAACAACAACAACAACAACAACAAAACCAACAAAAAAAAAATCAGTGGCATTTTGGAGAGAGAAAAAGGCAGAATAAAAAAATGAGCATAGTGCTTTGGACAAAATATGTGAGCACTTCTAAAGTTAAACCAGTGAAAGTGTCATTTGCATGCCCACAAAAGCCTCTGCTGAAGGTGGATTTTTCCAATTTTAGTGGTATTTTCCTGCCTGTTGTTGCTGTAGCAGGGGAGATGGACAGCAACAGAGAAAAAAAGGTGAAATATCTGAGAGAGATAAGCAGAACAGGCAGCTTGTTTGAAAAAAAACTAGGTGGAGTAACATTTCCATCTCTGTGGTAGGAAATAACCAGTCAAACCTGGGTAAGCCATGCACTTTCAGATCAGCTGATTTTAGACCTGACTGAGGCAATGCACAAATGAAGAACAAATCTATTATTTTCTTCAGCGTGATTATTTTTGCCATGTGCTAACTTACCCCTCTGGACACAGTTTGTGATTTTCTTCTTCAGCAAACAGAAAAATTCCCACATTTAAAAATGAGAGAAGACATGATTGTTTTTAGAGATGCTGCCTGTGTCTCTCTCAGCTGAGCAGTCACACTGCACTGAATCTGTGCCTAAGGCACATCTGAAAGCTGCAAACTTTGGCTGGCTGAATTTTCCTTCATCTACAACTTATTTCTCCCCATTGTGTCTTGTCTTACAGTGGAAGAAGAAAACAGTGAACATCCTGGCTACTTGACAGACAGTCTAATAAAGTGGTGAAATTATTTTAAATGTCTTTAACATTTGTACAGCTTTGAACCTGAAAGCATAATTTGTGTAAGTGTTTCATCCATTCTCACTGAAGTTCCCAAAGGGTGAGGTGTTTTCACATTGCAAAATTTTGAATGCAAAGGGATTAAAAGGTACTAGTTCAGATAAGGAAAGCATCTGTAAAGTTCCTGCTTTCTTTACAGCACTTTGTATGTCTCATCTGAAATTTAAAATACATGGCATCAGCTCACCTGAAAAGATAATTAAAACTGTCTTTTTAGACAACTTCATTAAAAAGTTTTTCAATTGTCATTGGGAAACCTTTTACCACCCTCCACTCAGCTAAGTAGTGAAGCTTTTTGGACCCTGATAAAGACAGATTCCATTACTACTTCACTGGTGGCCCTGTAGGCTGCTGATGGTCAATAAATTCAGTGAGATATAAAAACATTCCAGCTGTCTGTGACTGCAAAACTGGTGATTTTTTTTTCTTTTAAATTTTTATTTGGCAGGTATCAGTCAGCACAGAGAATAGGCAGCAGCACTTATTGCCCCAGTCCACTCCTGCAGAAATACTCTGAAAAATCCCACTGAGCAAGTCCCAGCACATAAAGACAGTTTGGGGACAGGTCTTGCATTATCAAGGCCTCATTAAAGACTGCTTTGTGATTGTATTTTTTGTTCTTTCTTTCTGAGTTGCAGAACTGGAATTATGCATAAATCTGTTAATTATCATTCTGTGCTGATAAGGATGTATTATTTATGTAGTTCTGTGGTCTCACTGGAAAGCCCTCTGTAGTTCTGATGTAATTAAAGAGTAGCCACATGATTTCTGTGTCCAAGCAACTGTTTTATTTTTTCAACCTTCTAGTTATGCTCTTCATCTTTTAATGTTAAATTCCCCTGATCTTTCTCATAATACTGCTGATTAACTCTCACACTAACTATGATGATGCTTTACCTCAACACAAAGAAACACAGCTGAAGGAATAGAGGAATTTATTTGTTTCATGGGGTTAGAGGCACTTTCAGTCATTGTTTATAATCTGTATCACTCCACTGAGGAACTGGTGAAAGCAAATTGTCCTGTTTTGTTCATTTTTAAGCACTGATACATCTTCCAATGGCAGTGTTTGTTGTATGACAGAACATTCATGATGAACTTCACCTCAAGACCAGTGGTATCCACCTGAATTCTTTCATTGTTTTAGATGCCCTTTGTTTCCAGCATATTTGGAATATCTCAGGTGCATCTAAGTGATTTTCCAGCATGTTTTAGAGGATCATCAGTCTGTGCTCAGACAAAAAGTAGCATGAAGTCAGAGAACACAATCCTAGAATGGCCTAGTTTGGAAGGGACCTAAAAGATCATCCAGTTCCAAATGCTGGGACACCTTCCACTAGAAAAGTGAAAAGTAGAGGTTTATCCTTTGGTTTATCAGTGTCCTGAAATTTATATGCCTCTGCCTGTCCCAGTGATACAGAAACTGCACCCACCCTATTCCCAGCTGACTGATTTTTGTGTGTGCTCCTGATTTAAGGTCTCAAGCTTAAACAATTCTTCACAAATATCATGAAACAGAATAGACATTCTGCCTTGCTGGTGAGCTGTTTGTGAAACCCCAGCGATTTCCATCTGGAAGACAATCCCTTATGTAACAGATAGCTGCTACCAAGTTTGTCAGGTGTTGGGAATGTGTGGCACTTAATTTAGGCAATCTGTTGCTGTGGCTGAATGAGAAGCTGTTCCTCCAATGCTACAAATTCAACATACAGAAGTGTTTTGCTGTAGATAAATTGCCTTGTTACTAATGGTAAATCCTGGAATCAAGGCAGAGCTAACGAGTCCACGAGTCCAAGGCGTGGGGCAGAGGTTGCTTTGGCCACTGCAGGACCTGAATCTGAGAATTCAGATTGGTCCTACCTCAAATCCAAGCACTTTCTAACACCAGGAGGGTGCTCAAAGCATGTGAGTGTGCTGAAACACACACAGCCTTCCTGCTCTACAGCAGAGCTTAGAAACATAAGCAATAAGTACAGATTTCTCAATTTATTTATGAAAACATCAACTTTCAATCAATATGCCCTTTATATGTTCTTTCTTTGGGACTCTCAGCCATTACATTTTTTGACTAAGGGAACTCTGATGAGGTGCACTTTGTGGAAGAAACACAAAATGCAGTTCTCCACATAGTAAACTGTGTGAAGGAAAAGATTTGCAGTATCTTTGCTTTCCCCACTTTTATATAAAAAATTACTTAGTGTTGAATTACTTTTTAAATGGCTAAAGAAATAGTGAGTCCTTTAAATTACAAATAAGTTTTTACCATAAAAACTGGAACCTGACTTCTGAGAATATTCTTTCAAGTATCCAAATCAGCTCAAGATTAAAAGTCCAGATTTAAAACTGATTTTAGGTGGTCAAAAATACAAATAGGCACATTGTCACTTTTATTCTAAGTGGCCTATAGTCAGAACCATGTCATCAAGCATTGGTTAAGTGGAAAAGTAGGAGCCTAACCAAAGCTGGGCATCTAGGCTCCCCTGGGATTGACAGGAAAGGTAAAAACCTCCAAAGCTTACATTGTCCCACCTGCTGAAGGACAGGCTGAATAAAGTTCTGGAAATGTCTTTTCTTGAGCAGGATGAGAAATTTTTGATGCACAAACTTGAAAAACAAGAGATTGATCTCTAACCTCTTCTAACCTCTGAAGAGCCTTTTCAGGTATCTTCTGCATCTCTAGGAGCTGAAATACTTCTAAAAGTTTTCTGCAAGGGAAATGAAATGTTTAGCTCTTGTTGTGAGGAACAGTTATCTCCCAAGAACTTTGAAGTCTCAAGTGCTTTTCAAAAGTGTATCTTAAAGTTTTTTAGCATTATTTGTTAGGATTAGGTCTCTTCTGGAAGAAGTGAAATAGAGCATGGACTAATGGAAATTACTGATCCTTGAATGTTGTCACATTGTGTGGCTTCTTGTCTTCAGGGGAAGGTGCCACTCAGGGAAATGCTGTCATTCCCTTTAGCCAAGTTACATTAATTTCCTCCCAAACCAGTTTGTTAACAAACTTAGAATCTACAACAAGATGAAAATAAAAGAGACATACCAGAGGAATCAGAAAATAAATGGTCTGCTGTTTATTGTGGGTCTAAATGACGTCAGAAAGATGACTTCATTTGTCTCTAAAATTCAAATGCCCACTGCATAAGACTTTATATTGTTCCACAGGAAGTATGTTTTACCACTGGATTAGGACACTTCTGTTTGCTGTAAAAAATGTTATGTAAGCTTACAATAAACAGCATCAGGAAAAAGAAAGACCATTTTCTTTTCAGGGTATCTTTTTAAACTCTTCCAATATTTCTCCAGTGTAACACTTTTTTTTCCTCTATTTTTTTTGAGCTCTGGTTTAAAGTTCATGTTAGTTTAGGAGGGGAAAAGGGGAAACATGAATGAAGCAGAAATTCCTTTGGGATACCCAAAATGTAGCTATTTGTCTAGACTATGATTAATACAGTTGATTCCACAGACAAAGGTATGATCTGCAGTTTGTATAAGCTCCTGAGGGGATTGTCTCATCCTCTAGTTTTATTAAGCCTGAAAAATCTCTTCTACCTCAAAAGGGCACAGAAAAATTGTAATTTAAACTACTTTCAAGGTGAAATAATATTATGCTTTCCAAAAGTGTAGCTCAAGTAACATTTAAGGTTCCCCTAATTACATCACACTGTCCTTAACACAAAGCTTGCCAAGCCTACAGGAGAAACGCTTGAGTGGATGGGGAGAGCAACCAGTTCAGTTCCTGTATTCTCCATGCTGCTTCTTCTTTCCTTGTGGCAAGGCTCCAAGGGAAAAGGGGGACTTGATGTTCTGCCTATCCCTTTCAGCTTCCTCATCCTCATCATATCTCTCATCCTCATCTTCATCCTCAGCTTCACTGTGGTGTGGGCTGGAATGCTGGGAGACAGAGGGCGATGGCGGCACCGATGAAGGCCTGGGGAACCTGAAACCTTCCGTCTGGCAGGGACAGAAGCAAGGTGCATGTGTCAGCTGAGCTCCTCAATTGGTTTTAAACAGCAATTTAAGGCTATCATCACTTCAGAGGAAGCCAGTGGAAGTCATATGTAAGCTAGACCTGCCCTGCAATCTAAAATTAAGCTTCTCTCAACCCAGGTCCTCCTCAGTCCTCCTCTGCCAGTAAATACACACTTGTATGACAGAGATGTTTACCCTGTGCCATAAACAACATCCTGCCCTTCCAGCATTACTTTTTGCAAAACATGGCTACCTTTACTGAGCCTTAAAACAATCAGCACAGGACAAAATCCTTCTGTACTCTGTAGTCAGAATATGCTTACTGAAATTCAGGTTTCAATCTGAACATTCAAAACAGTTTTCTAGTTATAATGTCAGCATCTGCAAAACCAGCAAAGGGTTTAGGTCTGAACCTCCTCTCTCCTTACTAAAAAAAATAAAAAGAGCTGCTCTTTGAGGTTTGGTTCCAAGTAACATTGTTCTGAGCAGCCTCTCTTCCTAAATTCGTGCTAATCTGGACCAGGCAAGAACTGTTTGAAGGTGTGCCTTTAAAGTGACCCCTTGCAGCTCCAGCCAACATACCATGTTCAGAAGAAGGCAATACCTTGCCTTGCTTTCCCTAGAACATCCTTTCCCAACTCCCCTCTATTTGGTTGGTGCAGAACATCTCCATGGCATTTAGCAGAAGCAAAAAGGAGAAGCAGCCACTCTTCCAAGAGGAATTTCAAGGGCCAGTTCCTCAGCTGGTGCAAAGTGTCATGGCCCTATCCAGCTCAGTCTAAATCATCTGAAGACCTGTTCAAATCATCTGAAGACCTGTTCCTGTGTCCCACCTGGTAACCCCTGTGTTTGGCTCTGATACCAGTAGGCTGTGGTTTAACCCCGGTCAGCTTCTCAGCCCCACACGGCCTCAGCTCACTCCCTCCTGGAGAGGCCAAGGAGGGAATCAAAAGGGGGAAAGTGGGAAAGCTCATGGGTTACATTAAGACAGTTTAGTAGGGAAAGCAAAAGCTGTGCACACAAGCAAAGCAAATCCAGGAATTCATTCCCCGCCTCCCATGGGCAAGGAGGTGTTCAGCCATCCCCAGAAGAGCAGGGCCCCATCACAGGTAGCAGTGATTTGAAAAGACAAATGGCAGCACTCTGAACATCCCCCTTTCCTCCTTCTTCCCCCAGCTTTATATACTGAGCATGATGCCATAAGGTCTGGAGTGTCCCTTTGGTCAGTTGGGGTCAGCTGTCCTGGCTGTGTCCCCTCCCAACTCCCTGTGCACCCCCAGCCCCTCACTGACAGGGTGGGTGAGGAGCAGAAATGTTCTTGGCTCTGTTCAAACCCTGCACAGCAAGAACTAAACCATCCCTGTGCTATCAGCACTGCTTTCAGCACAAATCCAAAACACAGCCCAGCTACTGGGAGAAAAATTGACTCTGTCCCAGCCCAAAACAGCATACTCCTGACTGGAGACTGGGTCTATAACTTGTTAAGCTTTTAACTAGGAGTTCCTAATTCTCTTTATTTAAACCCAAACTTGTTAACTCTCTTCTCCCTCACACTCTTCCTGTCTCCTTGTAAAGCAGACAAAATGAACTTATTTCCAAAAGCTGACTTTACCTTTGGTGGAGCACTTGGTTCCATCTCAAATTTATCTGGGAATGTTCTGCTGAGGGCCAAATGTCTGGCATGCATGTAATACTGCAACAAAACAGAGAAGCCATTACAAGTCATAGAAATCTTGGGTAGATTTAAGCAAGGAGGGAAAGGAACATAAAATGAGTTATCTTCTAAAAGATGGTGCTGAACAAAGGCTAAATGTGTTTTCAGATAAGCAGAATCCAGCTGATATCACTGCTTGTACTGTGAAGTGATGAGCCATTCATGATAGATTCACACCAAAGAAGTCTGGAGCAGAAACTGAATAAGGTCTGTAAGATGTATTAAAATGGAAACTAGGACTTGTCTTGGTCAGTGTAGTTCCTATTGAGTGACAGGTATTCTTCATTCCTCAGGAAAGAATTGTTGGTTTTTTTTAACAAGGAAAATTTACATTTTTTAAGTGTGCATATGTATTACACATAAGTTTTAGGCTCATTCAAAGTCACTTTGGACTGCACTGAAGCATGTGTAACAGTGACAGAGAAGTAACATTTATGAGTTCACTGATGCCTGGTATTTAAGAATTTGACAAAAATATTTTTAGATCCACTGTATTCCTGAGTTTGCAGCACATGCACAGAAAAAATAGCTCGTTATATCTTATGCAGTGTTGGGAACCATATAAATACTAAGGTTCACACACAGGTATCAGAGTAGGAAAAGGTCCAAAATAGTTACAAAACTCATATATGTGCATCCACTTCTTTAGTCCTGCAAAATTGAGAACAATACTTCACTACTGTCTTCTGAATAGGTGGTACTGTAGTGCCCTGTGTCAAATTAAGAACACTACTTTGCATTTAAAGTACAGAGGTAGTTATGGAGTGTTGAGGAGCCATAGAGCCCAGCAACATTTTATGGAGGATGGGAAGGATTTTTGAAAATGTCCAGATGACTTAGGAACACAAATCCTCCTTAGTGTAGGTGTTGCCAACACCACCAGATTTTTACATTGCGTTTAGCACCAGCAAGAGCTCGGTGGTTGTGGCTGGATTCTGCTCTAACCTGTTCAGTCTCTCCTTGCCACTGGAGCATGGAAGGATTACACTGAAATGTGCAGGCTCTGCCTTTATCCCCCTGGAGAAGGGAATTTCAGCACAGGGCTGTGTCCTCACACTGCAGCACCGTGCTGAAGGCTCTGGCCAGGCCTATGAGCCTGGAATTTTTAATGCCTCTTTCTCACGCACCCTGCCCAGGTACTTCCAGTCCAGGAGGTCGGAGAGGCGCTCGGTGCGGTTCCTCTGGATGATCCTCTGGCGCCGGTTCTGCTGGCAGAACCCGTACAGGAACTGGGTCAGCTGGTTGCACGACTCGTCCGGCGAGCGGAACCTCCTGTCCACGATGTAGATCCCTGAGGGACACGAGGGAGGCCGAGGTGAGTGGGACTGAAGATAGCATCTGACCTCCTACACCTCCAATCTACCTTCTGTCAGGTAACAAATTTACATGCAGTATACTCTTTTTAATGTTCAAGACAGCTACAACTGGAACATTTGTTACCATTCTGATGGAGAGATGCAGAGAAATATGTTATTTGTTTTTAAACTTTAATTTTTTCTACTTTTCAGGCTGAAATTCAGCAAATTCTTCAAAACTCAGAGGTTTTGTTGATGATGTGTAAGTATGTCCAAAAAGGTTCGAGTTTCTGGATAAAGATATATAATTTTTATTTCCCGTAATTTTAAAAATACTGACTTCTTAAAGAAAACATAATCAATCTAGTGCTTTCCTAGCTTGCTGTAGAATTCACAAGTGTGGATGGCCAGAATCAGGCTGTAGGAGAGAGGCTGTGTTTTCTGTAGAAATACAAGTGTTTCCATAGAGACAGCTAACTCACATACATCATTCAACAGACAATTCTGGCAGAGAGAGGGCAGAGGTAAACTTTGCCTCTACATTGTTGAGATTAATACTTTATTTTTGCCACCCTCCTTAAACCAGAGTGTTGGGAAGAAGAGGGTGCCAGACCTTGCAGCTCTCTTAATGGACATGAGAGATGCAAAACTACCTTAATGAAGTGCTTGGGACCAGCACAGTAATTTATACAACTCACACCTATGTTTTGGCAGAGAAGAGCAAGTGACCTGGGTTCTGTGGTCTCTCTGAAGGGTCTCAAAGAACATGTTCACCCTGGCAGGTGTATCTAGATTTTGTACCTAGCTCTAACCCTTCCCTCTAGGTCAGGCAAAGGTAGCAGCAGTGTGAGGCTGTCACTGCCTGATTGTGGAAAGAAGCCCAGGTACTTGGAAAGAGGCCCTAGTTTGGGAATATACTCAATATTCACAGAACCACAGAATTATAGAATGGTTCAGGCTGGAAGGGACCTTAAAGATCATCAAGTTCCAATCCCTGCTGTGGCAGGGACACCTGCCACTATCCCAGGTTGCTCAGAGCTATATCCAGCCTGACCTTGGACACTTCCATAGATGGGGCATCCAGTCAGCCCTGGCTAAGCAAGGAGGAAAGGACAGGGAGGGCTGTGCCTTGCTCTGTACCTCGGGGAGGCCACAGCTTTAGTGACAACTGCACCAGTTGGAAAACAGGGATGATCAACCCTAAAAGGAGGAGCTACTGAGGCAGAGGATGACTCAAGAGGCAGAATCATCCTGACATACCAGACATTGGCACTCCAGTCATGAAACTGAGCAGATCAGTATTTGAAGTAGATTCCTTGTATTTCCATGGATTTTTTTTTTTTTTTAAGTGTACATGGTAATTTAATGTTTGTTTGGGGAGGGTCATGTCACTGGTCTCAAATCCCATACTATTAAGAGGAGCAGACTTTCCCAGCTTCTTTGGAAGGCTTAGAGCATTATAACTGGAGGCACTAAAGGGAAATGCTGGGAGACTCCAGACTGATATGAGCAGTGATGAATTTGGAAGAATATGGAAAACAAAAGGTTAAAGGGAGACAAAAAAAAAAATAACCCGTAAAGGGTTTGGATAAATATGAAAGCTCAAATCACTTGTTCAACTTAACAAGATATTCAGAGCTCTGAATATATTCCCCTAATGCATTTCCTTGTCCTAGAGAAACACAAATTTGAGGGTAACAGCATGGTTGCTGTGCTTTTTGCTTTCCTAACTCAGAGGTGATATTTTGATATGCTGTTAAAGTTCTTACCATAAGCTTCTGGGTCAGCAACATGTTCCTGCATGAAACAGCCAAATCCAGAGAGGTTTGTGGTTACACTGGGAATGCCCATCACAGTACACTCAGCTGCAGAAACAAACAGGCAAAAAGGGTTTCAGGACAATACACCTGCAATGGTTTCACCTTTATGAGGGGAAAAAAAAACAGAACAGGCAGACAGAAAGTCCCAAAACAATAAAGCTGCTCTGAAAATGTCAAGTGAAAACTATAATAATGTTTTGTTGTGGATTATTGGAAAAAATATAAAAAGAAATTTTAAAACAAAATTCACCCTGTGTTTGCAAACATATGTTTGTGTTTCAGAGCAGCTAAACTGAAAACTTTCTGGGAGTGCAGTTTCGAAACAGAGAACTCCAATACATGGTCAGGACTATGTGGATTTTAAACTGGAGCCTAATGTACACCTACGTTCATTAGTTGTTCACAACTCTTTACAAAACTGAATCTCTTCGGGGCAGGAGCATATCAAACTTTGGATTTCGATTGCCAACAGGTCTCTATAGCAGGAAAAAAACCCCTCCAAAATAAAAATCCCACCCCAAAACATCAAACCCCATGATTAACTCAGGACTTCATTCACAGTGGATGTGGAGCTAGTTTTATAAAATCAGAAAATGTATGGATGTTTTGTAGTTTTTTCTGTCACATCCATGAGTAAGGATAATTGCTTACCCTCCTTAAAACGTTTTTGCCAAGGAGCCTGAGCCTAACCTACACCAGCATGCAGACTCTAGTCTTACAAAAGCACAGAGACTTCTACATGGCTTTCACTCAGATGACAATAAAACTGGTGTCTGTAAAATAGTTATAAATATACCTTTAAAAAGTAGTCTTTGTTTCTGGGAGAAACAAATGAGTATTGACAAAGAGAATATTTTAAGTCATAATCCATATGCTCTCTGCGTTTTTAGAAATTTCCAGTTAATTCAATGAGATTCACTACCACTGCATGTATTTCTGTTAAATAACAGCTATGGTATTACGTAATTCTCTCAAACTTGTTATCTTGAATTAAATCCACTGAACTATGTCAGATGGCAGCATCAGATTTCTTGTCTTGCTTTTTTTAATATTCACATTCCTGCACACCTTTTTTAAAAATCCTTCAACCAAGAATTAAGTTTTTAAAATTATTTCTTGTTCTAAAGCCATAAAAAATCAAAAGATTACGTATTAGAATGGGAAAGAGTAAACTGCAGGGACAGTTTTGCCAGCAGTAAGACCTTTGCATGGCAGAGGAAACAGAGTTTAAAGAGTTTTTGCAGCACTTCGGAAGAAACTGGCTGCATCAACAGAATGGGTGTTCATCTTTCTACGCTAGTTAAGGGTACAAAACTCCTACCTGGAGTGTAGCCCCAGGGTTCATAGTATGATGGGAATACACCAAGGTGGCAGCCTCTAACAAACTCCTCATAGTCCAAGGGCAGCAAGGGGCTTGTTGAAGAAAGAAACTCTGGATGTAGGATCACCTGGATATTCAAAACTTATGTTAGAGGTGAAAGAAAACCATCATTGATATATTTCCATTATCAATAAGCTTAGGCACCTTTATTCACCCTGGTCTTTTTCTAAGTATCTGGACAACACCTCCTTTGGCCATCCATCTGTTATCTACCCCACTGCCCATACTACAACACATCCTGCCTATGTGCACTCTTGTCCTGGAAATGGGACTGACGATGAACCCCCTTTTCACTGGACAGGTATTTGGCTTTATCTTTCTTCACCAAGGAGGCCCACATGCATTGAGAATTAGGCCTAAGGCTGTGGCATTTAGCAAGATTTGGTCTCTTGTACAAAGGTATGGAGGATTTACAAAGGCCTGGACAGTGACAGGACAAGGGGGAATGGCTTCACACTGACAGAGAGCAGGTTAAGATTGGATATCAGGAAGAAATTCTCCCCTGTGAGGGTGCTGAGGCCCTTGCACAGGTTGTCCAGAGAAGCTGTGGCTGCCCCTGGATCCCTGGAAGTGTTCCAGGCCAGGCTGGATGGGGCTGTGAGCAACGTGGGCTAGTGGAAGATGTCCTTGCCCATGACAGGGGGATGGAATGAAATTATCTCTAAGGCCCTTCCAACACAAATGATTCTATGATTTTATTGGGATGTCTCTTTAGGAGGAGGCCTCAGACAGACACAGCACTTCTGAACTTCACAGCACTCCCTGAGATAAAGGAATGTTCACTGTACTCAACAGATCTCCCAAGAATGGATGGAATTTTGAAAGCAGACACATTACAGCCCTGTCACCACAAACCTGTGCCTAATTAATCTTGCTGAAAGACACCTCTAAGGACCAAAGTTAATTTATCTGCATGACTCTGCAAGGCTTGGGGTTACTGCCCCACATCTGCTGCTTAGAAGCAGCAGAGAAGTTGAGAAGTGCCTTGTATGTGGTGCCCAGTCAGCTTCGGGAGGTTGAAACGTGAGGGAATGGTTTAAACTGCTCTGGGTTTATCTCCCTGCATGAACATACCACAGCCATTATTCCATGCTCAGGATGTGCTTTTATCCCTTCTTAATAAAATTGTCATGCTACTCACTTGAGTAAACAAATGAATGTACTCAATCAGTAAATGGGCTGTAAGCTCATTTTGCAAGCTTAGTTGATCCCAGTGATTTCACTGGAATTGCTGAAGGTATTTTTCACATGCCAGCTGTATCTGCCTGAATATGTTGTACCTCTCTCAAAATTACTTTCAATTTGAAGTTTACAGAAGTTTTTTTAAATGGTATTCAGCTTATTAAGTATTAAGCCTGTTGATGCAGGAGGTAATTTTTCAGTGGTAATGACAGATTTCTACAAACTTGACACCTGCTGAGAAGCAGATCATCATGTCTGCTGTGTTATATCCTATCTGCTCTGTAATGCCTTCAAACAGTTGATTCTGAGGCATTTTTTACTACATCTATACACAGTGCATCCTTCCCCCTACTTTTGTTACATCTTGTGTATTATTACCATATGATGATCCCAGAATTTATTGGAGTTAATGCTTATATGTTAAGCCAGGAAGAAGCAACTAGGAAGTATAAGAAAATATTTACTTAGGTATAGCCATGGGTTTAAAAAGAAACTGAGAATAACTGATATGTTATTGCTAGAGGTACTTTGGATCTGGCCTTAAAGAAAAGGTTTGGAAGAGGGAGAATTTGCAATTTTAGGTTCAACTTTGACTAGATAGATGCTGAGATAGTCATAGTTAGAATATCAGAGACTGCCAGGAAAAAAACAACTTTGGCAGACCTGTGAAAGCAGAAGCTGATAATTTCTGTGGTTTGACAAACTAAACATGGAAACAAGGAAAAGATTTATTTGCACTAATTTAGTTTCAACAGGTGATGTAAACATGAGCATGGCATGAACAGGAATTTTTTCTGCTCAAAGCCCTGGTTAATCTTTTACAGAAAATGCTACTATCAGGGTGTTGCTCTTAAGAGATGAATCAATACTCCAGGAATGTCTGTGCTCAAACTTTGGACCTCCAGTTTTAAGCAAGTGACTCCATGTCAGAGTTTTCTATCTGGGTGCAAATGATTCATGGCACTTTCTTGATTTCAGCAGTTAGCAGCTACTCATTCAGTGCAGGAGGCAGCAATGGAAACAGCTCTCTGACCTCAGATTTCTAACTGGAAATTAGCTTGGCTAAACAGCACCTGAGGATCTCTGTGCAGTGACAACTTGTTATTCCTGGAAAGGGAGGAGGAGAGAAGTACTCTAGCAGTATAATACCACCTATCAAGAATTTAACTGCACTCCCCATGCTAGTGATGCAGACTGAGAATGTTCAGAGAAATCCCATTTTGGGTCTCAAATGAGGCAGCCAGAACGCACCTTCACACGGTCTGTGCGGTTGTTGAACAGCCCAATGCGCCGGATGGTGTTGAGGATTGGGTCATTGCTGTCATCAATCATGTTGTGGGTGGTCACTGGAGGCAGAGAGTGTCTCTGAGCACAGAAAAGGCAATCCATAAATCAGACAAACTCTTGGCAAACAGTCCTGTTGCCATTTCCTAAGGCTACTGGAAGACAGCGGCAGATTTTGTCATTGATGTAAATAAGCTTAATTTACCTCAAAATAAATTAATTTGTACTAACTTTAAGAAGGGCCCACCATTTAATTTTGAAGATTGTTAGTCAATGCTGTATCTCCTTAGCATTTGATTTCACATATTTAATAAAACTGGAAAAATCCAGGCTCAGGAACAACTCAAAGTTCACACTCGGCTCAAAAGAATTAGGAATGCATGTGACTGAAGCAATATCCACGGACTCCCCTAAAGGTCCATTTGGCTCATACTCTCATTGAAAACAATCAGAGCTGATTTTAGATGTTACTGATGAGAAGTGTATTTGCTGAAAACTTCTTCCCAATGCACACATATTGCTATATGCCATACTCAATCCTTTTACATCATCACATTCATTATTTTGATTAGATGTTTACACAAATAACATATTTTCTGACCTGAGTTGAAAAGATGGCTCTTTTCATAATGCTTATGTCATCTCGGTCAAGAATCTTGTTCAGGTCTGGGATTTCTCCTCTGCAAAGGAAACATGCAACCAATTTTACCAAATGATTCCTTTACCAAATGATTCCTTTTTGTAAAGAAAATGAAGAAATGGCCAACAAGGTCTGATCTGAAATTTGCTGATATCAACATGAACCTTTCCTTTGTTTTCATGGCACTTCTATATTCCCTATATTGTGTTCTCCCACATACTTGCTGATCTCCTAATTAGCTTTTGAAAAAAAAGCTAAAGAATTGCTTTCTTCTGTTTTTTGGACACAGCTTGTTTTTACTGAAGTTACAGTCATCTCACCTGTGCTTTGGGTCATTCACTTCCAACTGTCTTCTGAAACTATATGACTGAATCACTAACACATTATACTTTGTCTCTGGTGATTTTTTTAAGCTGAAGTAGCCAGTTTTTGACAGTGAATAAGCCTTTGTGTTACTTAGACAACCCCGTGTCTCTTAAGAGTCTTTCCACTACAAGCTGTTGGAACCTTTATTTTTTTTCTCTGTGATTTGCCTGTTAAACAAGTATCCTGTTTATGGTCCCATATCTTCCTACCATGCCCTCCTATGGATGTCAAAATCCCTTACATGAAGAGCAAAAGCACAGAAACAGCACAAGTAAAGCCACCTGAACATGAGGCTCTGCAAGGCAGAGCAAAGCAACTTATTCACTCACTTCAGCAAGGCATTGTAGAGTTTCCTTCCAAACTTTTCTTTCACAGACTGTGCAGTGTCCCTAAGAAGATAAATAAATATACATATAAAACAGGAGAGTCCAGGACAAAGACAGTATAGAAGAGATTCCTGCTGCTGGAAATTAAACTGATAGACTGATGGAACCCGGGATGCAGAAGCAGACAGAGGTCTGGTTCTCTAAGCTCTTTCATCCAGCCAGCAGTTGTGCTGAAGGATTCCAGCAGAGCTGAGGATTTAACCTGCACCTACAGATGAGTGCACTGGGAAAGCCAGGGGCAGGCTTTACTAGGGATTCCTTCTAGCTCTCTTCTCTGATCAGTAGACCACATGCCAGCTGTGAAAAAAAAGAGCATATATATGACCCTAAGTACTGCAACATGATCATTAATGAAGGACAGAGAGAGCTCCAGCTTCTCTTGACCTGGAAGAGAGATGCAAGATATAAGAATGAAACAAATAGCGGTTTTCAAAGCAAGCTTCCCCCTTCACTTTCTGCCCTATTTCCCAACTCACAGACTTTTGGAAACAAGTGTTAGACTTAAAGGTAGTTATCTTAGTTTGCAAAACAAAAAAAACTTCCTGAAAAGCTCAGGCCAAGTTTTAAGCCAATAATGAGGCCTATGTCAGACAGATGTTATATTTTAGCTAAGAAAGAACTCCAGTGAACCCCTGTTCTGCATGCAAAGAGTAATTTTTATCATTCTGCCCGTGGCAAAAAGTTCTGTTGTCAAAACAGCAAGTGCACTCTAAGTTTGAGTGAATCTACTGAGAGTGAAGTTTCCACTTCACAGAACCTTTTCTGCCTTTCTGATTTCTAATTATACTTTAGGCAAAAACGAAACTTGTTAAGTGAAATCTTAAACTTTACCAAGCTAGGAATCCACATACCTGTTTTTAGGTGCTCTTTCCCAGCTCACATAGACACAAGAGTGGATAAGTCAATTTTGGGTGAGTTGTGAAGCAGCCAAATGTTAAGCCACACTGATCCAAACCCCAGCAGGATCATTCCCACATGACTATACTTTTATAGATTGCCATGCAAAATATCTAAAATTTAACCCAGATGGGATAGACTGCTTTTCCAGAAGCAAGCAGAGGAAAAGAAGGATTTTATACCCCAAGTCAGCCTTCACATATTAATTTCTAAATGCTGTATTCCTGTATAAGTGCCAACCTCTTCTTGTCTTTAATTTCTGTGGCATCCTGAGAATCATTTGATATTATTATGAAATACTGCTAGCAGGTGGGTTTATCCTGATTATGATTATGACCATGATAATGCTGCATACAGTGATGCAGAGGGTCTTCTGCTTTTCACAGAGAAGAACAGCTGAAAGCAGTTTTTTCCGATACAGAATCACACAGCAGTTAAAGTGAGGTGAAGGTTAATCCTGCTCCTGCTTTGCTTTTTTTTTTTTTTTTTTTGAAAAGTTGCAAAATAAGTAGGACTGTGACAATTTTCCTTTTATAGCTGTAAGTTTCATTACTTGGTTATGGCCACTGCTTGTTGTAGTCCATATAGAAAATTATAGACAATTATCAACTGCTAATCTGCTGGATCACACAGTGCAATTTCCATATTTATAAATAAAAGAAGATGTGTAATTAATTTCTTTTTCCCACAGAGAAGCTCACTGTTAAAAACGAGCAGGCAGTCTTTATTTATTCACTCCTCACAGTGAGAGAAGCTCACTGTGAAAAATGAGCAGGCAGTCTTTATTTTGTGGGAGCTCTGTGGCACATCCAAAGGGAGTACCAGAAACATCCAGAAAACATTCAGAATACTGGATTTTCTAGAGCATTTGTCTTTGTTGCTACAAGTACTACTTGCTAATAGAATGACAACACAAGTTAACTAAAAATAACTGTGGACAAAAAAAAAAAAAAAACAACAGACCTAAAAGACGAAGTATTTGACCTTATTTATCTTTCCTATCTCTTTCACGTCTGAAACACATTCTAGTTACCCACAATCCTCAGTTGTAGCAAAAAGAAGGAGCATTCCCCAGCTGAGACGTTTGCATGAGTCCCCATCAGACTGTACCAGAGTGGGAATGGCAATTACCAGAGCTGCTTCCGGACTGCTTGTCCTTTCAAGGTTTCCACATTGAAATTGTTGGTTTTTGCTGGCATGATGAAGAACACGATAACTGTAACATCAGCCTTGTGAACCTACATGACAAGAAATGAAGAGCAATTTAAAATAAAAAATCTGATACAGGGTATCACAGCCAACTTTAAGAATTAGTCACAGGAAACGCCAAATGCACTTTGGTTTTCCAGGAAGGCTCAGATCTTGTAGCTTTTGCTACAAACAAAGTTTTGTCAAATCAGAGATCAAGACAGAGATGTCACCCAGTTTCAATTTGGGCAATCAAATCTTCCTGAGCTCTCATGGTTTTGAGAACTTGGCTTTGGCTGAGCACATAAACTGCAGAAAAATAGAAGTCCTACACACTTTCTCACCTGACACAAACTGTGCTGGCTCAAAGGAGTGAGTGTTTGGTTTACTATCTGAGGTATGCCTAGGCATGATATGAGGGAATTCCTACAGCAGAGAAAGAACAATTTTCTACCTGAAACTCTGGCAAAGAAGCTACCAGACATGCAAAAAGCCACAAGTAACTTCTTGGCCATCTCTCCCATCCAGCTATTTCAAAGGCAGAAAGCACTTGCTGTGAATGCTGACCCTTTATTTCTAGGTGGTTTCACTTGCTAGTTTCTCCTGTGCATGGAAAAGGTTCAAAATACCAGGTCCATTCATTGCTGCATGAATGAGGTTTTACTCCTCTCAGCAACTGTTTAATGAAAAGCTAAGGGTGAACTCTGTTCAGAGCTGTAAAAATTAAATTACTTTGAATTGCCTCCATTTCAAATTTTAGATACAAAACCATTCAATAGTGTGCCTTCTCTCAGACTGACACAGAGGGAAATGTATAGTATAAAAAAACCTATGGGAGTCATCTATCATGTTTATGTTAATTAATGTTCTTCCCTTCCCTCTCTTCAAAGTGGGTTCCAAGTCCATCGTGCTACAATCCTAGTGTGCATTAACAATCTCTCCCAACATCCATATTTTATTTGCAAAATTTTAGTAAGGTTTTCAAGCAGCAGAGGAAGATGTCTTTGTAAAATAAAACAACTTCATGCAATGGTATGTACTTTTTAGGTTCAGGCACAATATTGGGACTTGTTTAGGAAGTACCACCATTTCCAGACTTGTAATTAGTACAGGTAGTCTACTATTCCCAATGGAATTACCTCTTGAATTAATTACAGAGCAAGTGTTGTTAGAACAGCCAATCAGATGTTGGCATCCACACTGGAAGAATAATGGAATAAATCCAGGCTCAGTTTCTGGGAGAAACAACAGTACACTGCTCTGTAGAGCCTGGGAAAACTAGCCTGTTTCCTTTAATTTCTGTCAGCCTTGTTTACCATGGATGTCATGAGGAAGAACTTCACAGAAAGGGTGATCAGGCAGTGGAAGGGGCTGCCCAGCGAGGTGGTGGAATTCACCCTCCATGGGAAGTGCTCAGTAAACAGCTGGACATGGCTCTTAGTGCCATGGTCTAATTGACAAATGAGTGATTGGCCAAAGGTTGGACTCAATGATCTTGGAAGTCTTTTGAAGCCCTAAAGATTTTATGATTCTATGATATAAATCATTAGCTGCAGTAAGAGATTGCTGCAATAACTGCTCAGGCAATTCTTTCCCTCTTATCGCACAAGACCTTCCACGTTACCAGCATTCACAGGTGACAGCCATGAAAATGCCATTAACAGGTAGCTGATGTTGCACAGCACAGCCAAACAGCTGATTTCTGTTGTGGAAGAAATACTTCAGTTCTGTGAGGTGATCTGTGTGAATGAAGGGATTAAGAATTTCTAGAAAATCCAGAGGCACTAAATGCCATAATAATAGAAGGTGGTGGTAGAACAATTGTACTTAGGGCTTTGAACATTAGTGATTCTTTCATCCCTGCTGACAGAGCAGTACCATAACTTTTATCCAGATTTTCCATACTATTCAACTGTTAAGAGTACAAAGGACAGAGTCTAGGACAACAGCGAAATGATTCTTGCCAAATGACTGAAAACCAATTAGCATTATTAGCATTTTTTCTGGGTTTTCTTTTCAATTATTAGTCTTTGGGACACAATGGAGACATTTTCAATTGTAGGTAGTAAGTGCTCTGCTCTGTGATTTTTAACAAGGCCTTGCTCTTATCTTCATTGAAGTACTCCATAAAGACATTTAGAAACATTGCACCAATTTTGTAGCTGAGGAAACAGAACCATAGAGACCTGAACGGCTTCCCATTGCTTTGCACCACACCACTGTCACTCTGTGAATTTTAATGCAACAATTCCCATCCAGTGGGGTAGCAGAGATTTAAAAGATCATAAACAGGTTCTAACAAATTAAGGAATTTGCTTAAAAGGATGTTTTTAAAATGCAGCTTTAAAGGCTTACTTTTATTTCCATTATAATATGTAAGCCATCAGGGTAAACTCTAGAATACTATTTTCATTACTTCTCTCTAAAAACCAGGGAGGCAACCATGGATTAATTTCTTGAACTATGTAATCAATTATTTTCAATTATACAACCAATCTATCAATTAAAACTGTGTGAAATCACCATATATTCTGATGGTTCAGGAGGAGAGCCCTATGAAAACTGTGAATATTCCATAATTACTTCCCTATAAACCTGAGTATTGAAAGGGAATTCTTGTAGGTGACTTCCACAGGATGGTGAGTTTGAGCATAAGCTCTATGCTTTCAACAGCTGTGTAAGCTTTCTTACCCTCAGCAAAAAGTTTAATCTTGATAAGGCTTCTAGAAACATATCAGCTCCTTTGTTGGAAAACTCATATCTCCCAGCAATGAAGAAAAACAAGGTCTTGTCAAGATCGAAGTCAAGGTGGCTGAAAGCAAAAAAACAGACAAGAACAAAGTATTTCTCGAGATACAATCAAATAAAACACACGACAGCTTTCTATTCTGGAGGAACTTATTATCCCCAGAGAAAAACGGAAGTGAGGCTTTTCTGCTGTGCTTTAAATTGACTATCTTAATCTAACTAACTTTATCTTGGGTAAATAACAAACAGATCAAGATCTGCTGTATGAAATCACAATCTGTTAAGTAGAGTCAGATCTGGTGTCTAAAATTCCCTTAGCTTCTGACTGAGAAATCCCAGACAGCCATTTGAATAAGCTGGTTTCAACATTTACACTCCTCTATGAAGTACTTGTTAGTCCTCCTGCTTTGGTTCTTGCTTTAAATAGTGTTGGACAAGCATTGCTAATGTTTGAAAAGTAAAAGCATACCCATAGAAATGACCTCGAATGAACTCTTGGATCCTAGCCTTGTACATGGAATGCAAATTCTGAAACTCATGCATTGCTGAAAATTTCTTAATGTTCAAGCCATTTGGGGTGACAACATCTGGAAAAGCAGAGAAAAGGCAGAGGTAGACATCTTCAGAGTCAGAGAAATCTTTAAGGAAAGAACCAATGTGTCTCTCAGATTTATGTGAACAGGTTATGTATTTATGTTATTCAGGTGGGGGGAACAGCACTTCCTCCACAAAGCTCTTGCATGCGGCTCTGCACTGTCTGCAGCATCAAAGCAGCTTTCACCTGTCCTCAGCACTGGGTAGACCCTGCCCTTTTGTCATGTCAAGACCCCAGTAATGTCTCCATTGAGCCATACATTTGTTGTGCAACTTGCCCTTTACCTCTTTATCCTTGATATCACTGTTCCCTGCTCGATCACTACAGATTGAGAGCCCTTGGAAGCAGAAATTGTGCTATGCCCTTGTTTACTGCATGGCACAAAAGATGTCCATTCTATCAAAACTTCTGATGATTTATCAAAAAAGGGAGCATATAAGAAACCTTTATAAAACAGCCTCTTTCCAGTAATCAGTTGCATTCCCCTAAAAACATCCAAGGAATAGTACGCTTTACATTTTTACTGCTGCTCTCCTCTAAGATTCTAAAGGATCTTACAATTAAAATTTGTTCATTTCCAGCATTTTAAAGGTAGAGTTTTGGGATATACACAGAGGACAGGCACTGAAATTCAGTCACTCTTAGCCTTCCTGGTAGATCTCAGCAGCTATTCAAAGGCTTGCTCTAAATCCAGTCCAAGTAAATGGAAAGAATGCCATTTTCTGTCCTTTGAACTGGGTTATGAATGAAAATGAAATGGAAGGCCAGTTCCTCAGCAGATGTATTTCATGGCAACATAACTGACTGAAACAGACTTATACTACTTTATGATAATTGCCTGACATTATGCAAATGGAACAGCCATTTTTGATTATTTCCTTGAGAATTACAGTCTGCTTCAGCAATATATATGTTTCCCTGCCATGTAAGTGATCTGTGGTTAAACTTTCACTTGAAAATGTCCTGAAGCACTCTAGGTTAAACTATAACAGATGAAAATATAACCTTTAGTAGTAACCATGAAATAGCAAAAGTCTTGATAGATCTGTTTCTAGAATACCAATTCTGAAACCAAAGACCAGGAAATCTTTACTTGTTAGGTACTTAAGATTTGGTTTTCAATGACCAACCAGCCTTGGTAAACATGAGGAGAAAACTTGTGCTCTTACCTTCTCCTGCCCAGCACTTAAGAATTCTCTGAGCAAAGACCTCAGGGGGGAGGTAACAGAGCAGAACCATGCTCCACTGTCTTTACCAATAACACACCTTCTCCTTTCTCTGACCTGTTCCTTGTTCTGTGTGAGAGAACTGGCTCATGCAGGACAGAGCTTTGAGACTCCAGCCATCTCCAAGACTTCCCAATACAGGAAGAATCTCTTCCCCAGCTATTTCTGGCTGGCTTCTTTCCACACTCGCATTCATTTATCAGGGAGTTTTGGAGAGTCTCACCCACCAACAGCAGCCTGTGCATAACCTACTCCCATGTCCTTTGGTTTAACTGCAGCTTCATTTATCCTTTCATGAGGACTGGGGCTCCATCCATCTCTTGTTTAAGGCTTTGAGATGCATGACAGATGTGGTGGCCCAAAGAATCCAGTTCACTATTTCTGCTCAACACACAGGAATATTTTGAACATGTGTGAGGGACGAAGTGATGGAAGAGAGTTTGGTCCCTATGCTGGTTTTATTTTTTTTTTTTGGTTTGCTTTTGTTGCTGTTCTTGTTGTTTAATGAAATAATATTTTTGCGTGAAAAATTGTCCCAAGTAGGTCAAACCAGAATGTTTTAACTTCTGTATTTATAGGAAAGAAACTGTCATGATTTAAGTAATATTAGCACAGAATTAAGTTTTCTCTTGATAGATCACTAACAGTTAGAATTGACTTGTACTTTTTTCAGAGTTTCCATCTATGATTTTGATCAAATACATACAGATAGGAAGCCTAGATCTAGAACTCAACTGCTACCTGAATCTCTTGGAATTTTGATTCAAAGTTGCTAATGAGAATATGCTAATGAGAAATATGTTCCATATCTGAGTGAAAACATTAGAAATCCCATAACACCACTTTTCAAATCACAAGAATATAACTTATGATCGCAGACAAAATCCTGCTGGATACGTCAAAGATACTCAAGCTTTTGACAAATATGGTTTGATAAATTGTTGATCACATAACAACTGCAGCAAGTGGGATCAGCATAATGCAAGCAGTCATTCTGCCAGGTTTAGACTGGTAAATTGGCCTTTGTCCCACTGCAAAAGTTCTCTATGCAATCAGGTTTATTAAATTTTAAAGGGACTTCTCCAAGTGATGAGATTTATAATTTAAATTATAATCCAAGTTTGATGTTAAAGTGGAGTAGCAGAGACAGCTCAATTTAGCACATTTCTGAGTTATTTTTAGCTAACAATTTATTTGAAAAGTTTTTGTCTCAATAAATGCAAATAAAATGTAGTTGTGATAATTCAGCATCCTCCTTTTAAAGGTTTATTTTTAAAGTGGATGGAGAAATGCACACATGCTTTCAGTATTCATGTTCCTTAGCAAGCTCAATGACCTACTGAAGGATTGATGGGTGTTTCAAGAAATCAATGTCTATGCAGATTTCACAACTTCAGAGAGAATAAATAGTGTGAGAATAGGTTCCTGCACAGTTTATTTGTGGTCTTGGATTCAGAGAAACTATTAAAGTACTTATTCCCATCAGAACATACTTTCCACTTAGAGTCATCTCTTAGGATTTGGGGTGACAATTTCTACTGAATTTCTTTCTAGCTATATCAACATGAAGCATGACATCTGTCAGTAGTTTTTTTAACCCAAACATTAAGTATATTTACTTGGTTTCTTCAAAGTTGCAAGAATAATCACAAAAAGCTCAGGCCTGTGAATCTCTGTGCATGGAATTCTCTTCAGCTTCAACTGATGTTTTATCTGTGAGCAGTCTGGAGATTTTCTTCCCCAAATTAAACTGGATTCAGACTCATTTCAGTCTCCTAAAATCCCAAAACACAGACTATGATTTTCAATGGTAGCTGTGGTGGGGAGAAGTGTCATGCCTATATAAAAAAAGCTTTAAAATTCTGATTTTCAGAGTGTCTGCACTTTGTAAAAATCAAGACCTTTCAGAGATATCCCAGTTTAAATGACTGAACTTCAGTGGCTTTTAAGACATGGCTTTTGTGCTTAAAATAAAATGAAAAAGATAATCTAGATCCACCATCCTATTGACAGCTAGTCAGGAATGAGGCAAAGGTTCATTTTGTTTGGGTTCAGGAACCACAATGTGGCTTGAAGCATTGAAGTTAACCAGGATAACAATCCCAAACTATAATCAGCACTGCAAATCAACCAACAACTCTACAAAGAGTAAGCAAAAAATCCCCCAAATAAACAACTAAACCCCCAAAATAAAACAAAAAAGCAAGCTCAAACAAAAACAATAATTTGAGCACTGTTTAATTTAAAATAACCAAGATACCAACACACCTGCTAAATAGTCTCCAAAACTGTTGTGCAGTTTTCCCTCATGCTGCCTACCTGCAGATGGAGTATTGGGGTTTATCCCTATAAAGCACTGAGATGATTTAAAGAGAAATTTGATAACACATCAAACTGGGATCACGAGCTTACTTAAAATCTATGCATGGAACAAGACAAGGTTTCTAAGCTTCATATTTTATGAGACTAATTTCAAGAGGAAAACCAGACAAATTATTGGGCACAGAACTATTTTTCAAACTCTACTTGTTGGCCTAATAGAAGATATTTTATCTATATGAAGCTTATCATGGTTCAGTTCTAAAAGCAGGGAAACCCTGCCACAGACCAAATTCCTGAAGTTGAGGAGTCCTGGCAAAAAAAAAACCTAACATCCATGGAAAATTGGTTAATCCCTGTAGCATAGCCAGACACGCCTGTGCATGTGTTCTTTCTCTTCATGTTGGCATACTGCCTCTATTATGCTCATTCAATCTAAGGATATGTGGGCATTCTGAGGAAATAACAGTAAAAAAAAAATAATCCAGGTCTTACCAGGGCTTTTTTTAAGCATATGTTCTGCTTCTGTAGCTGTGATCTGGGAGACTGTGGTGAACACATGGGCACAATGCACAGATGCCCGTTCCATACAGTACCGATGGTAAATCTGCCTCTCTCCAGCCTCCTTGTCAATGTCAAACTGTTAAATAACAAAACCAACAAAAAAGACACCTGTGTGACATGACCATCAAACTGTCTCCCTCACGGAAGGTGGAAGGTTTCTCCTGCTAGGCTCCTTTTCCCCAGGGAATGAGAACCATGTGATTATGCTGCTGTTTTGTCATTCTGGTGTTTGAACAATTTTATCAACTTCAAGGAATTTGAAAGAGCAGGAGAGCTCTCAGATCCTGCTTGTTCCTCAAAGAATGGCAGCTCTGCCATGGAAGGAAATCTAGATTAATGATTCCATGAAAGGTAAGGATCTGTGGAATTTGGCCTGCTGGCTGGCAATGTATCATGTTGCAGCTTCCACGGGCTTGTGAGAAAACTTGGGAGAGCAGGGAGATTGCTGGTAGCTGAAGGGAAGAGAAGAAAATAGGAATGGGGATGAGGACAGAACCTGGGGACTTGGCAGAATGGTGGGAATCACAGGTAGGCGAGAGAGAAATGGAGAGGCAGGATATAAAGACTCAGTGACAATTCCCAAGGGAAAAAAGAAAACAGAACATGAGATATTTTTTGGAACTCAGAGATAGTCTTCCTCCAGCTCTGCCACTGTTACTTGCTGCTTCTTATATTTCAGTTTGAACTCCCTTAATTTTTAGAGGCAGATGCAAGTTAAACTGCTAGATAAGACATTCCAACCACTCAAGTATTTCTAAATCACCTTTAAATCTTGCAGCTACCCTTTTTTTAACTTATGGTATCCTGATGCAAAGAAAATGCACAATTCCCTTGAGTCCACGCTTAAAGGTTCAAATGTTCACTAACGGTGTCCACTGCAAAATCGCTACAACATAGTCTAAAAAAGGTGTCAATGCTTTCAATTAAATCACAATCCTCTTAGTCTTCCATGATGTCTCACTTCTGGAAACAGAAGTCTTGAGCCCCTAAGGTCAACAGCATGGGCACCCAGTGGCCCGTGAGTTTCATGGAGGGTGACAATGACTCTGGGTGAGCTCTGTCGTGATCGCTGCCTAATGCAGGCTGTACAGCCTGATTTTGATTGCATTTGACTGTGTAACTTTGACCATAATAGATTTAACCCCTATCACAGGCAGGGCAGACAGCACTTTCTATAGTTAGGACTGAGTGACCCCTGCCATGGCCCGCTGCTTTTAGCACTTCAGAACTTGGACAGAAGTAAAGCTATTTAGACTGTGACCTGTCCTGCAAAGCTTAATGCTGGTACAGAACATATTGCGAGAAAGTTGATGCAATGTGAACCATTTTATTTTCACTTAGATAGGTGCAGACACAGATGTAGATATAGATATCTTATAACTGCTTTGCTGAGAAAATTACTTGCTTTTATCTGCTTTAATTCTGCATCAGTGCTACAATACTAGTGGGAAAGTGGCTTCCACTGTGTTAGTTGAAAGTGCCAATCTAACCACCCTAGTGTGACCAAAAAAAAAAAAAAAAAAGACTCTTGAAAAGTCTCAGCTGAAAACTTCCAAAGACACTAGATGCTTTATTCTAGTATTGGTGATCCTCTATATCAAGAGCTTTTCTACATTTGCCAAATACAATTTACCACATAATGTGCTAAATACTATGATACCATCTCGCAGTTGTATCCTCACATATCGTCTTTTCTGCATTCCCCACAAGAATTTTAGAGCATGAAATACAAAGGATATTTTCTCCAGGATGTTCATTTCATTTGCTACAGAAATCAAGTGGTAGAAAGAACACAAAGAGAAAAATAAAGGGGAATTCATTTGGCTCCCTAAAGTGCCACAGGTCTCAGCATCATCCTTGGCTTACACTAAACTGATTCACAAGCAGCTCTTAACTGCATATTTGATTGTCTAAACATTCTGTGCAAAAAAGATACAAAATGGGACAGTTCTTTAGCATGCTAGACAAACACATGAATGGGATGGGCACAACTACACAGTCATAATTATGAAAGTATTTTCGAACACATCTGGCTTTCTATTAAAAATACTTTTGAAATTGCTAGCAAACAAATAGCTGGTCAAACTTCAAAGGCCTTTTGTTCTCTTTTTCCTTTCTCAGCAAGAATGGGTTTTAATTACAAAACGTGATTAAAAATTAAATCTGGGACATGCTCACCAACTGTTGATAAAGAATACTGTTGATATTATAAAGACAACTGTTGATAACTGTTGTCCCTGTAACACTGCTGGGGAAGGTTTATAAAAAGATTGTTAAGCACTATGACTTATTTCTAGTTAACTTTTATTTCTTTGGTTTCATGAACAGGCTTTGCATATTTAACACATATCAGTGCTTATTTCTTCATTGCTATTCATTTTCCCATCTTTTATAAACAAGAAGTATTTTATTTTGTGTATGCTTGTGGGGCTTTTGGCATGTTTTCGCAAAGGTACACAATTCCACATCTATTAGGAAGTACAAACAGAGGTCATGGGGTTCTCACATTTCATTTGCTCTCACTCTCCGGCAGCTTCAAGCACCAATCAGTAAAGCAAGACCTTGACTTTTCACCTCAGGGTGGAGTAAGAACTGTGCACTTCTGAGCAGGCTAGACAAGCGACTTCACAAAAGAGCCTTAGCCAAGTTGAAGGGCAGGCTAAATGAAAATTAATTGATGAGACAGTGCAGGTGACTAATTTAACCCACCTAGTCCTGTGCAAAGCTGAGCCTGCTTTGACAATCTCCAGAGTTAGAGGCACTGTGGGGCATGGGACAATATGCTGAAACCAGCAGGACACCTGGGCAGCTCCTCACCCCCAACCCAAAGCTCCTGCTCAGCCCTGAGCCCTGCCCTCTGCCCAGCCCAGCTCAGGCACCTGTGAACTCTGCTCCAAACCCCTCGTGTTCAGCCAGAGCAAAGCGAGATTCCCATCAAGTATGTCACGCCTGCTTTTGTTTGTTTGCTGTTATCAGCAAATGGGAACACTAGCTAAGCCACAGATCACAGCTGCATCAAGAGAAAAAAAAACCTAAGTCAGATGACCTGTTTACAGAACCCTTTAGGGTAGAAGAAGCTCTTAAGGTCCTTTAGTCCAACCATTTCAGTGATATTTAAAGGCCAACAGCTTCAATATCCATTTCCCTGTAAATTTATTGAAGGATCCTCTCCTTCCCTGACTGGTGGAAAGCAAGTAGATTATTAGAATTTACAAGCAGGCAAGGATTAGAAGGAGAAATTACTCCTTTAGAAGGCCACTCTAATTTCAAAGCAAAAGAAGATGTTCCACAGGTGCAATGCTTTGGAGTAAAATTTGCATTTGCTGCAGTGCAATTCTGAGGGAAAATTTTGGTTAATTTCTGTGGATTCTTTGGTTCATTTTCTATGGATCCATGTAATGAGCATAACATCCCATTGATCTCTTAAAATTCAACATGTTAGGGGGCACAGCAGTAATCACTGAGCCTCCCAGCATGACATCCTGAACTTTGAGTGAAAAAGAAGAGAATATTAAGCAGTTTCTTCTGGAAACAGTCACTGAAGTAGCGAATCGAAATCAGCCATTCCTACTTCAATACTTTAAAGATGAATTGTAAAGTATTTCCAAAACACAAGAATCATTTGAGAGTGGAAAAAGAGGAAGAATTATATTAGCCATTTAAATTCTTGTCTGAAAGAAAGACAAATTATTTGTCACAGTCTACAAAGAATCTCTAGATACTGATATTAGTCTATGCTCTCCTAATGAAAAAAAAAAGAATGGTGAAAACCAACAGAAGTTAAACCAATACAAATTCAAACTGGAATTAATATATGTAATTTTCCTAAATAAAACATGACAACATCTTTGCAGAAAAAATACAGACTCACCATTTAATACCCTCACCATTTAAACCTTACCTCAAGAGTGGATAATATCACTGTAAATCTTTTGTAATTCAAATAAAAGGTACAGGTTTCATGCTTGAGGATTTTAGACAGAGAACGAAATAATCTTTCTTGGTCTTTTAAAAGAGTGGTACACTCAAGTTCAAAGTGATTCTGCAGGACCAAGGAACAGTCAGAGACTGGTTTGAAGTTCAAATTCCTAAGGGACTAACAGGTAGAATGGAAACATTTTTGCTTCCACCATTATCTCACTGGCTGCTGCTGTCTAAATTAGGTAAGAACCACTCCCTTAAAATCCAGCTAACATCAAATTTACCTCCAATTGACTGTTGCCTTATGTAAAGAGAGCTTTCATTCTGGTATAGCTCTGCCAGGCCAAAAGAGAATGAAATTTACACTTCCTGGCTTAAATCAGATTTCCATCAGCTGTTCTGTTGACAAAGTGGATTAGCTTTGTGTAACAGTGAGCTCGGTGACAAACTGGACAGTACAGCACTAAGTGGAGTGAGACATTGTCAGCAAAAAAGCTCCTGACTATTCATTTTCATTGGGATTTTTAGTACTTTTCCTTTTAGACTTCTTGGGACAGGATTTTCCACCACTTTGCGAACAGGATTCAGCTGCACCTGCATGAGCTGAATGAAAATGTTCCAAGTTCTAAACAGAAGCGTTACACATCAGCAGGGCAACCTAAGGAAAAAGGCAATGAAGACTATGACTGACCTTTTTTTCCTTCTCCTTTACCCATTAAACTCAAAGTGTTTTTTTAGTAAGAAGCATCAGAGGCTGAACCACACAAACTTCTCCATGACACCAGGCCAGTGGTCCCAAAAATAATTTCAGATGATGACTTCTCCAGGTTAAATAATTTTCCAAAATGAGCTGTCTATTCACCTAGGAACTTGTTTGGATCATTGGTGTCTCAGTCAATTTAAATAAACCAGCACCTTTCATAAAACTCTAGAGGCATGAAAGGATAGAAAAAAATCCCCATGCAAAACAAGCAAATACCTAAATCAGTCCCCTCAAACAACGGGGAAAACAATGATTGAGAATGTTAATCTTCAGCTGAGAAGCCAGTTCCTCCTGAAGAGAGAAAGGCTCCACAGACCTAGAGATTTTTTTCACAGAAATTCCTACATTTTAGCAATTTTGGTTTAGGTATCTTGGCAACAAACATAATCTCACACACCAATGTAAAAGCTGCACTGGACATGCAGACAATGGGAAAATGCCCTATTGGCTGGACTATTTAGATATACAAAAGTCCTTAAACTTCTATTGGGAATTAAAACTCATAAAAAACCCTGCTTGATATTGAAATTAGGAAGTGTTGAGTTTGGAAGAGTTCAAGACAATAACCCATAGGTTTAGTGAGCAGTCCCTGACCCAGTCATGTACCCAGGGTTCTTCAAATAATTAAAAGTAAATAAAAATAAAGACACTGTCAGTTACTGTACATGTCACCCCATTTTGTTCTTTTGATTTTCCCTCCCTTCCTTTCTCCAAGATGAGAGTGAATTAAATGTGAATCCAGGTACTAAAATATGCACTAAATAGTAACACAACAGCGTTACTTCTGGTGGCCACTGTGCTCCTGAGCACCTGATAGGAGTTTAACACCCAAGTTCTCACTGGAGCAGAGGCAGGTTAATTCCAGCCAGCCCAGATGAACTGAGTTAAAACTGTAAGAATATAAAAATTGTATGAGCTCAAACCTTAACCACAGAATCATTAAGGTTGGAAAAGACCTCTAAGATCACTGAGTCCAACCTTTGACCAATCACCACCTTGCCAATTAAAGCACAGCCCTGAGTGCCATGTCCAGTTGCTAAGCTGTAATACTGCCTAAGAACCAGGATCCCATCTCTGACTGAGGCAAAGAGCAGATGGCTCAGGAAGAGGTCAGGACTCACACAACATTACAGTTTTACATCCATATAGCACCCTCCCATCTTCCAGCCATCCACAGCTTTCCTCTACTAAGCTGACTGGGTTTGCAGCCCCCCAGAAAATGTCCTCTTAAAGATTACAGGCTGACATGTGCCCTCAGCTCATGGAACAGGGAGTTTTGGTAGCCCACAGCTCAGGACTCTACTGATCTTGCATCTTCTAGCCCTGCTTATCTATGGGGATGGTTTGACAGTGCAGTGGGAGAGTCCTGCACTGTGTGAGCAGTGCAGAACTGCCTACCAGGCATCCTAACTCAGCATTTTGTGGACTGTGTTGAAACAAAGACATGAGGTTTCCTCTTTTCCCTGTATGAGCTGTACATGCCTGATTGTGTCAGGCACAATAAGGTCACACACTTTCATTCTGTGCTGCAGCCATTTTTCTGTGACGTCTGGCACAACACATCCTGGCAGCTGCTGCCTGGTGGGAACTGTGTTCTAGCTGTGAAACACTGGTCAAACATGAGAACTTAATCATACTTCAAGGGAAAATATTTATGCAATAGCACTGAATCAGGAAACCCACCTATTTTTGAGGTGGGAGGGGGTGAAATGCTCTAAAAAAATATTGTTTCCTCCAAAGATTAAACATTAGGAAGCCCTAAAGAATCTTCTTCACTAAGAAAATTGCTTGTTTGACCTAAATAGTTTGCTGCTAGAAGGCAACAAGAAGAATATGTCTGAAGATCTAGCTGTTATTTAATTATGCTATTCGAGATCAAGCTCTTGTGTCTCAACTGACTTTTGGGCCATGGTGACCTTTTCACAGACAAAGAAGCCCTCACCAAGATAGTTAACTTTTCCAGGAAGAGTTTTAGCATCCTATAGAAATATTAAACAATGGTTTAACAGCTTGACATAATTTCCTCTATTAGTACCTTTAATTGTCAACCCACAGAGGGTATAAAGCATTACAGCCTAGAAATCCACAATTTCCTTCCCTTAAATATTATTTACAGCCATTTAGAATGATATTTGAAATTGATAATTATGTTTCATTCCACATATTCTTAGAATAAAATCTGAATAGACAATTCTGTATTTGTGACATATATAGCTGATGGTCACCAATGGGATTTGTTAGGCTTTGAAGGATGGACAGTGCTTTCACAGATAAAGATGTTCATGTCATGTGTGGACAGAAAAAAATTATATTAATTCTGTGACTAGTTTATAAATATATTAAAGTCTGCAGGTTTAGTCAGATGTAAGATCATTTGAGTACCTTTTGAGTACACAGACAAGGGTGAGGCCCCCAAAAGTATTCATGAAGAGAAAAAAACCCAGCTGCTTTGAGAAAAAAAAGACTACTTTCCAGACTGCTTGCAGCTCCCTCAATTAACCAGAATCAAAACAAACCATTCTATATTATACACACAGAGAGACTATGAGTGAGCAGGAGTGTCTGGACTCCAACACAGCAGGACTGTGATGTTCATGCTGCTTTATTAATGCACCTAACACCATAACTAACTTAGGAGTCTAGGAGAGATGATTTACCAGGGCTTGGAGTGACAGGACAAGGGGGAATGGCTTCAGAATGACAGAGAGCAGATTTAGATCAGATATAAGGAAGAAATTGTTCCCTGTGAGGGTGGTGAGGCCCTGGCACAGGTTGCCCAGAGAAGGTGTGGCTGTCCCATCTCTGGAAGTGTCCAAGGCCAGGTTGGATGGGGCTCTGAGCAAGCTGGGATAGTGGAAGGTGTCCCTTCCCATGGCAGGGGTCAGAATGAGATAATGTTTACCAAAAAAACCCCCCAAACCATTCCATGATTCCCTGTTTCTGAGTCAGGCCGGCAACATACAACTGCTTAGGCCTTGTCTTTGGAAGACACAGCTCCCCAACATGTCAAGCTTCAAACATCCAACTGAAAATTACCAACTGTGTAATTTTCTTCACTAATTTTAGCCAAGGAAGTACATGAACAATGTGGTTCTTTTATGTACCTCTTCCTTCACTAAGTGTTGGAATGCAAAAACCTCTTGAATTCAGGCTTGTCTGTGACCATAATAGAAATCCAGATCAGGCAAAGTACCCTGATGAGAGCAGTGCTAAAAACATTTGGGTCCTTGAAACATTGTTTTGTGTTATGCTTTGAGTGGAAAGAGAACAGTGAAAATCAAAATCAACAGACAGTTTACACACATTCCAAGAAACACATGTGAGTCTTTTGAACTCAGAAAGTACTTCCTACATTTGCCAGTCACAAATTAGGCCTAACCTGAAATGCTTGAAATTAGGACTCACTATGGTTTGTAAAAATTAAGAAGCAGGCTGGGGGAAAAAAAACTCAAAGCAACCATGATCCACTGCAATTCTGGGGTATTTTTCTCAAGAGGAGGGCTATTGGTTATTTTTTCTTACATTAAGAAAGACTTTTGTGAGACTACACCTGAAGGGTTAGATGTTGGCTAGAGCTGAATAGGTTTCACTAGTTTCCACTGAGCTTTCAGACCTGTCAGATGAGACAAAGGCACTCATGCCTAGACACTTCATGATTTTACAAAATGTTGATTCTCATGCTCTGGAATCAAAAACCAGCTATGGGTCATAAGCAAGCACACAAGACAGAAAATACAATAAATAGTGTAACACCATTAACAGAAAGGGAGCCAGTAGATGATTAGCTAAAAAAAACAGAGAAGAATGAGAAAAATGTCTCTTACCTGGTCCAGATTGTTGTAAAAGTCAATACTGGCTGCACACAAGTATCTCCCAAGCAGAGTTGCATGGGTAGTAAAAATTGTGGCGACGGGAAGTTTCTGTGATCGAGACAGGATTAAACCCACTCCTGCCTGCCACTCGTGGAAGTGGGCAATTATATTGGGCTTGTCATCAAACTGAGAGGAAAGCTGAAAAGAAAAAGAAATACATGAAACATGCATTATCATGTCCATCATCCCAGCCCCAGAGAACTTTTCTTTTTCTTTTTTTGGTGAAGCTTTTTGTACTCTTGCTTTCCTTCTTGTGACAAAACAGTACAATTTTAAGAGGACATGTGCCTTGACTTCCATCAGCTCTAATCCTTAACCCAAGAAAAATGTGTGCTCTCTAGTTCCTCAGAACAGACCTCTTTCTAGAGTGTCAGGGGGCTCTGGCAAGCACGGTCACTCAGACTCCACACTAGGCAGCCCCACTACCCTTCTTCTGGAAAAATATAGCTGAATGACCAGTCAACATTTAAGTTTTAAATACAAATTTGATTTATGTTGAGATCAACTTCCTAAAAATCTTGGTTTTCAAACTGGAGAATAGGAACCACATCCCAAGGTAGTTTTGGTCTGCAAATCTCTAGGTTTAAAAACTGTACCTCTTTCAAAAACCAGGCTGTTAATGATCCAAAAATCACAGCATCGTTGGCTTCTCGGTCATGAAAAGGGATCCCTATGTTGCTGACTTCCCAAAATTCACCTTTCCACTTGTCCAGGTTCCAAGCTGCTGATCCTATATCAAACAGTAAGACATAAGGGCTGCCCTCTATCAGCCATCTTCCAAAAAAGACCTATGGAAAAGAGGCAAGGATAAGAAGGATAGAAAGAAAAGGTTAAAGTGAGTGTAAAGGCCAGTTAGCACAACAATCTTCATCCATCACATCTGAAGTACAGCATACAAACAATGTGTATTCACAGTCCTACAACTCAGGACTTGCAGTTTTCTTTGCAAAATACATAGAGTAATACTGAAGCAAAGGAAACTCTAACCTTTAGGAACATTTTATTTTTAAGTCTTTCATTTTAGATTTTCATTGCAATAGCAACTTCTTTTCTATGAAAGAAAAAAAACTTAGGAAGACTGCACTTGCTTGAATAATGAGGTCTTCTTATTGAAGTATCTATGCCAGTTCTGTTCTTATTTTAAAATTATCAGTTTATTTCAGTCATATTTGTCTCCAGTCTTTTGCTATCTACGCTAGATTACTGGGGAGAGGTTTTGTAGGACTGATGCTTGGTGCCTGTATCTACCATGACATTTCTTCCTTCTTCCCAAGCAGAGGGGAATCATTCCAATTCCATTTGGAAGAGTGGAAGGATCAATCAGAAGTGGAAGATCAATAAATCTCAATACCTAAAATCACATCAGGCTAAAAATGCAGCTTTCCTGCTTTGTCTCCATTGGTATATATAACCATTTCTAAGTGTATTCACAACTTCACTGCCTGCACTGGCTTGCCCAACCCAGCTGGGCCCACACTACAGTCTGCAAGGTGAAATAATTTCACATTAAATCTGCATCAAAACAGCTGGGACCTCAGGGGTTGAACCCAGCCCTGACGCTGCAATGAGCTGAAGAGAGGTCAGGTCTTGAAAACAAATAAGATAAAAGCTTTTGGCCTGTTTTCACAAAAAGTAGAAGGCATAACAAAGGCAGGTTTGCTCCTTTTAGCTCCTCATGTATGTATTTCAGACTGTCCAGATTTGCTATTCAGGAAAATGAGGTTAAAAAGCAGAGAACCCAGACTTCATCTAAATACGTGGTCAGGTTGTGGCAAGGAACACACCTGACCTGAGAAGTCTGGAAGCATTCCTAGGTCCCCTGGTTTAAAACCATCCATTGTGATGCATAAGCAAAACCCAGACATAAATGTTAATAGGATAAGTGCAGCTCCTGGAAACGAGAGCGTCATTATTGGAGATCAAAGCTATATTTGACATCCCTGGGACAGATTTGCTGCTGTATATGAATACTTATGCAGCACCATGCACGTGTTGGGCTGGCAGAGGTGGCTGATTAAATTGGATGCATTGCTGGAACAACATAAAGCGTTGCAATCAATTTGCCCCAGAAGTCTTTAGCTGTTTTCCAGACACAGGAGTGTTACAGAGGCAACATGGAAAACCTGATCAGTGACCTACAAAAATCTGATAAAGATAAGAAATGGCAGATTGGACCTTTCAGTTTGGGCCCATACAATTCAAGCATCATGTCAGTGTCCCCAACACTCCCAAGCTGTGGCACATACTCATCCAACAAAAGACATCTGCATAACAAGGCATTAGATCCTAAGAACAGCACAACTGCTCTTACAAAGGCAGACAACACATTGCCAGTGCCACAGCTAGTGACAACCCAAGAACTTCAGGAATTTCCATACTGAAGTGTGTCAATGCCCTCAGCAACAGTAAGAATCCTTCCCTGCTGCTGCCTCTGATGCTCTCCACATCTGTTCAGCACACAGTAGGAGCAGACAATTTTTCCTCCTGCAAACTGGCATCTCCGAGGGACTCAACACTGAGCCAGAGCATAGGCAAGTTCTACATCTCTGATAAGGACTTCAAGAAAGGAGGTTAAATTTAGCATGAGTTACCTTCCACCCATTTTCAGGTAACCAAAGCTGCTTGCAGCTTAATAACTGTCCATCAACACAGCAGATAATCTATTTCTTTTAGCAGATAGCCTTTATAGGAAGAAGTTTATTCCCACTTCATTGTTGGAGAAACCGAGCCTCAGAAAGGCTATGAGATCACACAGAAAACACTGGTTAAAAATCATGTTGGAAAGAGAGAAAATCCACTTCTTGTGTTGTGGTTTAGCCTCTCTTCTCAGGGAACTGACAGCTGGTTGCACTGAACTGAGGAAGTGGATCCTTTGTCACCACAGTACTTTTCTCAAGTCTTTTCTGGTTTTCTTCTCAATATTTTTATGCTACATTAGAAAATCTGAGAGCTAATGGAACACTCTTCTCATTCCCATGCAAGAATGTGAAATAAGGGCACAAGGTAAGGTCATGTTATATGTACTAAAATCTCACCGTACTTTAGAGACCAGATAAATAAGTCATTAATCCAGTTAAGCAGCCTTGCAGATAAATGACTGTTAAAACCCATAATTGGATGAACTGGTTCCTCCTCAAAAATAACCTTTAATGAATTGACTCTGCTGTTCTAACAGTGGATTCCGAGCCTTTCCCATTGTGACATTGACCAGGACTGCTGTGTCAAGTGGAACGACAAGAGCATTAACCCAAACTTTAATCTCCTCAGAGTCAGATTTGTTGCCCTGGGGAAGCAGCAACACATCTGATTTACCTGACACCCTTGGCTTTTCATGGTGTCCATTGCCTTCTTAACTGCAGGGTTTGGAGGTTCAGAGAATTCCACTTGAGTCTTCACATTCTGCTCAAAATAGGGGCCAATCAGGAAATAGTTTTCACCCCATTCATCTGCTGTAGTTTTGGCTTTTGTCTGGATCACAGTGTAAATGCCTCCCACTGCAAAAGAAGATCACAAAAAACAAAAATTAGAAAGGGGCACAGGCTACAGATCTCTGTACTAAGCTCCAATCCATCTGTGGATCAGATACACTGCTAGTTAAATCCCTTCACATATGTAGGCTTTAAGTGAAATCCAGCCTCAATCAAATAAATAGAAGTTCAGTCTCTTAAATGGTATCAGAGCTTCCCTGTTCAGTTGGGGGATTAAAATCCTGGGCCTCATACTTCCACTCTCTCATGTCTGATCTTGATTCTGCTGCATCCCAAGCACAGCCTTCTGCTTTTGTTTTATTGCCTCAGTTATAATTTTCAAACCTATTTTTCATCACATGGTATGAACTGAGCTTGTTTGACACACAAACTGAGCTTGTTTGACTGGTGCCTATAAAAATGGACTTAACCCAATATCCTCAAAGCATAAGGAGTTTTGTTGCATTATGAGTCTTGAAGAGTTGTTAAAGTTGAAGGGAATGTAGCCTACACTGACTACATAAATGTCTGTAGCATCTTTCACCAAAATAATGTCTGCTTTAAAGGCAAATGCACCATTCAAATGTGTAAGAGAATCCAGCAGCATCCCTTGCCAAGTCAATACACATCAATCCATTCTTGCACATGGTGTGCAAGAGTCCCTTAGCTGCTCTTGCTCAGAGTTGGCCATAGCCAGCCCTGGAATTCACACACTGGCAGGGCAAACCTCTCTTTGCTACAGTGCCCAGGGTGCCAGGCAGTGGAATTTCACCGCCACCAAGTCAGAAGAGCCATAGGGCATGCTTGAGTCCAGCAAGGGGGCAGGATGGTGAGGGAAAAGAAAACCTGAGGCCAAGCAGCTGCTGCACACCAGAGACAATGAGCGTAGCTCCAGCAAGGTGGGAGAGAGGGAGCACAACAGGTACAAAGAGCAAAAGGAACACTACAGAAGGGATTGCCCCTACATAAATTTTTTTCTCTCCACTGAATGTTGAAGCTTTGGAAATATTGGCAGCACTCTGGGGATGTCCAGCAGTGATATCAAAATTACCTATGGAGCCAGCACTGAAAACTCCCAGGGATTGAGAGCTGGCATGCTAGGCTCACCCTTTTAAAGCTATTGGGATATCCAGAGGTGCCAGTGCACCATATTCAATATAATTAAAAACCTTGAGAAGTTACCTAATTCTCCTGAAAAATCTGCCACTGCTATGTACAATACGGCAGCTGAAGTTGCTCAGCACTTTGGGAGATTAGTTCCAGATTAATTAAACTGCATCCCCTGACAAACACAGAAAGCCTTCTGCAAAGCCTGCTGTCTTGCAGCCCTGGAGAGCCAAATGACAGAGCTACAGTTTTAATTATGCTCCTAGAAAATAAATTGTTCACTTAAATGCCTTTTCTCTACAAATATCCCATTTGTTTTGAATGCTGAAAGGACCTCTGGTCTCAATATTTTCATGTCTCAGGATTCTAGGTATTTACAAAGAGGAAAAAAAAATGCAGTTTCAATCTACCAGCTTGCTAAGTAGAATTAGTACAATAAATTATTACCCTTAATAATTCAAGACTTAAGAAGACAAGAACCTTACAGATGTCTGCTCCTAAATCAAGCTGTCAGTTCAAGAGTTTCATATAATGTAGCTATGGAATTGCAGAAGGAAACCTATGCATAACACCATTATTCTCCCCTTCTGCAGGACCAGAAAGCTTAAGAAACTAATTTATAGTCATCATATTCTTCCATGGCTGCTCTGGACAGGGATTTAGAGCAATCTTAGATAAATAACACCGTATTTTCCCTCCAAGTTCCTCTGCTCAAGCTGAAAGAGTCTATTTGAATAGCTTGGATTCAGATAAACATAAAATTTTAATTATATGAGACAAATCAGAACATTCAACCTAAAAAGCAATAGTTACGATGATACCTCTGTTTTTATGGGGTGGTAAATTCATCATAGGAGCATAAGAGGCCTAAATCCAAAATAAGATAAATATGAGGCTTGGTAGAAATCTTAGTCATGAAACTGGCTGGTTTGAATTGGCAGGGATACAGAGCTTAGAATGAGGAAAGATTTTAGTGCAGGGCAGCCTGGTGATCCAGGAAAAAGTGAAAACATGACTTGCAAGATGAAAGACACTAAATACCACAATAAAGCTGTATATGCCTAGAGTGAAGCAAAGCTCCTTCCCCCATCCTAGGAGTGTGGATCAGCCTCTTCCACACTGCAAAGGGCTCAACACTGGGATTGGTAACGTAGCTGAGTTTCCACAGCCACAGATTTCAAGAGAAATGGGGAATCTGCAGCTCAAGGGCAGCGCAGAGCCTGGATCTTTGTTTCACACAGCCAGCATCTGAGTGTTTCTTTTCACAAGGTTATCCTTAGGATCCCTGTGTGCCCTAAAGGGCCAAAGATGTATGGAAGGCCTCTTATGGGGGAAAGAATGGAGAGTGTGCCGTGCTCTGCTGTCATAATCTGTTGCACAGCAAGGTAAAAAACATTTCAGGGCACTGATTTGCCTGAAATGCACTAAAAAGTACTTATGATAAAATCCAAGGAGTACATTTTACAGGCTGTTAAAACTCCTCAGAAGTTAACTGTGATAAAAGCAGTGCTACCTGGCCCCCAGACCTGCTTTTGTCTTCCCTGTTACTGTGGAAATATGACTCACAAAGCATGTCTGTGCATAAGGTTTAACTGACAGCGGAGGGAAACTGCAAGTGAAACTATGTATGTAGGAAGTGTTGGGTATAACTTAAAAAAGACATCTTGAGAAGAACAGAGCAATGTCTAGAATAATGTATTGATTTTTGAAATTACACTTCTCCATAGCAAACTCCAGGAACAGATTATATATCTTTTAAGAGCTAGTTTCTATATGCTCAGTTGCTCTGAATTCCTTGGAAATATCTGTGTCAGTAAGCAAAACATTACCTATCCTACTGAGTAGCAGAGTAAGGGTTTACATGTTCAGCTCACAGAATTCTCAAATTGCTTCAACAATTTGGTAAGCCTTCTTTTTCTTGTCTAATACAATGTTTTAGGTCATACTATAAACAGAAAACCTTGCCAAACAACAGGGATGTACCAAAATGTTGCAAGTTTCTCTATGCTGCCTCTGAAATTTTGTACTTTGAAACAGGGTTAAAACAAACAAGAAATGACAAAATGAGAAGCCGATAGAGAATCAGCAGAGATCAGAACAAGAGAACTGGTTTGGAATATCACAGACAAGGGGAATTAGCAGTAAAATGTTGATACAGGAATAGTTTAGTTTTCTGATGCTCAACAAAATGCTTTATTCAAATATATTAATTTTTAGTCATTTAAAAACATCATTGAAATAAAAATATTTTTATTATTTCTTTTTAAAACATGCTTTTAAACTTTCCACCAATAAATGAAATCAACTTTCAAAGGAAATCAACAAAAATTCTTTCCCCCACCTATCTCTTTTCCATTCTTCCTCCTGGTTTGTTTTGTTTTGTTTTTTTCTTTAAGGAAAAAATAACTGGCACAAAAAGGAGAGGTCAGATATTTGGGAAAGAGGGATTTTGTTAATTTAAGGGAAGTTTGATGTCTTTTTACTGACCTCTTTAAAAAATAGAAGATAAAACCAAAATACTATCTCAAAAAATTCCACAGAATTATTTTTAAAGTCTAAACCTTTTTAACTATGCTAACACTACTAGAATTTGTCTAAAGGAGTTCTCTGCATCACTCCAGCATTTTCTCTTTTCCTTGTTTCAAGTCCTGCTGCATTATTTCTTTTGTATATTTAAAATCCAAGCAGCAGTTAGAGCTTGTCCTCCTACCCACCCCACACTGCAGAAGGACAGAATGAAGGAGCAGCAGAAACCAAAAATGAGGGAGAGAAATAGGAAGTGAACTATGGAAGCGAGACAGAAGTAAGTGGAGATTGTCACTGATCCTTTCTCACACACCTTTGCTACACAGAGAGAGCATCAGGATGATTCCAGGGCTCTGCAGCTTCTTTGCTATGTCCTCACCAGGCCACTCTGGAGGCATTAAAGCTTCCCTGAGAACCATGAGAGCCACAGGATCCTTGGGAGCAGCATGAGCCCAGGCTCGGGACTCAAACTGCCACAATCACTCTCACATCAATTGTTTCACTGTTCTCCTCAGAATGTGTCTTTGATCTGCACAGGTGTGATAAAAATTTGGATTGAACTTGTTTCTAACATTTCATTGGAATCTGATTGATTGATTGATGGTTTGTTGAATAAAAATAGGCTGAAAAATGTGTCAGGTGAAAAACAACCAGCATCTTCAGCCAACAGATATTTTTCCTGTGGTTTTTGGACTATGTTTGTGGCCAGGACTCCTCAGAAGACAGATTTCCACATTCTCTGAAATTCTGACATTCCAAACATATTCTGAAATAATACTGAACCATTGAAACTTATGACAGATGTCCACAATTGAGAAGCTATTTCTGTGTGCATCATCCCCAGTGCACAGGATTTCATTTGGAATTGATTTGACATTGATATTCCAGCCCACTCTATAAATGCACAGAGCTCTGAGGCTGTGCTTATGCCAAGTTTATGCCAGCACATCCCCACTCCCCAAAGGGTGTTACTTCAGCTGTGTCACAAATTACAGTAATCACCTTCTCCCAAGGAAGTTTCATCATGGGAAGACACAGAGGAGGGAAAATGCTGGTCCTACTGACTTCAGTGGATTCAGGATTTAATTTCCAAAAGTCCAGTTTTTCACCAGAGAGGCTGAACTGAGATCTTTGCTCCAAGGAGAGCTGAAACAAGTTTTGTTTTTAGCACAGTCTCCATTCCAATGGGGATGGAATAAAAATATTTGAGATTCATCTACCAGTGACTCTTGAGCTAAGCTGTTCACAGCTGAATGATGACACAAGCTGGCTGTTTGCCCAGCATTTTTAAGCATTCTTCTACTTTCTATCTAAAAACTGTGAGTGGTACAGCAAGGGATACTAATCTAAATATCACTGGAATTATTTTCAAGACATCTTTCTAGAGAAAAAGGCGGATCTTGAACATTCTCAGCCCTTCTAACCAATGTGTCAGAAATCCCACCACAGACAAACTCAACGCAGGCCCAAAATCTTCATAGCTTGGTAGCCACTTCTTTTGTGCTCCTGTACTTAAAGCTTTTAATAGTCTTCATGCTATGGAGGAAAGAAACCATCCTTTTTTCCACAGTTGTATGACCAGGCCTCGTTTTACTAGAGCATGATGGCCAGGAGAGAAAGAAAGAGTTAAAAATGCTGATCTCCCCCATGATTACCACCAGATTTTTTGCACTGCAATGGACTAGGACCCTTCACTGCCTGCATTTTTCCTCTTCTGCCACACAAACACTGTAGATCCACTTCACATAAGGTTTTGCCTATCAGTGAAAAGCCAACTAAAGTGAGGGAAATCCCACAAAAAACCCTACTCATTTCTTATTTCTTTGGCAGAGGATTTTCAATGCAAGAGGATTTCAATATTGGTTTTGGTTTAAGTGGCAAGTTCCCTCTCATGACTTGGAGGAAAGGTGAGGGAGAGTGACATTGGCAGATGAGCCTTTTTAATTTCCCATTTTCTCCTTCAGCTACCTTACCTTTGCTTGCTCAGACAGAGTAGAGTGAGAGGTGTAACTGAGAGGCCAATGTTTTGTGTCAGAGGATGTAACTTAGCACAGGCTGCAGCCAGGACAAAAAATACAAAAAGGAAACATGGAGAAGTAGAAACTCTTCCTTGTTAGAGCACTTTTTAAATTATCCCTTCTTAAAAAAAAAGGAGAGAAAACTCCCCTGTTCCAGCTGCTGACAAAGAAGAGATGAGACTCTGGAAATAATGGATACTTGTAGATCTTTGAGCCCTGAGTTCATACAACCATCTTCTTCCCTACAGCTACACCTCATGCCGCAGTAACAACCAGCACCATCAGTGAAATGCCATGGAATGCTTGCTCCCTCTCTACAGAATCAGATATTCTCTGGTTTGCAGGACTCCCTTGCCATCCCTGGCTCTGAAGAGGTTCAGCTCTGCTCCTGTAAAAGTCATTGGTTACAGTGTGTGGGGATGGATATTCACCTGTGAGCTCTGCCATCACCTTCCTCACAGGAGAGAGGACAATGCAGCCTGATTGTCAGTGCCACAAGAGAAATGGAGGGATTATTAAGAAGCAGCACTTGCCCAGGAGGAAATGTACCCAAGCACCTGGTGATGCACCATAATTAACATAAAACTGGGACTCACTCCTGTGGGCAGCAGCAGCTTTATGCCACCTCAGAAATGCAAACCAACTTCAGGCTGAGCTCCTCTGACATACCTTTGCATTGCCAGAAAGGAAGACAGAAACCTTCATGTTAAATGCTCAAAATAAGCTTGTCAGGCAATAAATCCAGATAATGTTTATCTTGCCCTCTATGTTAGGAACATGTGCAGCAGCACAAACACTAAAACATGCAGTAGAACTAAATCTCTGTGTGGTCAGTTTATTTCATCAAATAAACAATTCCTCCTGCTAAAGGAGCTAGGAATATACATTACAATCTATTATTTCCTAAGCTTATATATCTTCTGTGATGACTCTCCCTGTATTTTGCTGTCTACTCTCTCTCACAGTGCTGTATCATTTTCCCAGAACTGTTTATAAAAGTTAGGTCACCAGGGAACAGTTCTCACCACATGACTTAGACATTCAATTGCCTGGAAGATATAGAAAAAAACCCCCAAACTCTTAGTATCAAGAATTTACCAGAAAAATAGGCTGAAAAAGGATTATAAAATTTAATAAATTATAATATATTATATTTTGCACAGATGTTTCTAGTTGAGCTTGGTTAATGGAAGCTTTGCAGAAGGTCAGATTCTAATGAAGAAATTGCTTTCCATTCCATGTTCCTTCAGCCCTGTCTGAATATATGGGCTTGGAAAGTGGTGTAAGCAAAGGCACCTTATTTTTAAACACACTGAATAAAACTGACTTTATTAATATTAATTCTCTCACAAAATGTGTGAATAGTAAATTTTAGCTGCGTCAGTTGATTTTGCTCCAGTGAAGTCAGCCAGAGCTCTGTGGATGATTAAATGATTCACTACATTTTGTACATGCTCTGGGAAAATCTAATTGGGTTATCTTCTCTTAAAAATCTTGTGTGATATCTACAACCCCTGGGTCCAGATGACTCAGAAAATATGTATGCTGTGGAGTTCAGAGAAGTCAGTGAGAACTCCAGAATTTCCTAGATTTCTGCTGCCATCTGCTTGCCAGAACCTTACTTATTACTTACTTATTATGCACACTGCAAAAGTGAATGCTGCATGCTCCAAGTTGTGGCCTTAGTAATTTAACTCTAAAAGCTTGGCTGAAGCTACTGAAAAACAAGCCCACAGGGATTCAAACGGCCAAATCTACTCTGTCTCACTTCTAGGTATTGATAAGGCTCTCCACCCTGAAAAAGCAATGTAAACCAGCAGAAATTATCACAGAACAGTAATTCCAGCATCCCCATGGGGATAACCCCCAGTACTGCCTGTTCCTCTCACACACATTTCCTCTTTAAAGTTAAATTCTTAACAGTTTACAGATCCCCTCTCCTGATTAAACTCTATTTATCTGCCAGGAAAATAACACACAGGAGGTCAATCATTTACTCATACTAACTCACTTTTGCAGTGAAAATGGAAGCTTGCAGAACTACACCTACTTGAAAGGGGATGATTTGATGAATGGATTAGAAATGGAGGCAGGAGGATTTTTGCCTAATAAGCAGTGTGCCCTCTGCCTGACCAGCAGCAACCAATGAACAAATGAAGCCCCTGTCTGGCACCACCTGTGTTTGCAAAGAGCAGTCCAGAAGAGTTTTAGCTGGCACACAAAGGCCGCTGGTCATTGACTCCTGGGTTTTGTTCAGTGGCTGTACACAGCTCTATTTATTTATTCCCCTTCCAGGCCTGGCCTCTTCTCCACACTGCTCTAGAAGGCTGAGGGGGGGCTGCTAAACTGCTGTGCATCTGATCTCTGTTGTACAGCTCATTTCCATGCACGACATTCCTAACTGAATTTGCATGGAAGGCAAAACCTAAGTATGTACAAAGCAATTTAGATAGCTGCACACTCAGACTTATCACTTAGATGTTCAACCCCCCTCCCCCTCCCTCCCTGGTGGTGGAACACAAAAAGACAGAGAGATATCCTGGCTCTGCCCATCCAACACAAGCCCAGGCAGATGCAGCCCACGCTCAGCATGCACAACTACACACCTGCACTTCTCTCCGTCCAGCAGCTCTGCAGCCCTCTCCAGTCTCCCTGTGAATGCCTTTCTTCTCCATCCTCTCCCTCCCTCCCTCCACTCCTGAGAAAACAGCAATACTAACCCCCCAAGTGTGGTACAAACCTTTGTTGGTAACCTCCCAAGAAATTTCAAAGAGCAACAAATCCTCCACGGGCAGGTCTTCATCCTCACACTGAAGAAGCCCATTCAGAGATGTCATGGACAGGGATCTTGCCAGTGGCATTTTCTTCAGCCCCTGAGTGCTCACCACGCAGGCCACAGCAGTCAGCAAAGTCCAGGTCCCGTGGCAGTGCTCTGCAGTTCTGGTTAGAGCAGTCTGCCTGTGTGCTGGGATCCCAGGAGAAAATTATTCAGATAGCTGGGAGCTAATGGGTTTAAACTGTCTGACCACCAGCATTAAATTGGCTCAGTGAAATCCTCAGGGCTTGAGAAGCAGCTGCAGGGAGAGGTAAGAATTTAACACTGACCTGAGAAAGGTCTCAATTGTTTTGGGGCCACAGCTCTTTCTTTGTCTTCTCTCAGAAGGAGGTAAAAAAGGATTTTTAGCTCCAGAACCACAGCATTCAGTCTCCACCAGCACCTCAGGAACAGTTGACATTGGAGGGTTGTAAAGTCAGCACCGCCCTGAGCCAACTCCAACAGGGAGGACACTTTGAGTTCACCACCTGATTTGAGTCCAGCCCCTGAGTCCTCCCCTCCAGACACACCCTCCCCTTACACCCGTGGAGTTTTCCTACCTGCTGGCCGTCTGCAGGAGTTAGAGTACACTCATTTTACATGATGTCTCTCAGGTTCCTTGCCAGGTTAAATGCTGTTAACTCTTCTTTTTCAGTTCAGCCATCTGTAAGCCTAAGTTTACTACATCTCCTATCTCCACAATTATCTCCAGCTCTGCTCCCAGGACTCTGCATCAGCTGTTGGCTGCTTTAGCAGCTCTGCAGCCCTGCCAGCTTTTACAGAGCCACAAAGGCTCTACCCCCGTTTTGGCATGCACTCTGCCTCTCCTTGCAGTCCTGTCCCTGATTTTCCACCTGTTTGGTTTTTTTCTATACCACAGGTCTTTCCTGGCCTCTGGGCCCATGTCCTCCGCCCAGGGAGCTTAGTGAGTACCAAGTCAGGGCACAGCATGCCCCTGTCTTCTCCAGCACAGAGCTGGGATGCTGCAAGCACTGAACACACATTGACAGAGATTGTTGGTCCCTAACTCACAGCCCGAGATCCTCACAGCTCCCCGGAGCAGCTGCCTGCTTGTTAGATGCTTATATTACATATCTGGTTGAGAAGCCAGTGCTTCTGGGACAGCTGTGCCAGCTGGCTCTGTTTCTGAGCTTAGAGCACAACCTGCCCAAAACCCACAGTTCAGCAGGGAGCAAATCTCCAGGTGAGCTTCAGGACATCTCTAGCACTGTGGAGAATACCACTGCAGCAGCAGGCATAGGAGGAAAGGCTCTGAGCTCACCTAAGGCAAAACAAGTCTGACAATTAGTTTAGGAGACAGGCAGCCCATCAGCATAGAAGTCTCTTAGACATAATACATAATGCATGGCACAGCTGAGCCTGCCTTAAAGAGTACCTACTCCCCACAAGACTTGCTCTTCCACTTCCACAATCTGTGCCCTCTCTGCATTCACGGCAGTCAGACCCACCCCTGAGCTGGTGGTTACAGCTCACTGAAAAAAACCTAAGGGTGCAGGAAACGCTTTTTGCAGAGTTAAGAACTGGAGCTGTCTCAGAAAAGAGCCTGATAAGAGGCCAGGGATATTCAGGGGTTTGTTGGCTGAGTGTCATTTTGTCTCAATGGCTTGAGTTGCCCTATTCACCAGTTTCTAAAAAAAAGGCCTGGCCCAGAACCATTATTTTTGGAGCAGCTGTGGCTTTTACTACCTGCAGTAGGTAGGAAACCAGATCATCCACTACCTAAAAAACCATGCTATTTTCTTGGGTCGGCTGTCTGTCTCTGCCCCAAGACGCATGGGATGGTTCTGAGGCAGCCTGCGCTCCAAAGAATGAGTCTGGACTCTTCACTTTTCAGTCTTCAGGTTGTTTATTATTTCTTATCTACAAAATTTTCTTTCTGCCCAGCCAAGGTCTGCACAGCAAGGCAGCCACAAGCACTCTGACCACCCCCAAGGCGGTGTCATCTTTATATACTACAAACTACATATATCATATTTACTTTTAATTCCCAGTACCTATCACCTATGTTAGACAGTGCACTTCTACTCTAAACCAATCCCCAAGTGCCAACATCACAGCAGAAAATGGAGAACAAGAAGAAGAAAGAAGAAGGACGAGACACGCCCTGATTCCTCCATCTTGTCTCCATAACCCCTATACCAAAAAACCCCAAAATCTATATTTCCACCCTGTAAATACATCATTCTTGCACCATTCAAACCCGTGTGGCTCTCATGTCCTCATACACAGGTGGCCATTCGCTGGAAGGATCAAAGTCAAGCCACCAGGTGTTCCGGGCAACATGCCAGGGTCTCCGAGCCCCCCGAGAGGGTTTCCAGCAACTCTGGACATCCAGAGGGATGTGCTGAATTCCCACATTTCCCCCTTCTGTTTGCACCAAAAACACCTCTTTTGCAACTCAACTCAAGAGTTGCCGCACACACAAAAAGATGCATGGCACGATGAGCACGAGGACTAAGAGCACTATTAAAACATAAAACCCTATTCTTAGAAGTTCCTTCCACAAAGGAGAAAGATCAAAAAATTCAACCAAACCATTGATCCAAGACCCAGTGATTTCACCAAGTTTCTTTACACTGTCTTTTATCTTTTGAATATTTTCGTGAATTGACCTCGAGTGATCTGAGAGATTCATGCAGCACATTCCTTCGTATTCTTCACACTCACGTCCATGTGCAAGCAGCAGATAATCAATTGCCACTCTGTTTTGAAGAGTTGCCTGTCTTACACTGTCTGTGTCTTTCAACATGTCGCTCAGCGCAAGAGAGATGGATTGAGCATGTTTGCTCAACCAGCAACCCATGTGGTCCAGTTGAGTCAAGGCCACCCCCAACGCTGTCTGAGGTGAGAAAATTGCTGTTGCAATTCTCCGTGCCTTGTCCCAAGTGTACACTCCATCATCACAATCCGCACTATAATGTTGCAAGGGTCTTTTCTCTTTATGTTTTTGTTCTCTCAATAATTTCGAATCTGGTGACAACATTGAAATCCTCCCAATGCTGCATGGACCGCCTTTGACATTTGCAGGGATGCCATGCCAAATTCTGTCCCCACAAATGAAAAAGAATCCTTGTGGCAATTGCACTGGAACTTGGAGCGATCCTCTGGTTGTCGCCTTGGTGTATTTGCACCAAGCCGATGCATTTCTATAAAAAGCATGATTCGGAGTGACATCAATGGTCTTATTTGTTTTTGTCACATCCGGGATTTCAAATTTCATGCATAGTTCCATTGTCGTGGACCCGAAAATTTCCAATTCCTGAGGTTCAGTAGAAGCCACAGGAAGGAGACGTGTCCAAGAACACCACTCATTCACAGGATCTTTAACGACCTGCAAAATCTCAACTGGAGAGTGTCCTGGAATTGGCCATTCGTCCACTGGCAATCCAACCATGCATGTCGAGAATGGTCTCCCTGGTCTTGAGTGTGTCAGGCAAATACTATCTAAATTTGCTGCCTGGGCTAAAGCCTCCCAAACATTTTGTTTTGGTTGATCAATAGGTAAATTTGTCTCGTTGCTTAAAGCAACAGATGAAGAGATGAGGCACATGAGCATTATGAAGCTCATGACTTCACTCTTGTTGAAAAGCATTGCCACTTTTGTCACTCAAACCCCAAAGGAAAACCCTCAAAGTCCTTGTTCTTTTATTTTTCTTCCGAGTCGTTGTCTGCAGCTTGAGCCTCTTCTTCCGTCTGCATGCCTGTTTCTCTGCTTGCGGGATCAGTGCTCTCTTGCTCTTGTGTCCGATATGGCGTCACGTGTTGCGCTGACACCCACTTCAGACCTTGTTCTGTGGAAACACAAGCAAAACCCTTGCCTCACGTGATTCGTTTGAAGGGACCCTCTATTTGTCCAGTTTCTGGGTTTCTGATCAAAACCAAAGGATTCTCCCTCAGTTTTGCCTGAGAGCTGTTTGAAAAATGTCTCAAGATTGGCAGATTGGGCTCTGAAAATGAACTGTTAAGAAAATTCAACACATACAACACTTTGTTCAATTTCATGTGAGGCGTCGCCTCTGGCTCCCCCCTTTTCTGTCTGTCCAAAAGGGATTTCAGGATATGATGTGTTCTTTCAATGATTGCTTGACCTGTGGGAGAGTATGGAATACCAAATGTGTGTCTGACACCCCACTTTTTCAGAAATTTGTCAAGCACCCTGCCTGTATATGTTGGGCCATTGTCTGTTTTTATTTCTTGAGGTACACCTAATGATGCAAATGCTCACAGAAAATGTCGACAAGCGTGTTCTGCTGTTTCCCCTGTATGTGCTGAAGCAAAGACTGCTCCCAAAAATGTGTCAACTGAAATATGAACATTTTTGAGCTTCCCAAATGATGGATATTTTGTGACATCAGCTTGCCACAGTTGAAGACTTTGCAGTCCCCACGGATTGACTGCTCCTGTGGAAGCAGGTGGCTGCACGAGCTGACAGTCTGGACAAGCACTAATGATTTCCCTCACCTGACTCTTTGTGAGACAAAAGGATTCCATCAGCGCCTGTGCATCCTGGTGAAAAAATGCGTGGCTTAATCTTGCCTGCTCAAAAATGTCCGTAAAGGTTTGTGAAATGGGCATTGTCAACCTGTCTGCCTGAGCATTCCCTTCTGCTAGAATCCTGGAAGTGATGTGTGTGCTCTGATGTAAGTGATAAAATATTCATGTTCCCTGCTTTCTAGCAATGTTTTCATGCTTGCCAGGTATGAATATAAAACTTCATTGCTGGCCTCTTTCAAAAGAGAACCTTCCAATCATTTGCTGAGGGCGTCTGCTTGACGTTCTCCGATTACTGTCCTGTCTGCTCTTGTGTCATCGCCATTACTTGTGTCAACATGTGCTGACGATTCTGAGCGCTCTTTTTGGCATTTCCCAGACATGGCAAGGGATTTCCTTCCACATCCGTCTGAGAATAACATTCTTTCACAGAATGTCTTCCTCTCCCGCATTGTGGACAGAGTGGCCTTTCCATCTTTGGTGCATGCATTCGCTTGTGCACATGCTTGTGGGCAGTTCTTCTTCATGTGTCCAAACGCCCCACACTTGTAGCATTGTCCTCCCGATGAGTTGTTCTTCTTTTGAATGGTTGTGAGAACTTTGTCCATCTTTTCATTCTGCTGTTGAAGCATTTTCTCCAGCACTTTGTCTTCAAAGTTTTTCCGAGTGTCCTCTCATCTGTTCTTCCCATTCTCCTCGCAGCTCCTCCCTCACGATCGATGCAACGTGCTGAGGTGTTCCCACTTTGCTGCATGCCTCCATTAACTCTGCCAAGGACGGCCATCCAGGGATTGCACTGATGACCCGCTGACAATCCGGGTTGGCATTGCCGAAGGCTAGACTTTCCATGAGAGGTCTCTTCACCACCTCATCAGTCACTTGTCGATCCACAGCTTGTGTGAGTCGATCTATGAATGATGAATATGGTTCTGTGGGACCTTGTCTGATGCTTGAGAATGGAACGTCTGGAACTCCTGCTGCAGCAATCTGTAGAATCGCTCTTCGCACTGCTTCCTTGATGTCATTCAACACTCGTCTGGGGAGTCGCACTGCTTGCTCTGCTGGATTGTCATCTGGAGGATCCCCTGCTAACTGTGCCACTGTGAGATTCACTTTTGGCCCGCCTTGGTAACCATTCCTCAAGTCTGTGAGATACCTTCTCCATCTTCTGTCCCAGATGAGATTTTGCATGTCGGTGAGAATCATTGACACAAGGCATCGGATGTCATATGGTGTAAAATCATACATATTGAAAGTCCCCTTCAAGAGCTGCTTAAAATATGGTGAATTCAGCCCATTGTCTTTGATGGCCTTTGCTAAATCTTTGATCACATCGTGACCCATCCTGTCCCACCTTGGATTCTGACCCTGTGCATCATATGTCACTGGTATTATGAGATCTCCCGAACCTTGCAATAAATCCTTTTAACAACGCTTTTTTGATGTTTTTCCAATCCATTGTTTTCACTGGCTCTTCTTCTTCCTCCTCTGGAAACTGGAAACATGCAAATTGGTATTTGCATGCACAGTGGAGTTGTGGAGGTCATTGGTGTCTCCGAGGTCCACATTCTTTGCCTTGAGGTCTTTGGCCTCGCTCCTAAATCAGAAAAAGGAACTTGAAATTCTCGTGGTTGTGCTCTCTTGGCTCAAAAGAATGTATCAAAAGAATGCAGAAAACTCTTTGCTGCTTCCACTGCTGAAAACATCCATGCTGGAATTCCCTCCGATGCAATGATTCGTTTCATGTCTTCTTGTGGTTGTACTTCATCTGAAGTGTCTTGAGCTTCACGAAATTCCGAAGTTGAAGGATAATCCATTTGTTGTGGTGGTGTTGTTCTTCTCGGTGTGGCTTTCTTCTTAGAAGTTGTTGGAAAAAATCGCTGCATTGTTGCAGTCCTGCCACCAGATGGCGTTGTGGCTTGGCTGAACAGGTCTGGCATGCCCTGCACTGTGCTCATCCCACCATAAGGTGGCGCTGTCATTTGCCTGGGCGACCGTGATGGTGTCACAAACTCGATCGGCTCCTGCTCGGCTGACTGCAGCACTCGCGATTTTGAGTGAGACTGAGACTGTGCGATTTTTGACTGAGCTAGCAATGGAGATTGGATACGTGACCGTCTCTCTGGGATAGGACAGTTTTGGAGCTATTCCAAAACTGCCCCTTCCTCGCCCTAGTCATCACAGGGGATCGGACCCGCCTCCGACTGCGCTCCGCCCGCACCTTCCCCGCACGCGCGCCCTCGGGAACGCCTCCTGTCTCCGCTAGACTGACGTCACTGTCTCCGTCCCGTTCCACCTCCGATGTCTCCTCCCTAGTTTGATCCGTCTCTGATTCTCTCTCCTCCTCCTCCGACGCTGTATCCACATCCTCCACCGGCGCATGCAATTCCTTCCCGGCTTGTGCCTGTGCCCGTGCCGCAATTCGATCAGACATTCGCGTCCCGACTTCCGGGTACGGCGTCATCACCACGCGCCTCCTGCGTCTCCCTTCGGGTGCCGGCTGGGGCTCTGCAGCTGCCCTGCCAGGTTTATCCCCCGCGTCTGACGCTGTGGCCTCGGTCTGAAAGCCCTCCCTGTATGTCTCACGAGTCTTGCCCCCCGCGTGCACTTCTGGCATCGTGCAGCTTGAAATCGCTGCCGCCACCGGTGCCACGCCCGCAGAAACCGCGCCAGATCCTATGTCTCCCACCGCCTCCATGCCCCCCCCCGCTAGCTAGCACCGCCGCCGCGCGACCGCGCCTACCGTGAGAGAGCGCTTCCCCCTCCCCCTCTGGTCCCGCTTCGACCCCGCTTCCCGACTCTGCCGTTTCCCCTCTCCCACATCCCTTTGGCTCCTGCGAATCGGGAGGACGCGCGACAGTGGCGCGGTCTGACCCCTCGATCTCGCTCGGGGAAGTCTCAACCCTGAGCTCTTCCAGGATTGAGATGGTGTCTGAGTCGGAGCCCGAAGCCCCTGCATTCTCTGGGGTTTCTGGGCGTTTTAGGGGTCCCTTGGACTTTGGGGCTGGTGGAATTGGAGGTGATGAAATTTCCTCCTGCTCCCCTTCCTCGGGAGTTGTCTCCCCCGGGACAACTGGGACTAGAGCCAACCTCCGTTTCGGCCTTTGCTCCCCTCCCTCCGCCCCTGTGGGATTTCTAACAAGCTGTTGTCTGGCAAGCCTCCTAGATTTCGCTGAGGTTGCCTCCAACATCACCCGTGCAGGTGATAAGAGTTTCAGGGCCGTTTCATCCTTTCTGGTAGCTAAGAGATAAAGATGCCTATTAATTTCCTGCCAAAAACCCACCTCAAACAACAGACGCGTCTCTGAGTATGGATAATTACAGCATACCCATAACAAGAGATCTTTAAGCTCTTTCTTTGAAATTGCCATGGGATGTGCCTCTGCCACGCCCTGTAAGGCAGACAAAATCCCTAACTGTTCTTGGGAATATGTGCCCCCCATGTTCTTGATTTTGACCTTCTCACCAAATTTTGAGTCGTCAGGGCAGTCTGAAGGCTCCTGGTCACCGGCCAGCAGGTCACAGGAGAGTGGATCCAGGCATGCTTTCTGGCTCCGCTCCGGACTGGTCTGCTACGAATCTCTTCGGCAGAAGTGGAGTGCGATGGTCTTGAGAGTGGCTGCTGCTTCTTCAGGCTGTTCTGGCTGCTCTCAAGGAGGCTTATCAGAGCAAGTCCAGCTCGGGAGCTGCCCGCTCGGTGCCTGGGAGGTGCCCACCCAGGGACGCCAGGTCTCAGGTCAGCTGTCTGTCTCTGTCCCAAGACGCGTGGGATGGTTCTGAGGCAGCCCGCGCTCCAAAGAATGAGTCTGGACTCTTCACTTTTCGGTCTTCAGGTTGTTTATTATTTCTTATCTACAAAATTTTCTTTCTGCCCAGCCAAGGTCTGCATAGCAAGGCAGCCACAAGCACTCTGACCGCCCCCAAGGCGGTGTCGTCTTTATATACTACAAACTACATATATCATATTTACTTTTAATTCCCAATACCTATCACCTATGTTAGACAGTGCACTTCTACTCTAAACCAATCCCCAAGTGCCAACATCACAGCAGAAAATGGAGAACAAGAAGAAGAAAGAAGAAGGACGAGACACGCCCTGATTCCTCCATCTTGTCTCCATAACCCCTATACCAAAAAACCCCAAAATCTATATTTCCACCCTGTAAATACATCATTCTTGCACCATTCAAACCCGTGTGGCTCTCATGTCCTCATACACAGGTGGCCATTCGCTGGAAGGATGAAAGTCAAGCCACCAGGTGTTCTGGGCAACATGCCAGGGTCTCCGAGCCCCCCGAGAGGGTTTTCGGCAACTCTGGACGTCAGAGGGATGTGCTGAGTTCCCACAGTATTTAAAAGAAAAACCAGTAATACATTAAGGGTCACTTAATTTATGAACATCAGATCTGCCCAAGTTACAGTTTCATTCCTTTCCTGGGACATTCACACTGAGGGTGAGGCCTGAAGCTGCTGGGTGCACAAAGGCCATCTCAGGTGAGGAGTGGAGAACAAACGAGCTGACAGGTTCATCCCTATCCCACAGGTTCTCCTCACCCTATGGAAATGAATACAACAGCCAAACTTCTCATTTTAAAGGTGACAGGGGTGCAGTGAGCCCCTGGCACCCTTCACTGACCGCACTGAGCGTGATCACCCTCACTGTGAGTAAATCCCAGGAGCTGCAGCTTCCCTGAGGGAAAGCTGATGGATTTGTGGGTGTGGGGGCCCCATCCCCACTGCTCCTGGGGGCCACTGTGCTCTGCAGGTCCTTACACAGCTCTCAAGATGCTGAAATCAAAACTGTTCACATCACTTACCTCTCCAGGGACCACAGTATCACAGAATGGTCTGAGTTGGAAGAGACCTTAAAGATCTCATTCCACGCCCTGCCATGGCAGGGACACCTTCCACTATCCCAGGTTTCTCCAAGCCCCATCCAGCCTGGCCTTGGACTCTGCCAGGGATGCAGGGGCAGCCACAGCTGCTCTGGAAACCTGTGCCAGGGCCTTTCAGCTCAAAGCCATCATCCCTTTTCCTGTCACTCCAGGCCATTGTAAAAAGTCCCTTTGCAGCTCTCTTGTAGTATCTCTTCAGTCCATAATAAAATCACCCCAGAGCCTCCTCCAGGCTGAACAGTCCCAGTTCTCTCAGCCTTTCCTCATAGGAGAGGTATTCTATCCCTCTAAAAAACCCTCTAGTAGTGATGCCAGATAATCAGTTGCACTGGTTCACTGACATACCTATGTCCCTAAGCATTCAAAAGCCTGAAAAACATGCAAATAATTTTATAGCAATGAACTAAAGTTTAGCATCAAATTTTTCAAGCTCCTCACATAATCTGTGGTTTTCAGGTTCTTAAGTGTCTTGTTTTTCCAGCTTCTGTTTGTAATAAGATGATAATTCTTTTACTGTTTGAATTTAACAAAATCTGATATAATTTCTTAAACCTTGGCAAAGGAGTTAGAAAAATGCTCAGATACCATTAGATAATTCCACAAGTACTGGCAATGCCATCCTTGAGAGAACCTGGGAGCAACTCACCTTTGGCAGTTCGGAGATAATGGAGTATTTAACTGATAAAAAGTGCTCAGTAGCACAGTGAACATCAGCATTCCTTCATATTCTGACTACATTTCATTTTATCCAATCTGCATGTCTTA